>NC_136993.1:59845858-60293358 GCF_032717465.1 Coenobita brevimanus | reverse complement strand
GTATATTATGACAGTGCTGATGGCTGATATTAACCTCTTTCACAAACGCATTTTCCTTAACCGACGTTAGACAATATTATTCATTTGAACCCTTTGACCTGGGGGAGAGCTTTTTTGTTTTATTCTTACTTTCTCCTGATGATTTCAAACTACAGGGATTTGATATTGCTTTAACATTCCCGGTCAATGAGAGGTCTTTTCAAAGTTAAATTCAATCGTCTAGTAGCAACACGAATGAACTAAAATAACACCTCCTGGATTAACGTGGTTACTAGATCCTTATTGGTAGTGATGTTGGCGATTTCTAAAACCTCTTATTCAGAGTCTCACAAAACTAAAAGTAATTCGCCTGTAGATTGCATGAACAATATAAACAAGACGCTTTCGGGCTGAAGGAGTTAATGTTTGCAATTAACAGGTCTGTACTGTAGTTAGTCAAAATCACAGTTAATTTTATTTGATAATATTCTTGCACTTCAGTATTCACTCTGACTCTGAATTACTATATAGCTTTATGAGTCATGGTGAAGAAATAAACAGACAAAGCCATGCACAGTATAAGCTCTAGAATTATTTGATGCGCTGACTGTATATAAACCGGACGTAACTTTGGTTTATTATTACAGCAGAGGGAAAAAGGAAAATTTTTGTCTTTGCTCTACTTACTGTCAGTTTACAGTCCATTTTCTGTCGTAATTAAGATTGAACACAATAATGACTATTTTATTCAGTTTAAGAGGCTTTCGAAGTGAAGGATTACATGAACCAAATAATTATCCCATTGATTTTAAACGATGTTTACCAATATTAAAATAATCTGAAGACACAAAGAATGTATTAACGTTTCACGTTAAGAAAGAATGAAAAAAAAAATAAAAAAAAGCTCCATGCTGAATAAACAATGCTTAATTTGCTACCTCCGCCAACGACAACTGGGGGAGTAATGTATTCACCTTTGTATGTCTGTTTGTCCACAAGGGATCTAAAAACTATCGATGTATTTCTATGAAATTTTGTGGGTATTTGGGACAAGGATGAGTTGATTTAATACTGGTGATAATTTGAGTTCGAGTCCCGCCTCAGGACGTTTTTTGTTTGGCCATAAAAACTCAAAACGTTTTTAATGGATTTCGATGAAATTTCTTGCTTTTCTTGGTCATTGGCTAAAGAAAGAGTTGCTTAAATTTTGGTGGCGACCTGAGCTGTCTGGTACAGACACTGACGGAGGTATGATCTCTTTAAGTGCCGTCGACTTGTTGCTACTGTTTCTAGTCGATTTTGTTCGGTTAGGCAGAGCTTCCCTGTAGTGAAGGATAATGGTGGGAATACGTAACTACACTGAAAGTATAAAAAACAGTGTGAGAAACGGCATAATCGGACAGAAGTGATTGCAGAGGAAAACCAATAAATGAAACTACTGGAAAGTACAGTCAAATATTAGTTCAGAAAGGATCACCATAAGGTATTTATGAATCATAGGACATTGATGGGTTGTGCAATATGCCTAATTTATAATGAATAAAATAATTTTGAGGTAAAAGCAATATATGAAAGGCACACTGACTAGGAGAATGTATCGAGGCAGGTGGGGGAGAGAGAAGGGGAATACCGAGGGTGAATAATAATTAGAAAAAAAGTAAGAGCTGTATGATAGAAATGTGTGTGTGGAGAGAAGGTAACCTGGTGATAAATGATAAAATGGCATTGCAATTCGTCTGTGGCCACACTCCGAGATAACGAACCTGGCTGTGAATAGATAGATAATGTCATTGTACTGGAAGGTTTGTTTCTAACCCAGCTATTTAGTAAAAGTCATTTCTACCGTCATTAATATCAGTTTGCAAAGTTAACAAGAAAATATGAAAATAAAGTGTCTGTATACTGGAAAGATTCATGGAGATAGTTCCCACCCCTGTTACTGAAAGACAGCAATCATTACCTCCCCATATGTGAAGACATATGGTTCACTTTATTTTTGCTCACCCTTTTAAAGTTGGCAGAACGTCCTTGTTGTAATGGTGATAAAAGTCTATGAATCCTAATTTTGAAAAGTCTCCATAAATCTGAAGTTTGTTCTCTACGGAATACAAGCATGAGAAAAAAAAAATAGTTATATTGTACTGAGAGAAATGTTCTCTGTAAGATATTTTGTTGACAAGAAGGGTAAACCAATTTACGATGTTACTACTCTTAATGGATTATATTGAAATGGCATTTTATAGGGGGTAGATTTAAGTGGTGTTCTTGTGATGGCTAGTATTCTCGTCGGTAAGGATGTTCCTTAGTACCTCCTCCTTAGCGATATACTTTTTGTATACGAGAACGTAATATCCTCTTGTACTTTACTTATGTATGGCGATGTCTGAAGGATTAACAAAACACAGAATAGGACAGCAAGGTGTATTAAGCAAACCAAATCGCTTAGAGAAATGTGTTAAGCAGCTTCCTTAACCGACAAGACTATGGGCCATTGCCTGTCAATGAGTCTTTCTAGCACCTTTTCTCTATCATTGTGAGTCTGCATATTTTAGTCAGTATTGTGTCACACAATATTACTTCAAACCCAGCTTCTTTAATTTAATCGGGAAGTGAAGGTGATTTATAAATGCTTTATCTCATGTTACCGTGTTGTTTTTATTCTCTTTTACTACCACAAGGTCATTCTTTTCCACTTCAAAGAGACCTCTCGGAGTGAAAGAGTTAGATAAGGCACTGTTATCTCCTTGGCTGAAAAAGCATCTTAAAAAATATCATTCCTGCTCTCGCGTTTTTTTTTTTTTTTTTTTTAAGGGAAGAACATACGGTGTAGATAAATGTATATGTGCGTATTTCATGTGCATATGATGCAGATTTTATTGTCTTTCTTTCACTCGCTGAAACATATACACAAAGATTGATGTTAGGGTGAGCCGGAGGGGACAGGCCTGGTGTAAATTAGGGCAGCCTTTATTCGCGCGAGTTTGTGGAAATACTGAACTTCTGGATATGACTTTTACATTTACCATCAAGAAAAAGTGGTATGACTACGCACAAGTTTTTTTCAAATTACAAGTTGTTTACAAATGCCAAATGCATTTCTATAATTGTTATGACACTGAACCTACTGAAGTTAGGATTTATTAGTTAGTTCATTTGATCGGGCATCCTTATAAAATTTGCCACTTAAATAATGAAAATTAGTATCATATAGTGAGTAGATGGGAAACAGAGGCGCTGAGGAAGGGACAGATATGTATAGAGAGGATGAGAGAGGTGAAAAAATTAGTAAAAGCGAGAAAGCAGAGAGGAGAGGAGAATTTTGGAAGGAATTTGAGTGCAAAGTGGAGAGAATGTAAGAAAATGTCCTGGAAAGAGGTAAGAAGAGTAAGACTGGGTGATAAAGAAGTTAGTCGCAGAGTGAGAGATAAAAGTGGTAGATTGCTAATGGAGAAGGGAGAAAAAGTGAGAAGATGGAGAGAACACTTTCAGGAACTGTTAAACATAGAGAGTGAGAGTGATGCGAGGATGTGGCTGGGGAATGGCTGGGGAGGGAGGTGAGAAGAGAGGAAGAAATCAGTAGGATGGAAGTAGTAGAAGCAATGAAGAAAGATACAATGGGAAAGCTTCAGTCATAGATGAAGTGTGTGGTGAAATGCTGAAACATGGAGGAGAGATAGTAGTAGAATATATATGGGAGATGTGTAGATTGGGCTGGGACGAAGGTGAAAAAGGGAAAAAAAAGAAGTGTATGGTAATCATAGGGGCATTTGTCTTAGTGTGACAGGAGAAGCGTATGGTAGGATACTTATTGACAGTTAGGGAAATAACAGAGGAATTAGTTGGTGAAGAATAGATAGGTTTTAGGAAAGGAAGAGGTTGCGTAGATCAGTTATTCATTCTTAGGTCTTTAGTGGAAAATTTCCTGGAGAAGAGAAAGAAAATGTATGTGGCCTTCATGGACTTGGAGAAAGCATGTGGCATTGTGGACAGAGAAGGAATGTGGAAAATATTAAGAATATATGGAATAAATGAGAAGTTGTTAAATGCGGTGAAGAGTATGTATGAGGGGCTAAGGCTCCTGTGCGTGTGTATAGTGAACTGAGAGAATTTTTCTACCTGAAGGTTATATTGAAACAGGGATGTGTCATGTCTCCATGGTTGTTCAATCCGTATATGGATGGGGTTATAAAAGAGATACAAGGCAAGGCAGTGGATGTTGGAGCATCTCTAATGAGTGAGAGCAGCGTTTGGAAATTCCCTGTGCTGTTGTTTGCAGATGATAGTGTGTTGTTACGTGAAGACGAAGGGGACCTGCAGAGTTTGGTGAATGAGTTGGGAAGTGTATGTAAGAAACGGTAAATGTAGGGAAGAGTAAAGTTATGGTTTTCGAGAGAAATGAAGTCACTGGATGTATAGTCAGGTTTGGATGATGAAGAAATTGAAAATGTGAGTGCATTTAAGTATTTGGGTAGTGTGATGAGTAAGGATGGAAGTTTGGAGAGAGAAGTGCTTGAAAGGGTACAACAAGGAAGAAAAGTTGCTGGGTCTTTGAAAGCAGTGATAAGAAAGAGGAAGTGATCATGGAAGTAAAAAAGTCGCTGCATGACAGTTTAATCATACTGACTCTATCGTATGGAAGTGAAGCTTGGACCATGTTCGAAGGACACAAATCAAGAGTAAGAGTAGTGGAAATGAGTTATCTGAGAGGACCATGTGGAGTTACATGAGGCGACAGGCTGACAAATGAGGAAATTAAGTAGTGTTATGATGTGGATGTGGATGTGACATAAATCGTTAGAAGTACCATGAGTGGTTTGGTCATGTGGAGGGGATGGAGAGCGAGAGACTAACGAGGTTAGTATATGTGAGTGAGGTGGAAGGGGGGGAAAGGGAAGGTGAGGCTAAGAATGAGATGGAGGGATGAAGTGGAGAGGTATATGAGAGAGGGGTGTCTGAGCTAGTACCAAGGCAGTGAAATGGCAGGGAACCGGGTGACATGGAGGCGATTTGTTTGTGGCCATCCCTTACGGGATTAAAACGTCTGGCAATAGATACATAGGTACAGAAACAATAATTTTATGAAAGATTATGTGTGACTTTACTGGTTTTGTTTGGTGGTCTGGTGCCACTGTCATCATACACAAAGCTTGCTAATTGGAGCGGCAGGTACTGCACTTCTGTTTACACGGCAGCTGTTCTTTCCTTTACTGTGACTTGTTACTAAATATCTTCTTACTTAATCGTACATATCATATTACCCGGCATATTTCGGTCAGTGTAATGAGACGATTAAAACACTAAGCATCTTAGTCAGGATATACACGTTAATCACTTAGTACAAAAGAGATCTCATACAATAGCAATAATGCTACGAAGATGAACTGTGGGAAAAAATATAAAGGAGCCATGGCCGTTGACAAGTAAAATACTATATCATATTTTTAAGGCAATTAAAAAAAAAAAAAAGTCAGCCTAACTTTTGTATGTATCTCACTTTTCCTCGTTAAAGAGAAATATTAATAATAAAACTCAGATTACTGTAAGTTATTTCTTAACTGGTTCCCTGTGTAAATATGTTCTCTTGACTGACATGCAGATGGCCTAGAAAAACGACAGCATGAGGCTCTGCTATGCTGATAAAAGGTATGGGACTTATGAACTTAAAATCCATAAGTTACTCCCTCTAGTGCTTAAGTTTCTTCCCAATTGTATTCCGTTGTAACATAAAAGTCATTCAGATATATTTGGAGCTCCAGTGAATTTTACATAATTTCAATGTTCATTTCTGTTGTTAAACTGATATCGTACATCGTATGTAATAAATATATTAGAATAACCACCGGGGTATCTGTTAATGGAACAATGAATATACCAAACCATGGGCTATCCAATCTGGATCTCTCTCTAAGCCACGCCCCCATTCCCCGGCGCCTAAGTTGTGCTGCCGACTCGGGCTCGGCTATAGGCTGTCACTCACTGTCTGGCCACGGAGCTGCTAAGATCTCATAATGACATTCATCGTGCGATATAAGAAAGTTTTAATACCTGTAGATCTGCAGTTATTTGTGCTACATAATTTTCCCTTACACCACTATACTCGTGAATGTTTTGTCTATGCAAATTTATTTCCAGATGGTAAAGAGAGGCTACAGTAGTAAAATTAGAGCATGAATAAGTTGAAGAATGGCTGAAAAATGTTTACATCACTTTTTGCTTATCATTGATTTAAACAGCAACTATAGAATCAATTCAAGAATAAACGATGAATTCTCAGAAAGAAAATTATCTTGATTACCATGGTCTCTTCAAATTTTATGAAAAGTATGGCAGCGCTGAAGTAAAGAATTTCTTATGCAAAAGATTTGCGAGCGTATGGACTTACATGTTTGGGTGGTGTGCCTTACTACCTCTCCCTCCCTTGTCTCTGTGTACAGCAGTCCTCTCCCCCCCCCCCCTTCTCTCTCTCTCTCTCTCTCTCTCTCTCTCTCTCTCTCGTAATGTACAGTGGTGTACAGGCATCTGAGGCCGAGTTGCGCTGAGCAACGGTTGGCACCACGAAATGGCGCCCAAATCATGCCATTGAGGCATACATGTCCATGCACTCGCAAATATTTTGCATAAAATATTTTCTACCTCAGCTCTGCCATACTTTTCATAAAATTTGAAGTGATTATCGTAATCAAAATAATTTTCTTTCTGAGAATTCTCGCTTTATTCTTAAACTGATCGGAGAGTTGCTGTAAATATCAATGATAAGTAAAGCGTGGTATAAACATTTTTCAACCATTCTTCTTCTCGCTCTAATTTTACTACTGTAGTATCTCTTTACCTTTTGGAAATTAATTTCCATAGACAAAACATTCAGGAGTATAGTGGTGTAAGAAAAAATTACGTGGCACAAATAACTGCAGATCTACAGGTTATTAAAACATTCTTATATCTCGCGATTAATGTTGTTATGAGATCTTAGCAGCTCTGTGGCCCAGCCAGCCGTACGATAACTGAGGCGCCGGGGAAAAGGGGCATGGCTTACTGAGGTATATGGATGGCCTATAATATTGATAACATTTTGCCTCTTTACAGTCTGGCAGTGAAGACCATCGGTTTCATGCGCATCATGTGGAAAGCAACTTAACTGAAATCACTGAGTACGTGGATAAGCAAACATGTACAGTTGAGTGGATACCCTAGACACGTCGTACTATTAATCTGTGAATGAAGGCGACGGGTTGTGTCGTGGCCGACGATTGGTTACAGAGGCTCAGTTCCATTGGTTACCAGTGTGAGAATAAAAAATCACATTCTAAGCATCTCTAGAATGTATTGTGTGATATTGTCAGTATAATGGTAGTGATACCACATAGTTCAGTCATACTGGGTAGATGGATCAGCATTATTTACATATATCTACAGTTGGTTAAACGGTAATAATATGAGGAGCAGGAGCCAATGCAAACTATTACCTCTGGCTGGATTCGCTTCAAAGGATCGAAACAGAATTCATATTGACCAAATTAAATTACAGTAGTGTTTCTTCGTAGCCAATTGATGTTTAACATCTGATTATTTTGGTCTGACGGTGCCTCAGTCTTTCGTTGATGTGTCCTGATACTGTTGACCTAAAGAGCATTGCATCGTTCCTGAGCCACGGTGTAACGGAACCGTGTGTGTGTGTGTGTGTGTGTGTGTGTGTGTGTGTGTTGGAACTTCACAGAAGGAAGCGTCGGTTCTTTTCACACTACCATTATTATAATGGGGCGACTGATGTAACATTAAGACCCTTTTATCTTAATGTCAAGGATATGATCACGGTAACCGGCGCAATAACCTACAGGTGGGGTAGTTCCCAACATCACGTAAACGAACATCACAATATGGCCTCGGTGCCTATATCGATAATAGTTACAAGCATCCCAACGCTGTTTGACAGTTATCCTGCCGTTATTGTGGTAGGAAAATTCAAACACTGCCTCGAACGTAAATGAATGGAGGAGAATATCAAACCTTTTTTTTTTTTAAATTAAAATTAAACGTTTAAACAACACCATCTACGCAAACATACAAGCATATATATATATATATTATATATATTACGAGAGTAACTGACAGGTTCCTGCGTTCTTGTGGCGTCATGGATGAGCGTTTGATTAGCACCAGCAGATATTATATAGGCCTACTGGTCTTTATTTAGTAATTATTCATTACCAGTATAACCCTGTATAACTTATAACGTGGGCTTTCTGACCCTAACCTGGGAGAGGTAGGCATCTCTATATCTTGTTTCTTACTGTGTGTTACATTAGAGGTCTCCGATCAGTATTGAATGCAGAACGTAAAAATATAATTTGAATGCAAAGAATTACTATTATCCTGAAATAAAGTACCAGACTGTTGCGCAGGTACAGGAGAAAAACTGTTCAAGTGCCGCCCACGTTATCTAAATCCCATTGCTTATAATGTATGCTCAATTTTTTTTTTTTTTTTTTAACATATTAGATCACTGCCCATGGAAAATAGGTAGTAATTTTTACGATTATGAATCAAATTATAGTAAAGGTAGTGTGAAATTAACTGACGCTTCCTTCCGTGAAATTCCAGCACACACACACACACACACACACACACACACACACACACACACACACACACACACACGGGGTTCCGCTGTACAGTGACTGTATGAAATGATGCAATGCTCCTTAGGTCAAACACTATTAGGACACATAACGAAGGACTGAGGCACCGTCAGACAAAAATATCAGACGTTACACATCAATTTAGTAGACTGTAGCACCAGTCGAGCAGGGCAGTACTCTCAAGGTGGATGGAAAGCTGATGACAGGGAGAGCTGGAGCTCCCGTTTCATCAGCCCACGGGACTAGTTCCTGACCATCCCCCTTTGCTGAACTTTTTCAGTGTCTCAGTAACAGAGAGTAGGCGAGCATGCTCTCTAATACAAACTTCTTTTAACAACACCAAAGTACATGCACAGTACACACTACACTTCCTTTCCCAAAATTCAAACAAATTATGGCATCCCTAAACATAGCCTCGGAGTCCCCCGGGGGGGGGGGAACATTAACCCTAGTTCAATAGCGTCGTCCGGGATTCCGAATTTAGGCCTACTTTGCATTGAGGAGACGCTCCAAGGCCTACGGCGCTCAGCTGCCATGACATTTCAGTTTGTACTCTGTCCTGTGTGTGTGAGGTGTGTTCGTGTTGCTCCCGTTTTTTTCTCATCTGCTGTAGCCAATTGTCCGGTATTCCGTACAACGCTGTTAAAATAGGACCTTGTGAGTGTGCCTACGAAACATACTGTAAAATTCGAATTTTGTCTAGGGAGGCTGGAGCATATCGGGGGACGTCTGGACTTCATGATTGGCACAAGTCATCACCATCAGGCAACACTGTGGCTGGCAGTGGTGAAAAGATTACAAGGATGTAGCATTATTTGTAATTTTTACACATTTTTTGCTTTATTTTTTTTATAATGTTGTTTTAGTTAAATACACTTAGTTCATAGTTCCTAGAGTTAAGATTAGCATCTAATTTAAGTGAAATTTTTTTGAAATGAACTGTACCATTCCTATATGTATATTTCTGCCCCCAAAATTGTCCGGGATTCCGGACATCGCTAGTAGGCACGTGATGCTGACAACGCTACTATTCCAGGGTTAATGCCGCACACCATCCGCCCCTCTCCTGGTGACGACTCAAGCTGCCTGGAACCACTGTCTGTCTCACCTCTTCTTCATTTCTGCAGCATTCGCGGCCTTTCCTCTAACTATCGCTCTGTTGAGCACCACCTCTCCGCTAAACCTCATCTTCTTTTTTTTTTTTTCTGAGACTCAGCTGTCTGAGGCAACTCACAGCGAACCCTTTTCTGTATCCTCCTACTTTCTTTATACTTATTTCAAAGTCATAGGTGGCTGTTGTGTATATATATACAAAATGACATCTTGCTCTAGTGTTCTTGAACTTGATTCTTCTGAATTCTCTACAATCTGGCTTCGGCTTTCCTGTCATTCTCTGACTAAATATATCTGTGCAGTTTACTTATCCTCTAATGTTACTGACTATGAAAAATTCTTTGACTATCTTACGTCTACGATGGAACACATTCTATCCATTTCTCCTTTCTCTGAAATCTCCACTCTAGGAGATTTCAATGTTCACCACCTGTTTTGGCTCTCCTCTCCTTTCACTGATCCACCTGGTGAACAAGCATACATCTTTTCTATCCTTAATGACCTACAGCAGCTTGTACAGGACCCTACCCGTATCCCTGCCTTGGAGAGAGCTCCAACATACTTGACCTCTTTCTTACAGCTAAGCCTTCTGCTTACACTGTTAATCTTTCCTCTCCGCTGGGCTCCTCCGATCACAACCTTATTACCTTAACCTGTCCTATCACTCTGGTATGGTCTGTGGACCCTCCAAAGAAATGTCGACTGTGGTACTTTGGAGCTGCGGATTGGAAGGCCCTCAGGCAGTACTTCTTTGATTTTCCATGGAATGATTATAGGTTATTCTCTCAGGCATGGAAGCATACATTCCATTCTCATATCCTTTGACTAATGCAAGAAAGCCTTGGTTTAATCGCGCTTGTTCTAATGCTGTCCGCAACAAGGAGAGGGCCTATAAAAGGTACGAGAGCCAACCCACCCCTGAAATACGTCTTTTATATGTTTCTGCCTGGAATCGTGCGAAGTCTGTTCATCATTGTGTTAAAAATAATTTCATCCGTACTAAATGCTGTCAACTTTCCAACTCGAATTCTTCCTGCTTCTTCTAGCACATTTCCAAAAACCTTTCTAACAACTTTACCTCATCATCCTTCCCCCTTCTTTTCTACTCTGATGGTTTGGTAGCTGTTTCTTCTACTGATAAAGCAGATCTCTGGTCAGACTTTCTCCTCCAATTCCATCTTAGACGATTCCAGTGCTGTTCCTCCATCACTTCCCCCTCTGACTTCCTCATGGCTGACATTAAATTTCTTCAGCTGATATATTTTCTGCCATCACAGGCCTCATTACTAACAATGCATATGGTCCTGCTGGAGTCCCTCCCGTTGTCCTCAAGAACTGTGCTGTGCTTATACCCTGCCTAGGTACACTTTTTTGCCTTTGTCTATCAACTTGTACCTTTCCATCTTGCCGGAAGTTTGCTCTCATTCAGCCAGTCCCAACGAAGGGTGACCATTCCCAACCCTGTAACTATCGTCCAATTGCTTTAACATCCTGTGTCTCAAAAGTTTTCGAGTCTATTCTTAATAGAACAATTTTAAAGCATCTTTCCTATCAAAACCTTCTTTCTGATCGTCAGTATGGGTTCCGTCTGGGATGCTCCACTGACGATTTCTCACCTACCTTTCAGACTCCTGGTCATCCTCCTTTCGGGACATTGGCGAAAGCTTTGCCATTGCACTTGACATCTCAAAGGCTTTCGATCGAGTCTGGCATAAATCTTTAATTTCCAAATTGCCGTCTTATGGTTTATATCCTTTTGTCTGTGTCCTCATGTCTAGCTTCCTTTCTGGTCGTTCTATAGCCGCTGTTGTAGACAGCCATCGTTCTCCTAGATCTATCAACAGTGGTGTTCCTCAGGGCTCTGTCCTATCACCAACTCTCTTACTTTTATTCATCAGCGACCTTCTAAGCTGTATATCTAACCCTATCCAATCGTACACTGATGACTCCATCCTTCACTTTTCCATTCAGTTCCCGCAACTTCCTTCTCAGCAGTTACGTCAACAAACAAGGGATGAGGCTATGGCACACCTAATGTCTGACTTGGCTCGTATCTCTGAGTGGGGTAAAAATAATCATGTTGTTTTTAATGCATCAAAGACTCAGTTCTTACACCTATCAACCCAACAAAATCTTCCATGGGAGTACCCACTAATGTTTAATAATACTCAGCTTAATCCTGCATCATCCTTGAACATGCTTGGGGTTTCATTCGCTCAGGACCTGTCTTGGAAAGATCATATTACATCTCTTGTAAAATCTGCTTCCAAGAGATTAGATGTGCTAAGTCGACTCTGTTCCTTCTTTACCTCTGAACAGTTGTTGATTTTATACACAGGTTTTATCCACCCCTGTTTGGAGTACAACTCTTATGCATGGTGAGGCTCCCCAGATACAGCTCTTCTTAATAGGGTGGAGTCAAAGGCTTTTCATCTCATTAACCCTCCTCCTCTTACTGGTTCCCTTCAACCTCTGTCTCTTCGCTGCACTGTTGCATCTTTATCTCTTTTCTATCGCTACTTCAATGATCACTGCTCCTCTGAACTGTCTGCTTGCATCCCTCCACCTCTACGACGGGCACGTAGCACCCATCTAGCAGCAAACTCTCATCCCTTATCTGTCCAAGTCTTTAATGCAAGAGTTAACCGTTACTCCCAGTCCTTCATTTATACAACAAGTCAACTCTGGAACTGTCTCCCTCTGTCTGTATTTCCTGGTAGCTATGATCACCAGTCTTTCAAACACAGTGTGTCCAGGCATCTCGAAATTATTGGATCTTGAATTTGGCTCTCTCATGTACTTTGTTTTTCTCTTGGAAGCAACAATATTGTTCGCTCGTGGCCTTTGGGTCTTTCATCCTAGCATAAAAAAAAAAAAAAAAAAGCTACAAAGAAACGCTACTGTAACTTAATTCTGTCAATATGAATTCTGTTTCGATCCTTTGAAGCGAATCCAGCTAGAGGTATTAATTTGCATTGGCTCCTGCTCCTCATGTTATTACCGTTTAACCAACTGTAGATATATGTAAATAATGCTGATCCATCTACCCAGTATGACTGAACTATGTGGTATCACTATCATTATACTGACAATATCACACAATACATCCTAGAGATGCTTAGAATGTGATTTTTTATTCTCACACTGGTAACCAATGGAACTGAGCCTCTGTAACCAATCTGCGGCCACGACACAACCCGTCGCCTTCATTCACAGATTAATTGTACGTCGTGTATTAAGGGAATTTCAGATACCTCCAGATGTGCCTAGGGAATCATGACCTCAACTGTACGTTAACAGTTCTATCTACCTATCTATCTATAGCCCGACGCCCAAATCCCGCAAAGGGTGGCCGTAGACAAAACGCCTCCAAGTCGCTCTGTCACCCACCATTTGACTACCCTCCCCCCAACTCACCCCCCCTCCCTCATACACCTCTCAACTCCATCCCTCCCCCTCATCCTCGGTCTACCCCTCCCTCTCCCTCCCTCCACCTCACCTACATACACCCTCTTAGTCAGTCTTTCATTCTCCATTCTCTCCACATGTCCAAACCACCTCAGTGTATTTCTCCTAATCTTCTCAACCACATCCACATCCACCCCACAACGTTCCTTCACTTCTTCATTCGTCAACCTGTCCCTCCACGTCACTCCACATGCTCCTCTCAAGTAACTCATTTCTACTGCTCTCACTCTTGACTTGTTCCCCTCTTGCAGGGTCCACGCCTCGCTTCCATACGTCAGGGTACGGATCACAATATTATCATGCAGTGACTTCTTAACTTCCATACTCACCTCCCTATTCCTGATCACTGCTTTCAGTGAACCAACAACCTTCCTTCCCTGCTGTACCCTTTCATGCACTTCATCCCCCAAAGTTCCATCCTTACTCATCACACTACCCAACTACTTGAATGCACTCACATTCTCCATATCCTCACCATCCAACATTACTGTGCATTCTGTGACTTCATTCCTCTCAAACACCATAACGTTACTCTTGTTTACATTAACTTTCAGCTTCCTCCTCCTACACACTGTCCCAAATTCATTCACCAAACCTTGCAACTTCCATTCATCTTCACTCAACAATACCGTATCATCAGCAAACAGCAACACCGGAAACTTCCAAATCTCACCCTCATTCATCAGAGCCACCCTCACATCCACTGTCCTACCTTGCACCTCCTTTACAACCCCATCCATGTATATATTGAACAGCCATGGAAACATCACACAACCCTGTTTCAGTCCCACATTGAGATAAAAGAACCCACTTAGCACACCATCCACTCGCACCGTAGCCCTAGCTCCTTCGTACATACTCTTCACAACTCTCAATAATTTCCCCTCCACTCCATATATTCTTAATACCTTCCACATACCTTGCCTATCTATTCTGTCATAAGCGTTCTCCAAGTCCATGAAGGCAGCATACACTTTCTTTTCCTTCTCTAGATACTTCTCCACTAAACATCTTAGAACAAATGTCTGATCTACACACCCTTTTCCCTTCCTAAATCCCCCTTGTTCTTTTCCAACTAGCTCCTCTGTCATATACCTAACCCTATCAATGAGTATTCTACCATATATTTTACCAGCCACACTAAAAAGGCAAATACCCCTATGGTTACCACATACTTCTCTCTCCCCCTTTCCTTTGTGTAAAGGAACAATTATATTCTGATTTCTAGTCCTCTGGAACACTTCCCTCTTCCCAAGCCAATCTACACAACATCCATATCCACTCCACAACAATCTCACCCCCATACCTCAGCATTTCACCACACACTCCATCAATTCCTGGGGCTTTTCCTAACTTGATCTTCATTGCTTCCACTACTTCTTCCCTACTGATCTCTTCCTCCCTCCTCTCATCTCTTCTTTTCCCAGCCATTCCCCAACCACTTACACTCACACTGCTCTCACTCTCTACATTCAACAAATCCTCAAAGTGCTCCTTCCATCTCCTCAATTTCTCTCTCTTCTCCACCAACAATCTATTATTCCTGTCATTCACTCCCCTACTATTTCCCCTTTCACACTGCCTTACTTTCTTTACCTCCTTC
The DNA here is from genome assembly GCF_032717465.1 of Coenobita brevimanus. NCBI lineage: Eukaryota > Metazoa > Arthropoda > Malacostraca > Decapoda > Coenobitidae > Coenobita > Coenobita brevimanus. The sequence goes on along the minus strand of NC_136993.1, from coordinate 60,278,559 downwards.
CAAAACAATTTCTTACTCTCCCTCCATTTCACACTCAGATTCCTCCCAAACTCTTCATCTACTTTCTTCTTACTCTTCTTCATCCACTTTCTTCTTACTCTTCTTCACCATTCTCTTCACCTCCCTTCTCCTGCCCACGTATACCTCTCTCTTCTCTCTCTCATCTTCTCTCCTACCTCTACTCGCTAACCATTCACTATATGCCTTCTTCTTTTGTTCTACAGCTCGTTTCACCACATCATTCCACCATGCTGTCCCTTGCACACCCTTGCATCTCCTCCTCACTCCACAAACCACCGCACATGCTGTGATCATATTTTCATTGCTTTAGATAAGTAAAGATATACTCATGTATTTCAATCGATGGCCCTTTATTGAAACACTGTTGCTCCATTCTTTTGATGCATACAGGTGAAAGGTTCTAGCAGTCCCAAATTAACCTACCCATTACGAGGCTTAGAAACCTGAGGCTTGACTACGAAGAGGATATAAAAAAGAAGATGGAAACGAAACCAGTGAGCAATCAGATCTCTCCAGCTGATCGTGCCAAAATTGTGTGGTTGTGGCTGAATGGGTTTTCTGCAAGAGATATTTCAAAGAAATCTCGAGCGAGTGTATCAACAGTGTACCGGTGGATCAGGCGGTGGCAGGGGGTGGTCACGGCAGAGACAAGGCCTTACCGTGGCCGTCCCAGAACCAAACTACACCATGAACTTCCATACCACCTTGTAGAGCGACTCCACCAGACGGTTCTCAGCAATATGTTCCTTTTGCATATACTAAGTTTTGGAGCCAGTGACTATACAGAACACTATAGGGATACGACAGCTAAGCTCTACTCACATCCCGTATTTATTCCTGAGCAAAAGATTCATGATCATAAAATGGGAAGGCACCCGGATATCTACAAGAGATAACTATAATCGCTACCAGTCTGACACTGTTTCACTCTGATGACATCATTTATACTGTTATCGCTACCTTCAAGTTATTTGATTCTACTGACAGACCTTGTAGTGGAGGGGTTAACGAGATACATTGCTCTTGAATGTGACTGTGATACAGGATTATAGGATGTTCAGTCACAAAAAGATATAGAATATACAGTGCGGTAAAGAAGTCTGACATAAACATATGGTACATTATCAATACTTAACACTCTCTTGATCTCCTCACTGTTAGCTTATTGTCTGGCCCTGTTGCTTTGGCGTCTGGGCTCGGGAGGATGAACCTTGATAAATTACATGCAAACTTTCAGGAATGGTTACCACTCAGGAGAGTGATGCGACAAAAGTGGTGTTATAATTTGAAGTAAAAAATTCAAAAACTTTTCAGCAAAATTTTGAAAATGTTACTCTAGTCTTTCAAGCCTGAGGCAAAAAGTTGTTTAAATAAATTATCTCCCTGATAGCGTGCCCGATCTTAATGAGTGTTAATGCTTGGCTGATAATCAGTTACTTTATTCACGGTAGCACAGATGTCTCAGCTTGGATAAGTTAGAAACCTATTATACATGATTCCCAAATTTTACTCTGTAAGTAAATACAGCAAGAAGTTTTATCATTTATCTTTATGTATAATATATATATATATATATATATATATATATATATATATATATATATATATATATATATATAGTAATCCCTTTAATATCCAATGTAATACAGCCAAAAGCATGGCCGGGAAGTGGGTTTGTCCAGATACTGGGACCCTGCCTCCTGGACTGGTACTTATGGACCCTAACCCAGCCTAACTCAGAAAACCACCTACATAACTCCCTACTGGACATTCATAGAACCTATTTAAGCCCCTATTCACGTTAATAAGGGACAGAAAGCAAGAAATAAATGAAAATGACCAGAGAATAAGGATTTAGAGGTGAGTATGGAAAATATTTAGCAGTATTCAGGGTACTTACACCAAATCCTTGGCCATCGCGATGAATAACCCACCTCCTCTCAGACTCTGACAGTAATAAGGTGCACATGAAACACCTACAGTAATCCAGTGTTGCACTGCACTTTCCACCCTGAATTCTAATTTCTTAACACTGTGCATTCTTTTCTCACTTGTGCTCTACAGTTCTTGAATTCACCACAGTTGCACTCTGCACTTAACCCGCCCCGTCCCAGAGGCGTGAATTCACGTCCTCACATGATGTGCACTCATATCCCAGAGACATAAATTAACGCGGCAACATTGCAAGGTCCCTAATTTGCACAATTTTCAATTTTCGCGAGTGATTTCACGAGTGATTTTTGGCACGTATACACGGGACACCTTCCTCTATTCCTCTACAAGATGCCAAGCAGGGACAATGCCTTACACCGCATAACCTCTTCCCCCCCCACCTGCACGCCATTGTCTTGGCAATTCACCTGTTACAAGTGACCTGGCCAATAAAGACATTCAGGGCCAGAGTGATTCCCCAATCGATGACAATGTGGAGGACAAAGTTTACATAGCATTAGAGGAAGAAACAGTCAGAAATGATGATCAGGTAATGTGGGAAAAAAAGGTCATGAATGGTGATGAGTTAGTGAGTGAAACAATGCTTATAATGCCTATATTATTGTTTGAAAACCAATATACTCTTGTACTACATATAAATTCATACCAAGTAAATAAATAAATACTGTTTATGAGTGGATAAAATAGTTACCCTCCCATAGAACTCGTTTTCTTTGGTGCTAGCCTGTTAGAAAACCCAGTCAGGTAAGGAGGTACTTGTACCTATATCAAGTATTTTAAACCTCAGGTGAGCGATTTCTCTATGAATTTTCGATGTTTCTCACCAAAAGCGAATGTCTGAGCCTAAAAGAAAAAGTCCAAAAATGTCGGGACTGGGGCGAACCACTGCCCAGAAAACGTCGGGATGGGGCGGGTTAAACCTTGGCACTCTGAATTCTAATTTCTTAATGCTGCACATTCTTTTCCCACTTGCACTCTACTGTACTTGAAATTCACCACTGTTGCACTCTGCACTTAAGCCTTTGCACTCTGAATTCTAATTTGTTAATACTGTACTGTACATTATGTTCTTTACACTGCACAACACTGTAAATTCCTGTGTGGTCTAGTGGCGGGTTTTTGCTGTATATTCACTGTCAGAGTCTGAGATTAGGTGTTGCAGGTGGCCGAGGTGCATGTTGCTGGGACATGGTGATGGACTACCCCCTGCAGACGACTCTGAAGACAGACGCAAACTCACATCTGGTGGCGACTCCACCACGGTCGACGTGCTGGGCTGTGGCTCGGAGGTCTTGGGGAGGCAGTGGTGTGGAGCTAGGGCTGAGCATGGTGGGTGTCAGGGGTCTAAAGAAACTGTCAGTGGTTGATTGACGGACGTAAGGAATGACGATTCTGGCGACTGATGATGCGCTGCCTGAAAGCGCGCACTTCCTCCACAAGTCCCAGGGGCCCCATCTCCCTGTCGCAGTCCGGGTGTTCTAGGTAGTCAAGAACGAACTCGATGAGCTCCCAGAGTGCGCTCAGCTTGGGGATGCCTGGAGTAGTGGCGCGCTGAGAGGAGTCCACATCATCATCGCTGTCCTCATTGGAATCTTCAAGCTGGGTACTTGTACCAGCAACTGAAGACGCGATCTCGATATCACACATAATCTGATTCCCAGGGTCGCCCTTATCGTCATCCAACCACTCACGCACTTTTGCCACATCAATGTCATCACCAGTCGCATGAAGACGTGGATGGAAGTCATCCACGTCAAAACCTAGAAAGTCGAGCACCACATCAGCTCCGAGAACCAGACGAGATCAACCACTTTCCAGAGTCTTGACAGAGACTTCCTTCCATGCACTGGCCCAGTTGTAAATGGCTGACTTAATGTTGTAGTGGCGAAGGCTTTCCAAAGTCCGCTGGCCTTGCATGTCCCGTCTCTCCCTGCGTTCATCCTCATCCTCGAGAACAACTATCACCTAGTCCAGGAACTTCCGACGGTACAGTGTCTTCATTGCCATGGTCACTCCTTGGTCCATTGGTCGGATGAGAGCAGTCATATTAGGTGGCAAAAACATGCACCTAATTTGGCCATTCTCAGCCACCAACTCCCTGTCAGATGGATGTGCAGGTTCATTGTCCAGAAGAAGGAGGGCCTCTACCTGGTCGTCGGGATTCCCAGTTTCTTCGTCTGATAATGGATGACCTCCTTGACGAACTGCTCGTGAAACCAGTCTTTGAGGATCTTGTCTGTGAACCAAGCCTTCACAGAATGGTACCACACGACAGAAAGGATATCCATCATCCCATGAAGGCACCGAGGATGCTTTGCATGGCCAGCAATAATGGCCTTGAGTTGGTGCATGCCATTAGCATTGGTGCAACACAAAACAAATATCTGTTGCTTTGAGAGCTTGCGGGAAGGTACGCACTTGTCTCCTGGGCTAGAGTAGTCATTAGCAGTGAGTGATAGAATGGACAAGTTTCGTCAGCATTGTAGACTTGACCGAGAGTGAGGCCCTCCATGTCAATCAAACCCTTCGCCTTCCGTTGAAATTCCTCTAATCCCTCCTCGTTGGCATCCAGAGCTTCGCAATGGGCCTTACGTTTGGTAAGGCCACACTGTAACTTGAGAGTGAAGAGCCAACCCTCGGATGCCTTGATGTCTGGGGTGTCGTGTAACCTTGCGAACATCTCAGCGGCAGTCTTAAGTTCCATACCATTCACCAACACACCAGCAGCATGTTGTCAATACCAAATCAGCGTGGAGCAATTGACTTCTGCAAACCTGGGAGTGTACATAAGCTTCCTCTCCACGTTGCATTTGGTCTTCGATGTGAAGTTAGCTGTGTACTGGGTGAGCTTGTACCGGAATTTCTAAATATCAAACAAGGTAGAGCAGGCCAGGTTGAATTCACAGAGGATGCGTGACATCGACCATACCATGTCCACCTTCTTCAATATCTCCCTCTTCTTCTCCAGTGTCAGAACCACTCGTTTCCTCTTCTCGGGCAGCGGGGCCATCATCACATATACAAGGAAGAGGCAGCAGAGGAACAACAAAGCCTGCGGGAGGTAGGGCAGCACCACAAATTCGAGCATGTGGGCGGCCATGGTGAAGAGCGTGCACTCACAATGATGGGTAGGCAGAAAATGGGGAGGCAGTGTCGCCCTGCCGGACGTCGACGGAACTACATGGCAAAACACGGCTGGTCAGCACCTCGCACCAAGTTCAAATTACGGGTGAAAAAATGTCGGATTTTTTTGCTTTTTTTTTACCTTTTCTTGTCACTTTTGGGTTCCGAAGGCCCGGGGCAAAAGTGTTCGGACATTGGGAACTCCGGATACTGGGCGTCTGGATATTACAGGGATTACTTATATATATATATATATATATATATATATGTGTGTGTGTGTTGTGTGTGTGTGTGTGTTTGTGTGTGTGTGTGTGTATAGAATGCAATGCTGTATTATAGTATGTAATATAAGAATAAACGTAAAGCCAAATTATCAAAAAGTGATGTTTTTGTCAATGTTACCTTTTATGAAAACCCGTAGCAGCATTAACGTCTCGTCGTTGATCACTGAGGATCTCATACACGTGTTTCTAGAGCTGGTCTTGAGCGATTACTTCTGAAAACTTTCCTTTAACACATGAATCAATATCTTGAAAACCCAGTGCAAAATGAGGAAATAATTGGCAAACATCCTCGTAGGTATGATCTACTCTAACCTGATTCTGCCTGGATCAATGTGAGGGGCTTTAAGGGACTTGAAAGGACGTGAAAAACATCACCTGATGAATCTTAAAAAAAAAAAAAAAAAAATGGGAGAGCTGACTTTTGTGACACGACTTCATATGGTGACCTGACCCGGCCTGTACTGAACAAAATTGACGTGACAGGACCATGTTGTGAATTTCTGAGCATAACTATGTAGCCAACTCTGGAAAAAGTATCTTTTAATTTGTAATGCTTTAACATTTCCTGCAGAGGGCAAACTGTCTGTTCTTCCTGAAAACCGAAGAGATGGGAAGTAGGATATCATAGGCTGTAGTGTAAGATTCGGTAAGGCATTCCAAACACTGTCTAATGGATTATTTCACTAAAAGGCAGACAATATTAAAACGTCATGGTTTTTGTATATATTTAGTAAATGAAAATCTACAAAAAAGAATGAATAAGAAATGCAAGATGAAGATAATTTAGATATACAATGCCATACCACAAAATGAAGAGGGATTTTTTTTTATTTTTAAGGACTTAAATGTGTGTGTGTGTGTGTGTGTGTGTGTGAGAGAGAGAGAGAGAGAGAGAGAGAGAGAGAGAGAGAGAGAGTTGTGATTTGAATCGTTAGTGAATAAGTAGGCAAGAATACTATGACACTGGAATTAGGAATTAGAAGAATAACACTAAAATGCTTGCAGAATTTGCAGAAAAGAACTGCATTATGGTGATGAATAATTAAAAAAAAAAAAAAAAGGGGGAATTGTAAAAAGGAGCCAATGGTGAAACTAACAGTGTAGTAATAGGATCAGGAAAGAGGCAAAAGGTGAAACATTCAATGAAATTAATACCAGTCTCACTGACAAAACACATTCTGGTACAGTGAAATGCAACTGCACTGAATGGAGTAAAAGTATAAAAAAGTGATCACCAAATGGAGGGAAGTCAGGTCGTACTTTATCTCAGAACAGAAAGGGAGAAAAAGGAAACAGCTAAATCTTGTACCGTCAGCGAGAGGCAATGTAAGTATTTGCAGTTGATGGAAATATTAAATGACAGACCCAAATCAAATGTAATAGAGCGTCTCGAGAGCAGTAAATAAAACAACTCAAGAAGTTTGAGGCTGGTAACCCGAAAAGAGTTACATTTCCAAGAAGTACAAATTTAATTCTACAGAAAATAAGGTATATATAGTAACCATAAGAATGAGGACAAATCAAACAGAAGCAGAAAAACTAAAGAAAACCATAAACAAATAAAAAAAAATTATATGTGAAAGCTTAACATGGCTTCACGATGTCAGCTATGTGCAAGCTTAGTGGACAAAGAAGCCAACTCACTAACAAATAATAAGATAACAGATAAATTCTAAACAAGACTTTAGTTACAATATAATTATCGAAGAATCAGTTCAGGATAAGGAGAAGAGGAGATAAAGTGATTCCCAGCATTATTACTGAAAGGAATGAGTTTTGGAAGTAAAGGAGGTGATGATGGTCTCATCATCGACCTTTATAAGGATGTATGTGGCATTGTAAAAAGCAAACTAGCAAAACTATTCCACAGCGCTTAAAAGTCAAAGCAATACCGCAGTCATTGAAAAATACGCATATTAGATGGGTTCCCCTCTCCAACGGAAGACCATTATACCCTTAAAAAATCGCCAGTGCGTCTTTTTCCAGCTATGTACAATTTTTTCTCAAAAGGACTAAAATGAATACAACCTTCACTATATACAAACCAGCAAAGAGAGCTGATTCCTAAAACGGTAACGAGGCAATAGACCCTAAACAAATCATCAGACCAGTGACTGAGAAAGTTTAATACTATAAGAGAACTATGTGCTTGACTTTCACTGACTAAGAATTTTATGATTCAGTTAAAACAAGAATAGTCTGTGAACAACTCGAAGAGAAAGTGTAGGAAAAAAATATGCACAAATGGAAAGAGATATTCAATGAAGCAGAACTACTAGGCCTACTACTGTATAGTATTTCATCACAATAAGAAAATCCAAATGAAACAAGGTGCTAGAGAATGTTACACAGTTTTACCCTGCATAATCATTACATGAGGAAGAGAACATTTTAAAAATTTTAGATTGGGATGGCACATGTCTTCTTAAATCTGGGAAAAAAAAAAACAGCATCTACAGGGGAACTACAAAAAATAATAAATTAGCGGAACAGGACCTGAAAAAAGGTTTAACGAGTAACATGAATGAGGTTATGCTTAACAGATATTTAGTTACTTCTACTGGAAAAGGATGAAAAACTATTATTTATTATAGAATACATATCTAAGGCAGGCATGTCAGGAGGCCCAGGTCCTCTACGAGGTAGTTCAGCTAAATGCTGATGTATAATGTAAGAGTTAATTTGAAATGAATTACAGTAATTTAATGAAAGTTTTAAAAATGACCTATCTGCAAAGATGGGTACATTACTGATGCGTCCTTCCTGTTCTGGCTTATGGAAGGGAATCTATTAGTACAGTAAAACCGTGCACATATATTTTTTAGAGAGAAGTGGGAAGGATTATATTATGTGTGTTATGTGGAGATAAGAGAACTTCTTGAACAATGGAACAAACAAAGATGGATTTAAGTATCACAGTGAAAACGCGGGTGAGAAGGAAGCAGACTTCGCAGCTCAGACATTACATGGTCAACCGCAATAACCGAGTGGAAACCTAAATCTGGAAAGAAAGGAAGGAGGTAAAAGGGAACAGATATGAGATTTGCTGATTCAGCAAGAGTAGTTACAACAGGCTGACAGCCACGATGTTAGAGGATAGGGAGATGAGATACGTCTTCTTCCGTGCGAATACTTGTTTTAAACTCACACACACACACACACACACACACACACACACACACACACACACACACACACACACACACACACACACACACACACACAGTGTGCGTGAGTGTATATATTAGTTCTATAAGAAAGAACAATGTTGCCAATCCACATCAATAACGTAATGCAATGCACATCAAACACTCTTTTTTCATGATGGTGACGACATTTCAGCTTCCACGGCCACTGCTGCATGGCGCAGGTGTGTCCATTAGGCTACTCGTATACAAGACAGTGACGTATCACGAATTTCTGGTGTTGCCAGGTCCAGCACTAAGTTACTCATTTTATCTCTACAATTCACAACAGTATCTTCATGCTACGATTTATTTTATATACTTTAGAGACTTCTTAAAAAAAAGAAAGAATATATATATATATATATATATATATATATATATATATATATATATATATATATATATATATATATATATATATATATATATTTCGATAGGGTATGAATGCCCCGCAGTGGATTATGAAGACAATGCGCAAAACAGAGAATCAAGAAATGTAAGGTCAAGGTCATAAGGAAGGTCAAGGTCTTCAAGGTTGGCATGGCTGAAATGCTCTCACCATTATGTATCTGTGTATAAGGTTTAATGAAGGTACCTTTAACAGTTTCTTCGGAAAATAGCTAGACGCAAAACGGGACGGATGAAATGAAGGACAGAAGGACGGCCATGACCAACACTGTAAGCCGCGGCCATATACATGGAAGAGCATAAAAAAAAAAAAAAAAAGGTGTGACTCATGTCCATTCACTTGCATCCATCTCAATTACGTTTCACTTTTCTTGGGGGAAGCAGCCTAAGTATATAGATAGATAGATACTTTTTTTTTCTTTTCAGACATAAATGGAATACTGTCGTAATCGAGTGTGGTGGCATATGGTAGCGATGTCTATTATGGTGGTGAAGGCAGTTAGCGTGAATGAGCATGATGTGGCTGTGGGCGTTGATGAGGTGGGCGTGGAGCAAATGAGTGAGATGGTGGGTCAGGTGGTGGAGCAGCACCTCACCAGCTGTCACCTGGTGCTCCTTACCACCACACCACACTCACCTATCGTATCAGCACTCATCAGGTAATCATTACATTGTTGATAATATAATTTACTGTTAGTTGGTTGTCATACTGCTATATGTAATCATATAGCAATATCACGTGTGTGTGTGTGTGTGTGTGTGTGTGTGTGTGTGGACTGACTGATTGAACTAAACAGAACACTACCAGCGCAACTCCCAAGGTCATACGCCGTTAGACATCAAGGCAAAAGACGACACAAAAAAAGCAAACCAGAATCTAAGCCACAATTATAAATGTAACACATAAAAACACCAAACCCAGTAAAAACACTAAAAAGAAGCACTAAACGCCAACAACAAAACACCGAATACTAATTCGTTGAAGCGGTCCAGCTGCCTCTATATGGCTGAGGATTGCCGCTCCCATATAGCACTAAACAGGTAACCTTCCCAAGCACCGACGAAATAGGGTATAAGCTACCACCCGCCTGGTTGATTTCTTGATTGATTAATTAAATAAAAAAAAAATGGCAGCAAAACTGCCAGGGTCATACACCGCCGGATATCAATGTAAAAGACACCAACAGAGGACAAAAGCAGACAATACTCAAAAGCAGAAGTAGAAATATTAACAATAGAACAGAAAAACACACATTAAAATTACTAAAACACCAAAAAGATGCAATGAAACCAAAACAATACACCGAGTACTAAATCTTATGCAGCAGTTAAAGGTCCTCCCTTCCACAACAGGCCACCTACCAATGCACCATTGCAAGATAATGTGAGCCGTCATTCCCCTGGAGCTCAGAGAGGTACTGACGGCGTCAATCCCAAACTAACAGCGGCACTCCACCAAGTGCCGAATAGTCAGGAGAACCAAACAATCCCCACAGGATGGAGAGAGAGAGCCCTCGATTAAAAATCCATAAGAGAACCGGATATGGCAAATTCATAATCAGCATACAGCAGTCTCCCACCGACAAGACAAGCCTCGGTAAGTCAAGGAGCCCAGCTCATCATAAATAGCACGCATCTTGTTAGACCCCACCATATCCCAGCGGTACTACCAACAACTCCGAATACGTTCAGCAATAAAAGGGTAAAAATCATATACAGCCAGCTGCTGCAGAGGAGGATGTGATCCCACAGAAGCAGGAGAGCGAGCCGATGTTGCCTAAGCCAACAGATCAGCCCGCTCATTCCCGGACACCACCACGTGGCCTGGGACCCAACAAAAGCCCACACAACGGCAACAATGGTTAAAAAAAAAAAAGATGTAATTGATAAAGCCAGTGGATGAAATGCATTAAAAGACTCCAGTTCAGAGAGATCACTACGGGAGTCACTAGAAATAACAAAAAACAGGTTGGGGGAGAGTGAAAGTGATTCGGAGAGCAAATAAAATTACAGTCGGTTCCATCGTCTACACTGAATAAAAAGCAGGAGGGCTAACACCATGACTGAAAGAAGAGAAGATGACACCAAAGCCTATTCCAGTATCAGTCTTCGATTCGTCAGTATGGACAGGGACAGAGCCCTCATGATAGGAGGTACATACTAAAAGAGAGAGAGGGAGACACCTGAGAGGGAAATGAGCTCTCTTTACAATCAGGGACCTACAGAATGTCACACAAGGGAGTAGCCAAAAAACCGACCCATGGGATTCGATGTGGATAAACTGCCAGTCTACTGTAAGAACAGAGAAGGCTGACATAACAGACCGGACCCTGTAACCAAAGGGCTTCAGCACACTGGGATGAGTGTCATAATCAGAAGATTGGGAAACCTGGTACATCAAGACACAAGGCACTGAGTCTAGAAACCGGTGAAGACAATACCAACACAGCATCATCATCGACTGGCGACGTGAATCGAAAAGAGGGACATAAGCATCCATCAACAAATTCAAAATCGGGGATGACCCGAATGCCCCAGTTGCCAAAAGCACACCAGCATGATGCACCGAATTATGACCTGGGGATGGGCATCTGTAGCTAAGGAGTAGACCTAACATACTTAGTCAAGTTCAGAAAGAATAAGGGAGTAGGTTCTGACGGTTAGCTCCAGTGTTGCAATTTGTACGATAATTATCGTACATATATGATAAATTAATCTTCGGTACTAAAGCCTTTCTCATTACCGTAGGACAATAATTTTACGATATCTCCAAAAACGAATGAAAACGAGAGAGAGAGAGAGAGAGAGAGAGAGAGAGAGAGAGAGAGAGAGAGAGAGAACCAAGTTCATCTTTTTTTATATTCACTGGTGTTGTATTAAGCCCTCAAGAAATGAACGAAAAGATGTATAAGTCAAGTATACCGAGAGGAGGCATCGTTGATGCTAGTGATTAAAGAAAAGGCATAATATCATCATAGAAAGTCGCATTTTACTTTACATAAGAGTGGCAGAATTGGCAGATGCGGCCTGCAGTCCTAATAGACGCAGGTTCGAACCCCGGCCGGGGCAGGGAACAGTTCAAGGACTTGAATTTCTCAAAAAGCAGACTTTTCTGATTTAGTCCAGGAGCCAGACCACCAATTTTAACTTTTCGTTCCTGACGTTTTACCAGAAGTGACAACCAACGTAACTCATCTAATTAGACTGAGAGACACCTATATTACCAGGTTGTCACCTTCTGTGAGGGGGCTGAGCTAAGAAATCACAACTTTTTTTCAGGATTTCACGTATTCATTCTTAATAGTTACTTTATTTTACTAATGTCTCCATATCTTCAATACAAAAAAAGATAAATGGACAAAAATACACCAACTCCTTCCTAAGACAGTAGGCAATTTGAATATGTAGTTTTATAGCAATATTTCTCTTGCTATTACTGCAATATTTTGACTCATTTACAAGTATCGAGTACAAAATTTGGGAAAAGATAATTTGCGAGCTGTACAAAACCTCCAACTGTGAGTGACTTATAAAAGAAAAATGCTCTCATAATATGTACAAAATTTCTACAGTTACTCATCATTACAAGTCTGACATTTGTTTCCGTAGCTACATTAGTTTTTGACCAAAAAAGCATAAACATCATAATATCCATCTCCTTCAGCCCCAGCATTATTTCGGAAGTTGATATTGTAAAATATAACTGAACATAACTTGAAAATTTGGCTCCGTACTTCCATACTAATATGAAAACCCACAAGAAAAAAAAACTAAGGAATGAATCAAAGACATATGAAACACTTTCAACCATAAATTTTCAAATATCCTCATCGATGTCTGTTTCGTCGCTGTCATTTACTGCTTCACTGACCAAGGCATTGTTGGGGTTTTGGCAGGATCTCACACATACACATGCTAGTGAGCAACTCATCTGATTTTTTGCTACAAGTACATGTGGAGGAGTTGCACTTAAAACTTTGGCAGGAGCAGGTGGCTAGTTCAGGACACACTTTTGTATCAGAAGGTAACCAAGTGAGGACAGGTACAAGAACACCAAATTGCTTGAAGTGTTTCCTGACTGTCTGTGCTGTTTTTCAATACATCTCCACTGAATGTTGCTGCAAGTCTGGAAGCTGCATATGCCAACGTATCATAGTTGCTCTTACCACATGCTTCTTGCCAATTTCTGAAACTCATTAGTAGTATCCTCATAAGAGCTTCGAGGGTAAGCTTATGAGCACGCACAGCTCGATTCCACGATTTACCTGACAATATGTTATTAACAGTACTCTGTAAACACCATTCTCAACTAGGGCATCAGCCAGACCACCCGTACCACCAAAAATAATTAGTATCGCTAAGTACACTTAGCAGACGAAATTTTTCACGAGTTGCACTTAAGTCTGGGCAGAATACTTAAGTGATACCTACCAAACTACTTACTGATCTTAAGTACACTTTGTAGACGACAAACTTAAGTATGCCCGATGAGGTTACTTAAGTGCTTCTCATTTTACTCAGTCAAGATGCCCGCACAACAAAAACAACGAGTGATAATATGAAGGGTGATGATTTATAGAGAAACATAACAGAAAAGATATTTTAGGCCTATGTATGGCGTTTCTAACGAATTAATATATAAAAATAAGACCAAGTTGAAATAATATTACAGTATAATGATAGATTTGGAGATGTTACACCACACACAAACAACCTATGCAAGATCACTAGCGCAGAAATGAAAGTATTTGCAATACTTTGTTACTTAGAAATTAGAAAGATGCAGCTGTTTAATGGAGATAATCTTTTACTCTTTTCTCATGTACAAACAATTTCTGTTAAACATTTCCCCGTTGAACGTTTTTCCACCATTCAGCCACAACTTATCAGTCAAATATAACAAAGCTTGTGTCGTACTGTTGCAGATACTGTGGCTGTTTTACAGGAAAAAAGATGCGGAGAACAGTATGCCACACTAACCGAAGAATAATTTTGTGTGATGTGATGGAAGCGATTCGCAAATAATTTTGTCCCAACATTCAGCTGCAGCTCTACCCCATGGTGATGAGTCTTCATTACTAGTATATTCATTCAATAAATTAGTGGATATGTACAAAATAACCGCGAAATGATTTGTAAGCACATTAAATGGAAAAGCGGTCATAACCTAACCCAACTGTGTCAAAAATTTAGCTGTAGCTGTGCCCCCTGGTAATTATTCTGTTTCATAATCCTTCAACATATTAGAATATGCTTGTAGAATAACAGCAAAAAAACAAGAAAATGTATTTTACGAATACCGTCCATAACCTAACCTAACCAGTGTTTGACGGGGAAATGACCAGCCAAGGTCATGCAAACGATCCACAATGGTGCTAAATTTCAGTTATGTCTGTGCTCAGTGGTAATTACTCTGTCTTATTACATGCAGTAAATTAGAATACATGTACAAAATAACTGGGAAACGTTATGCAAGCATAAAGAGTGGGGAACCGATCATAACCTAACCTAATCTATCCATGTTTTGACGAGGAAACGAGCGACTCGTCAATGTGAGGTCGTGAAGGGATTCAGAATGAATTTTGTAATCATATTCAGCACTAGTTTTGGCGCATGGTAACCATTCTTTATCACATGCATTCAATCAAGTAAAGTATAATTATAAAACACCAGGGAAATGTCTTGAACACAGGCAACCGTCTATGTTTTGTCTGGAGAAACGACTGCCCGTCTGACGGCGTCGTTGTTAGGTGAAGCCAAAGATTCTAAACGAAGTTTGATGATTCTTTATCTTGATCATCCAGTAAATCAGAACACATGTGTAAAAGATCAGGGAGACGTCCATATCTGTACAGGGAAACTTCAGTAGGTGATATTGAGTTTTCACTTACGTAAAACCTCATTGAGAACATTGCTATACCCAGCAGTAATAAAATGTTTACCATTTCCATCCAGTAAAACAAAATACATGAGTAAAATACGAACAAACGTCTTGAGATGGAACAAATCAAAGTATAACGACGGTAAGTCGGTGACAGACATACTACCAACAAATTCAAATCTCACTCTGCACTCGATACTCAGAAAACTGTAGTACCTCCTACTTGTGAAGTTAGTAACAAAATTTTGATTGGTCATTCACTCTGTTTGAAATAATTCATTGTTTTACACATCATGATTTTGCTATGCACTGCTTTTCATCCAGCCGTACTACACTTAGGACTTTCGTACATTACTTTGCTGAGTGGAGCGCTAAGCAGTATCGATGGTAGCACTTAAGTAGTCCACTCAGTAAAGTACTCCAGGCTGGGACTTAAGTAGAAGTCAAACCATATTGCTTAGTAATTTTACAGGAACCGGTCCAGACTTCGCCATGTGCTTTCCCATCACACCCAGAAAATTGTTTGTTATATGGAATCCGCCCAGTTTTACCACGACACCACCCAGCTGTTCTGGATGAGCCCATGCCAGCTCATTTGCTTTACAGTAGAGAGCTCCATAAAGGTAACAACTGTTTCATGCTCACCAAGCTTAGCTGCTATCTTCTTGCACCTCAGCAACACAGTGAAAATGATGTTTAGCTGGTGTGCTGGTGTTTGGATGATAGGCAGATAACTAATAATACTAGTTGGAACTGACACCGATGATGTAATCTGCTTGAAGCCTGTCCATGCTGGTACCTTCTGTGCTTCATTACCATACAATCTAGATATCATCCAAGCCAAGTTTTGAGCTCTGTATTCAGAAGAGTCACAGAGTGATTGGAAGAATTCAGCAGGATTCACTGGCTCAACAAACTGTGGGGGAACCTGTTTTACTGGTGCTCTAGACTAAATTATCTCCTGGAATTCAGTTGAAACGTTTCGAAGTGATCTGTCACGATCGATGGTTGAATCAACATTGGCAACATCTAGTTGAGGCCCTCGCTGGAAAGCACCCACTTGAGTGATATGAAAAGTTCCTTTTCCATCCAGTGTTTCTTCCAGCAAGTCAAGATTGTCTGTAGAGAACTATACAAACCGACCAGGGACCACATTTTGGGGTATGAAGGTGTTATCATTCTCTGCATAGCGTTCCAGTTGTTTTGCAGCAAAAGAGGTAGTAATCCTCTCCACCATGTCATAACTGACACTGTCACCAGTGCCATGCAGATAGTTGACTAAATGGTTTGACCGTGTGGCATGATAAACATAGAGACCTGTCCCAATTTGTTTCGGAGTGTTCTTCCGGCCTTTGGATGCTGCATTAACAATAGCTTGGCAAACATTTAATATCCGTTGTTGGTACTTCCCAGTTTGGTCATGCTTTGGAGGGATCTCAAGGTCAATTTCTCGTTCCTGTGGATCTACGATCCATTTGACTATAATGTACAGGCTGTCAGGTATGCATCTCTCTGCAGCCTCCCTGGAAAGGTTGTCATATCCTGGATGGCCTGGTGTTGACAGAAGATCAGCGTTTATCTTTGATGTCACGTGGTGCAAGGAATTCTGGTAAATGACAAATTAGAGAACAAAAGAAGGGGCTGTGTCATGTTTCTCTGTCGTCTGAAGCATATCTTGTCACCAAAGTAACCTTTAGCTTCTCTTTCAAATACTGTGATCGAACATGTTCGTCAATACCTGTGTCAGAAAGCAAAGTATTGAATTTTGTCACAACATCATCCATGCTATAGACATGTCCTGCACTAAAGTCAGCTTCTAACATGTGTATGAGAGACATAAATGACGATTTCCTCGGGCCATCTGCGCTTGGAGCATTAGAAGAAGATGGTTCCTTATCGGCTTTTCTCCTGTATGAACTATGGTAATAGGCATCGTATGCAGTGAGGTCGTTCACACCTATTCTGCGCTTTAAAACATAATTATACCCAGCATGGCCATGTATGACAGGATTTCTATTCTCAGTCAAGATCTGATTTAAACCCTCTTGCGTCTTCCTTGTCTGACACTGTTTCCAGTCCACATTAGGTACACGTCCACGTGTGATGGTAGAAGCTTCTGGTAGAGGTTGTGCTGTCTCTGGTTTTTGTGTAGGTTTCTGTCTATGTGATCTTTCTACCATCCCCTGTATATTCAACTTACTTGCGAATGACGAATAACATTCTTTGTGCCACTTTGACTGATGAGTTCTGTGATCAGATACATGATGTTGTAAGTGAATGAGGCATTCTGAGGTGTCATCATTTGTGACACGTGCATCATATGCTTCTCGTATGTGTCACATCCTTTAGAAGTACCATTATAAAGTTTCTTTGTGCTCTAAGTTTGGCAGATAATACAGGGTTTCCAATTTATGCTTCATTTTAGTCTCTTTGCTGGTATGACACCGACCGGTTCAATTTCTGGGAGGTTTGATTCCATGTCTTATGCTTTACCACAGTTTTGAATGTTAGACTACATATTAATTCAAAAGGTTAAGGAAGGATCATGCAGGATTTGCTCCGCGAGGAATATCGTGCAGAAACAGGGAATATCATGCCAAGAAGGTTAAGGAAGGATCATGCGAGATCTGCTCAGCGAGGAAGATCTCGCAAGCAGGGAATATCATGCCAAGAGGACGAAACTAGCAGTGTCCAATGAATCTGATGGCTATGCATTCACATGCACACCTGCAAGGAAAGGATTAAAAAAAAAATAGTAAATAAAATTCTGCATTATTTCTCTAATGCTTTGCTCAGATAACACTGTAATAGATGTAAATTTGTCAGCATGTCAATGAAACATGTTCATGACCAAAGAAATGCTGATTACCAAACCAAAGGAAACACCATATCCACACAATCATCATCTGCGATTACTAAAAGTACTTAAATGGTATTTTAATGAAAGCCATACTCAAAAAACACATATTTTAACACAGAAATCAGGTGTCTACGTGCCTGTGTGCGAGAGTATTGCAAAAAACTGAAAACCACTCTGCTGTTTGCAGCAACCTTGAACTTAGTTATTGTGAGGCCCAGCACCACCTGGGAAAGTGACAATCTGCCGAAAATGTACCACAAGGACCCCAGTAACGAATTTATAGTGGTAGTTGCTTTTGTCAAAACATCGTGAACGAACTCAAAAAATAGCCCACTTTATCAAATATGGCTCCTTGATTAATCTACTAGGTGACCCGCCGACATGTCATAAAAGTACTCCCGCTAATACCAGTACCAGTACACCAGTCCTATTGCTGATGTACACTGTATGGAAACTAGAAAAACTTGTTTAGCGTACGTGCAATTAATAAGAGATAAAGTACAAAGAAAATCACTAAAGATGTGCTACGAAGCCTCCTAATCCACCTAGAATACTGCCGTCAGTGTCAAACTTATGGCATTATCTGTACCAATATTTCGGTCAACAAAAATCGTTGGGTAGGTAAAGAGCAGTTTACAAGAAAAATAAATCATGAAACGAAATAGAACACATTTTTACCATTTTTCTTACAAGACAACCGCCTCTCCCCAAGCGGTATCAATATGCTGTGAATGTTATATACCACAAATTTAGTAAATAAACTCTCTCTCTCTCTCTCTCTCATATATATATATATATATATATATATATATATATATATATATAAAATTGTGTATGTGTGTGTGTGTGAATCAAGTGTCTGTGTGTGTACGATAAAATGGCTGATATATATATATATATATATATATATATATATATATATATATATATATATATATAGATGGAGAGGATGGAGGGTGAAAGACTGACGAAGAGAGTGTATGTGAGTGAGGTGGAGGGGGAAGAGGGAGGGGGAGGCCGAGGATGAGAGGGAGGTATGGGGTGGAGAGGTATATGAGAGAGGTGGGTGCGAGTTGGGAGCAGGGCCGTGATATGGCGGTGGACTGGGAGAGATGGATGCGTTTTGTTTGTTGCCACCCCAAACTTGATTGAGGAGTCAGTCTATATATATATATATATATATATATATATATATATATATATATATATATATATATATATATAAATTGTGTATGTGTGAGTGTGTGCATCAAGTGTTTGTGTGTGTACGATAATTTTGGTGAAAATTCCATTATTATATGGTCTCTGTACGATAATCCTGTGTTTCTGATCTGGCAACATTGGTCAGCACCCCTGAAGGTATGAGCCAAAACTCTCAGAAGACTCAAGGCCTTAATACATTTTGCCTTGGCATAATGCACATGAGGAAAGATAATCAGTCATCTATCAAATACCCAGAAACCCAATATTTTCCACACCAGAGATTCTGCGACCTTGGGGATACAGCTTAGGGTTTGCATGAATCCCACATGGATTACAAAAATGCATAGCCACTACCTTTGTTGATGAAAAACGGAAATCATAAGGAACTCTATTAAGAGCCAGCTCTAACTTAATCTCAGCTATAGAAAATCGAGATGCAATGAGGGAAATTGAAAGGTCATCCATATACAGTGAACCACATAAGCCACCTGGAAGTACATTGGTTACACTGTTGATGGGCAGTAGGTAGTACCCTCACTCCCCTCACTCAGACCCTTAAAAAATAGTTAGATATAAACTGCTGAATAAAATGAAGCATGCGTCCACGAGGACAAAACTCATGAAAGAAAGAAAAATGTTATGATGCCAGGGAATGTGATTTGCCTGCTCCAGATCAAACAGAAACGAGACCTGGTGTTGATTAGCGGAGAAGGCCACACAGCCAAGAGATTCCAAGGCCACTAGGACTTCAGAGATAAACCGCATTTTATTAAAACCACACTGGACAGCGGATATGAAGTTACCTCTCTCCAAAAACCACACAAGCCGACCATTGGCCATCTTTTCCAAGACCGTACACATACAAGAAGTCAGAGATACAGGCTGATAATTCGTCACCTGTAGGTGCTCCGTACCTGACGTGGGGATGAGTTTAACTACAGCAGCAACCCAACAAGCCAGAAACTGACAACTACCCATGATCTTAAGAAACTATCTATCTATCTATCTATTGCCAGACACCTCAATCCCGTTTGGGGTGGCCACAAACAAATCGCCTCCAAGTCGCCCTGTCCCCAGCCATTTCACTGCCCTGCTCCCAACTCACACCCCCCTCTCTCATATACCTCTCCACCCCATCCCTCCATCTCATCCTCGGCCTCCCCCTCCCTCTTCCCCCCTCCACCTCACTCACATACACTCTCTTCGTCAGTCTTTCACCCTCCATCCTCTCCACATGGCCAAATCACCTCAGTGTGTTCCTCATAACGCTTCCTATCACATCCACATCCACACCACAACGCTCCTTTATATCCTCATTCGTCAGCCTGTCTCTCCACCTGACTCCACAGGCTCCTCTTAAATAACTCATTTCCACTGCTCTCACTCTTGACTTGTGTCCTTCCAACAATGTCCAAACTTCACTTCCGTACGTTAGAGTTGGTATCACAATACTGTCATGTAGTAACTTTTTCACTTCCATGCTCACTTCCCTGTTTCTTATCACTGCTTTCAAGGAACCAGCAACCTTTCTTCCCTGCTGTACCCTTTCAAGCACTTCACCCTCCAAACCTCCATCCTTACTCATCACACTACCCAAATACTTAAACGTACTCACATTTTCCAATTCATCACCATCTAACCTCGCTGTACATTTACTAACTTCACCTCTCTCAAAGACCATCACTTTACTCTTCCCTACATTCACCTTTAGGTTCCGTTTCTTACACACTCTCTCAAACTCATCCACCAAGCCTTGCAGCTCCCCTTCGTCTTCACTCAACAACACAGTATCATCTGCAAACAACAGTACAGGGAGTTTCCAAACACTATCCTCTCTCACCAGGGCCACTCCAATATCCACTACCCTACCTTGTACCTCTTTTATTACCCCATCCATGTACAGATTGAACAACCATGGAGACATGACACATCCCTGTTTCAAAACAACTTTCAAAGAGAAAAATTCACTTAGTTCACCATCCACACGCACTGCAGCCTTCGCACCATCGTACATACTCTTCACAGCATTCAACAACTTCCCATCTACTCCATATATTCTTAACACTTTCCACAATCCTTGTCTATCCACCCTGTCATATGCTTTCTCCAAATCCATGAAAGCCGCATACAACTTCTTTCCCTTCTCTAGAAACTTTTCCACTAAAGATCTAAGAATGAATATCTGATCTACACAACCTCTTCCCTTCCTAAAGCCTCCCTGTTCTTCTCCAACTAATTTCTCTGTTCTTTCTCTAACTCTGTCTATAAGTATCCTACCATACACTTTTCCTATTATACTAAGAAGACAAATGCCCCTATGATTACCACACACTTCTTTTTCCCCTTTTCCTTTGTACAAGGGAATAATTATACCTGACTTCCAATCCTCCGGGACTCTACCTTCCTCCCAGGCCAATCTGCACATCTTCCACATCCATTCTACTACTATCTCTCCCTCATGCTTCAGCATTTCACCACACACTCCATCAATTCCTGGGGCTTTCCCCGATTTAACTTTCTTCATTGCTTCCACAACTTCTATCCTACTGATTTCTTCCTGTCTTCTCACCTCCCTCCTTCTCCCAGCCATTCCCCAGCCACTTATACTCGCATTACTTCAATCCTCTATGTTCAACAATTCCTTAAAGTGTTCTCTCCATCTGCTCACTTTTTCTCCCTTCTCCACTAGTAATCTACCATTTTTATCTTTCACTCCCCTGCTAACTTCACTTCCACCCTGTCTTACTCTTTTCACTTCTCTCCAGAACATTTTCTTACAGTCCCTCCACTTTACACTCAAATTCCTTCCAAATTCCTCATCCACTCTCTTCTTACTCTCTCTTACTAATCTTTTCACCTCTCTCTTCCTTTCCACATATAACTCTCTCTTCCGCCTCTCAACTTCTTCCACGCCCCTATTTCTCACCCATTCATTGTATGCTTTCTTCTTTTGTGCCACAGCCTGTTTCACCTCTTCAGTCCACCACGCTGTTCCTTGCACCCCCCTCCGCCTTCTCTTCCTTCCACACACCACATCACATGCTGCACATATTTCTTCTGTAAATATCTTACACACACCTTCCACGTCTCCCATCTGCTCCAATTCATATTTGCCCAATCGTTCCTCCATTTCTCTCTTATACTCTGCCTTTTTCTCATCCTCTTGTAACCTTTCCACTCTCCTTGCAACTACTCCTTCCTCTCGTCTTTCCCTTCTTCTATTCCTCCATCTCACTTGCATCCTAATTCTGGCCACCACCAAGTAGTGGTCAGAAAGTCCACTCCCCCAACCTCTATACGCTCTTGCATCCTTTCATCCACACACACATAATCAATCATTGCCTTCCTTTCATTCAGTTCACCACCCACCCTTCTCATCACTCGCCATGTATACCTGTGGATCATTTTATGCCTGAAGAGGGTATTGGCTATCACCAACCCCCTCCCAGCACAAATGTCCACTAACGCACTCCCATTCTCATCTATCTCGGCAGGCACACCCCACTCACCAACCATTCCATTCACCTTCACATTACCAACTTTACCATTCATATCACCAATCAAAAACACTCTCTCATTCCTTCCAAACTTTTCCATGCACACTTCCACATTTGTCCAGAACTCTTCTCTCACTCTTCTAGCACGATCTTGCGTTGGCGCATACACACACACAATCGCCCACATTTGTATTCCAACTTTCAACTTTACCCACACAATCCTTGACCCAACTGATCCATACTGTCTTATGCTCTTCTTCCATCTTTTACTCACAACTATACACACTCCTTCCTTTGCCCTCTCATTCTCATCTACTCCTGCACATATACCCCATCCATACTCCCATTCTCTCACACTTTCTCCTCTCCATTTTGTTTCAGTTATTCCACATACATCCACTTTCGCACCCTCAAGCACCTGGACAATCTCTCTCTCTTTCACCTCATCATTCGCTCCTCTTACATTCCAAGTTGCCATTACCAAGTCCTTTGTCCGGTCCTTGGTCGTCATCATTTGGTCAGTCCTTGTCCGAGGCTTCTTGTTTGTTTTTTTAGTTAGTTGTTTTCCGGGGAGGGGCACTAACCCTCCGCCAACCCTTTCAGTCGCCTTTTACGACAAGCAGGGATACTGGGCGAGTATTTCTTAAGAAACAATGACAATAAAAACGGAAGAGACTCATTGGACAGGTGACGTAAAAAGGCATAAGGAATATGATCACAGCCAGGAGAGGAATCATGGCACTGCGACAAAGTGGCCTGGAGTTCAGAAATAGAAAAGGTGGCCTTACTGTATAAGGAAACATTCACACATGCACTGGAACAAGTACTGGCAATATGTAAACAACACAATAACGAACAAGATGCAAACATGCTGGGAACAGCAGCATCCAGATCATGTTGAAAACATCATGATGAAGTCTCAGCTGTCTCGTATGGACACACTTATCCCATTCTCTCTGCTTCCACCAGGTTTGAAACTTCACTGTAACATATTTGCATACATCTGTCCAAATACTGTTGCATACATGTATCCAAACATGTTGCGAGCTGTGTTGTCAACACATGTTCGAGTACAAGTATGGACGTGCACTAAGATTTTCCCGCAGAAGAGGCAAAACTGAGACCACGACACTCTAGGCACCAACGGTGGCATTCCGAAGGTGAATCTGTATCCTTCTGTGACATGCTGGGAACATGATCAACAAGCATCTTTGGAACAGCAAAAGGATCAGCCACAGTTCCACCTGCTACAGATAGAACAGGAGAGGAGGGAATTGTAAATTTGCCAGGTATTTTCCTCATCCGGTTCCACACCTGAGTGAGGGAAGTCCTTGAGATGATGGAGGAAACATAACACTTACAGGACAAACATCCGGCCTCCTTTAAAACCCACTGCACATGAGCTCGCACCCTTTGATCAGCCACCAAATACTGAGGATCCCCATGGTGGCGACGAAGCTGAGAGAAGGTACCTTGTTCCGCTCTCACTGTGGAACTGCACTCAGGGTTCCACTGAGGAACTGGACATTTAAGAAACTGACCTGTCCTTCTCAGAAAACCACATCAGTGAAATAAGACACCGTCTCAGAAAGATAGCCAAAATCTTTGACAGAATGGTCAACGGAGCATAATTCATTGAAAAGTGACTAGTCTGCCTTGTCCAGGCTCCAGTGAGGAAGACGAGGCTGAGGTTCACCCTCAGGAGCAGTTGAAAGTAATGGGAAATGGTCGCTCCCATTCAGTTCTGGCAACATATCTCAGTTAAAATCTAAAACAGCATCAGCTGAGCACAGGGACATATCATTAGCAGTAAAAAGTCCCTGTCTGGTTATGGAAATACATAATCTCATTGGAATTTAAAACACCCAACTCCTCATCCTCCACCAAGGAAGCCAACATAACACCCCGAGGGCTGGCCTCATTGCCACTCCACAGTGGATGATGACCATTCACGTTGCCTACAAAATGGAAGGCCATGAAGAAGGTGTTTCAGAGCCGCCCTTTCAACAGTCACACTTGGGGGAAGATAAAGACTACAAACTGTACACTGACAATGCAGAAACTCTCGGACAGGAACAGCTTGCAAGGGACTGGAAAAGTCCAGATGAGTGAATGGAACATCATGGCGATGGAAGATAGTGGCCCTTCAGTGACAAACGTGGCCTCGGACCAGATCAGAGTAAAAGGCATTGTAACCAGAAGGACGTGCATACGGGATAAAATTGTGGAACATGAGTCCTACCACCTGGCATATAAAACCCTGATAATTCCACTGAATAATAGAATCTATAGCAGAGGGAGGATCACGATTGAATGCGGAAGTGTACAGTCCTTGACAAGCAAGCATGTTTGGATTCATGCTTAGGAAAGCCCTTAGAAAGAGATTGCCAAGCACCAGGAACCTGCACATTGTGCTGGTGATCTGAAGGTAAATGTGAGGACGTTGAAGAAGGAAGTCCTCCATCAACCTTTCTCTGAGGCAGAAGAACAGGTTGCCTGAAACGTGGCTTGTAAGCCACCTCGGTGAACCATCAGCCTCACAGGTAGGAGCAGATTCCACAGAACCAGAACACTGTGAGGGTGATATCCTATGCAGCAGAACTGAAGCACCAACGATCCATGCAACACCGTTTTTAAGTCGGGGCAGGTCCATAGTCGAAACACCGACATAAACCTCCACCTGGTTAGGCTCCAAATACTCAAGGGCAGAGGGGACAGCAAAGAGGCCCACACAAGGTTCCACAACAAAGACATTAGGTGGACAGTCTTCAGGGTCACAGAACTCTGAAGAACCATGGTGATGCTTGCTAGGTAAACAATGAACCTTGGGGAGGCTTGATAATGTAGGACAAGGAGATACGAGGCGTCTCGTGGACAAAGGGTGAATGCGCCATTTTTTTTTTTTTTTAGTTATGAGCGTTTAAAGTTCAGGAATAGGTGGCAGACATAGAATATTATAGAATAGCATGTTATTATATATCATTAGAATCCTCTGAAAGAGGCAAATTTATACTGCAGGAAAAAATGAAAACACACACACACACACACACACACACACACACACACACACACACAGTAAAACACGCGATGGTGTTTTTTCAGGATATAGTAATTATTGTTCAATCAACTTGAAATTCATTCCTGTATTAGATGTAAATGAAACTAAGATACTGTGAAATTTTCAGCCAAAAATTCCTATAATTAATATTTTTCCTATAATTATTAATTAAATATTTTCATCTCCTTATCGGCAACAGGTTGTTTTATTGTGTGTATGATAACCATTATATTGTTAATGACTGACACAATGAAGTTATAATACTCACCAACTATTTACAACTCCAACCGCACACCAAGATGAAGAGGGGGGGAGGGCCTAATGGTTAGTAGTTGAGGACATCATCGGAGTGTAAACAAAGCCAGGCTTCACTCACGTGCTTGGCGGGATGACTAGCGGGGGTGCTAGCGCGCGTCTGATAGGCTGAGAGGCGGCCCTTTAACTCTGACAGAGGGAGCCGCTCGCCCATTGGCTGGGCGCGTGCCGACATTCGCCCCTACCGCTCTGAAATCGCAGACCCTCCCCGCCCTCCTCATACTCCCCTCCACGTGTGCAAAACAAGGGAGATTGAACCTAGAATTCTGAACCCACATGGGTCGGAATCGGAAAACGCTCTTCACCACGAGATTTTCAGTGCTTCCATCTATCGGAAAACATGCATAACTCATTTTTGATGGGGGTGGCGCATTCGCCCCTTGTCCACGAGACTCCTCACTGATTTCTGATTACTGTCTGTGTCGTCAACGTGGATATCCACCAACACCACTGAAGTAGGCAAACCTCCACCACCGAAGTGGGGACAGAAACAGTCAGAGAAGAAAGTGAGTGAACACCAATCCCACAAGCAGTACTAACCACGGGAACAGCATCCTTCAAATTGTCAGATGAAGATGTGCGCAATGGAGCAGATCGAGGCAGCGTCTGAGACACAGGACGGCACATAGGAGCATCAGAAAGGACAGAAGAATATGTAACCTCGAGCTGGTAAAAGAGAGTCTGGGACCTTCTCTTTGCTTCTGGAAACAAATCTTTCTCACTCATATGGATGGATGAAATCTCCTCCAAGTAACAGACAGTGTCAAGGAAATACAGCATGGGGAAACGCTTGACGATAGTATTCAAGGAGTACTGGACAGTCACCAGTATGGCTTGAGCCACCGCAGGAGACAGACACCCATAAAGCCAGCCTGCGCACAGCTGCAAAAGAAGCTAACATGTCCATATCCTTGACAGTGGAAACATCATTTTGGGGTAGGAATGTATGGCTCCACAGGTGATAGCCACGCAAGTTTCACAGAAAGCAACGTTAACTTGCATCTCAGGAACAAGGTTGCAATTGGGGTCATAATACCATCTATTTTCTTCTGCAGGCATCAGTCACCACATTATAAGATCGCACTTCCTCCAACAATCGTGTCTTTGAGTATCGAAGGTCACGGGAAATAATTACACCATTACACTGGTTGAAGTTAGCATGGGGAACACAAGAAATATCGTTACCAGAAACAGTGGTCATAGCCTGTAGATGGGAGCTCTTCACTTGGAAGGACATCTCAGCAAGGATGCTTCCATCCACCTGGGAAGAGATTTTTGGTTCATGGCCACAATAAGCAACAATGGCACAGTGCAAGTTAAGAATGTCAAAATCTAATACTGACCCACACACAGAGAATCTCACTACTAGATACGAGTATTTCACATATGAATCAGGCACTGTTTCGTCTAAGCCTGACTGCAGTGCCACTCTAACCCTCAGATCCTGTTGGATGCTGTAGCTAATGAAGACCATCCCCAGGGGCTTGGAAATGTTCCAGAGTGGCTATCAGAGGTGATGAGTTTAAAAATCCACGGACAGAAGTAGAGTTGTCAACAGAATTAGTACAGAGCAAAGCCATAAACTGCACAAAATGCTTCACTTCCTCACCCTCCCACACACCACGGAGCCCCCCAAAAAAGAAAGGTCATATACCAGGGATAAAATGGCTGGTGACCCAAGTGTTAATGAAGCACTGTAGTATAGACAGGTAACCATCAAGGAACCTAGACAAGAGAGACTCTAGGACAATAGAAGCCACCAGGCACCCCCCCCCCCAATGCCCACTTGACCTTAGCAAGCAAGTGACTGGCCGAATGACTTGGTCGGGCCCAACCAGGCCTCTCATCTAGCCAAAAGAGGTGACCAAAGAGGTGTGTTGCTACAGTAGTTGCAGGACGCATCATGCAGGATTCCTCAACCCTCAGGACAACCATTTCCCAATATTACGGGAGGCCACACACAGCAAACAAGTGGGGAGGCAAAAGCCATGCCAAGATGGAGGACATGCAAGGTTGGCAAACAAGTGGGGAGGCAAAAGCCATGCCAAGATGGAGGACATGCAAGGTTGGGCAACATCATTGGTACCAGTGACCCTAAAAAGGTGGGCAGGCCCCCAGAGTAGGTGGCATTGCCAGTCATGCTTCAAGTCACACCACCATCAAGTCAAGGTAACCCTTCCTCAGTGTGTGTGTGTGTGTGTGTGTGTGTGTGTGTGTGTAGTGCATCCCAAACGGAAATATGAATTCAGTGAAATTTGGCAGGATAGTTAGAACTGGGTCACAGATGGGCTCGTTTCAACCTTATGTCGATTTAAATTTTACAGTGGGGAGCTTTGACGCCTAATATTTGTTCCCACTTGTGCTACACTGTGCAGAAAATGCGGCGAGGCTTTTCTGTGGTTTCATACATTTCTGACGGAGCAATTGCTTCATGAGTCAGTGCATACATCGTTTGTTTTGTGCATAGCAAAACACGGTTCAAAAACCGATGTAATTTTTTCAAGTATTTAGTTGTCAGATAGGCCCTCAAAGGCACATGCTTTCTCTTAACAATAGCACTGTAACCACATTCTCAACCAGGCACCACTTTCTGCACGTATAACTGCTCAGTTCTATTAAGAATTTTGCCCTACAGTATGCAGGGAAAGAGGAATTACTGGCTCCAAGTGAAACTAATCTTTACACCAATGGAATAAGTGACAAAAAGGGAAAGAAAATATGTAGTGAATTAAAGAGTAAAAGAACAAAGGGGTTGCATTAGCCAACTGCAAAAGGTGGGTTGTGGGAGTTTGTGTGGGATGTTTCTAAGAGGTTGATTGCAAAATTTATGTAAACTAAGATCACAGTAATGAATACGAGGTGGGATATGACCAGTTCCTCTTGACAATGTGGTGAAGAAAATTCAAATCAATGATACAATATGGATAGGGTTAATGGAAGTGAACCTAAAATGCTCTGGGTAAAAAGAGTTAGTAATGGTTGTGGGGGACTTGAATGCAAGGTGGGAGATAGAATAATAAAAAACGATGTCTGAGGTAAATGAAATTATACGTGGCACATTGACTGGATAGGTAGAAGGGAGACTTACTGACTTTGTGTTGGTAGACAGACACGTGAAAGAATGGTGCTTGAAATGATGCTCGTAAAGGGGCAGCAAGAGAGATTTAACCACTTGGTGGAAGAAGTAGTTTAAATGCATAGAGGTTTTGGCTGAAGAAAAGGACATTCGGGGTAAAAGCAGTATAAGTAAACAGACTTTCCAAATAAGCGTGTATTTTGATATGCCCTGAAAAAAATTAGATGATGGGAAAAAAATAATGTTCTATGGCTGAAAGGCTAAGTGCAGTGAAGTGTTAATAAAATTCCTTTTATATAGTGTGATACTGTCTGTTTCAGGCATGTGGGTATTGGAGTGGTGGTGGTGGCAGGGTCAGTGGAGCAGCAGGACATCCCCCAGGGGCTGTGGGGGGAACCCAGGACCACCTGTCGGACACTCATCATACATATCAGCAATAATAATAACTCCACCAACATGGCACTTGGGTAATATTCTTTAGCTGTATTTAATAGTACTTAAGAGCCATGTAAGTGTATATTATATTTTAATCCTGGCAATACTATCTGATTTTATTACATTGTTTTAAGCAAGACTTCTCTCACTGTATCAGAAACAATCTCCATGAAACTCTACAGTAATTGTATCGGAGCAAGAAAACCTATACAGAGCTATTCTATCAAGAACAGCCTTGTTCCCAACCTTTCCTTTACTATGTAAATCCAACACCATGCTGACTGGCTTGCTTCCAGACCAGAATAGTCAACCAAAACGCAGATAATAGCTCTGCCTACGAATCCACTGAAACAGCCACCAATAGTCCTGCCCCTAAGATCACTAGGGGTGCAGACCTTTATAAAAGAGAAAGCTACTGAAGCAATTATACGGTCCAAGGAAATAACTTTCAATGGAACTGGGTTATGAGAGCTTACATGGGGCTCATTAAGAATCCAAGGGAGTGGACAGGCAAGATACGAGTACAAGGTAAACCTTCCTGCAAAAAACGAGCAGCCAGAACACATAACAGGGTATGGTCTTCTGCAGGTGGTAGGCTAGTATAATGTCTTGGGTAGCCACACATCCCTGCAACGATGACCCCAATTCGGTTTTAGTGATCCTCCGGGTCACTTGCTGTACACTCTCCAAGTCATTACGGTCCATCAGGATGCTAATGACAACCTGTCTGTTGTAATCACCGATACATGATGACTGAGGGCCAAGCATCGTCACGTCAACCTTACTTACCCTGATCGACTATCATGGTGAATGATGTCAATGCAAAAGAGCAAAAATTTCAACTCTTCTTCCAATAGCACCTGAAAGAGGACACAGTAGACTAGAACACAAAAACTTCACACTTACACTTGCCTTCACAGTGCCTTTCAGGTAGTGCTACGCAGGAAACAGTTTCAGTTTCTTTATTTCACTAACTTTCAAAGAACATCCCAAGCAACCCCTCATTCACATATCACACTGTAAAAAAAATTACGAATGTTGTGCTCTAAGTCTTTATGGCAACTCTTTCAATTTTCAAAGCTGACTTTCCTCCATACTGAGCGTACTAGTGATGCATAGTCTTTAGAGTCACAACAGTGAATAGTAACGTCTGACAGATGACATTTTCTTCTTGTGTAAGTCCTACTTGCTTAACTGAGAGCTCTGGTAAATCTGTACATACAGTTTCGTGTTTTTATCTGGCCTTGTGCAGTCACTAATTAAATCTCTGTGTGCAATAAAGTTACCTGTGTCCCTCACCTTTGTCCATAGACTTAAATTCAGCGCATATTAAATTTTCTTTCTACCACCAAGTCATCAGATTTTCTTGATAAGAGGCTGTGAAAGTTGACCAGTTGGGCGGTTCAACACACACCAAAAAAAAAAAAAAAAAAAAAAAAAAAAAAAAAGCAGAAGACAGGGCGTGTGTGTTGGGCAGCCCCTCAGGACGCTGACTTACCCCTGACTACGAAAAAGCTCACCCCCACCGACCGGGCTAATGTATGGCCCGGCCACGAACAAACGGGCAGTTCAAATACTAACTCTGACATCAGATTACAATTGGTCAATCTCCTTTCCCATCCGTTATGCAATCTCCATTCCGTCTCCTCCTTTGTCTCACCTGATGATGTAGAGATTAGTCCAAATATTCACCTGTGGAATTTATGCGTGTTGTGGAGACGGCTCCTATAACTGTTCATGCTTTACAGTAGGCTACCTCCTTTTTCAAGCCAATGCATAGTTTACTAAATATTAATTTGCAGGGTTGTTGTTGTTGCTGATGCAGTTGCTTAAACCTGGAATGTATAGTACGGTACACACAAGTGTAAGGAATCCCCTCGTGGTAGGTAGACAGCGACCTACCAAGGTGGGTCCACGGTCACTGTCAAGGCAACCTGTAGGGATATATGAGTTGGTTTGACCCTCGGGTGGACGCCGCAGCTGTTCCACCCAGGATGCACTGCGTGGCCATGTGTACGATCCTAGTCAACGTCATAAAGGATGGCAATTGGTAACGATGATATTCCCATCCCCCTGCACCTTACATTCCGACAGATTAGTGACAAGATATGGACAATTTATGGACTATAGTACTCGTACGTGCTGACGGTATATACACTATTTTTGTTTTACACTGCCATGGTAATTGAAATGGCCCATTTTCCTCCAACACCCCATATGCCGTCTTGATTCTACAGCCAT
Organism: Coenobita brevimanus; assembly: GCF_032717465.1. Taxonomy (NCBI): domain Eukaryota; kingdom Metazoa; phylum Arthropoda; class Malacostraca; order Decapoda; family Coenobitidae; genus Coenobita; species Coenobita brevimanus. The sequence goes on along the minus strand of NC_136993.1, from coordinate 60,247,016 downwards.
GATTTCTCTTTGGTTACCTTATACTCCCACCTGAAATCAAACACTTCAAACTTTCTCCTCTCATATATTATAACCATATATTTACCAGTATTTGTAGTCAACACACAAGTTCAGTGGATATGACTGTTTTGTCCCTGTTACTTAATGAGGAAAACACACACACACACACACACACACACACACACACACACACACACACACACACACAGCCAAGGATGCTACGTGCAGAAACATCAATTACAGGGTTGCCCATATATAACAATGGTTGTCCCACACATCAGACTTTAGTAAAGCGATACGTCCCGCGATACTTGTGTTTATTGCATTTACAGTTTCCCTTTCTTCACCCAGAAATAGTACTCTCGCCATACACACATTATTCGAAGCCAGATATTTTCATTGCTCTTTCATTTAGGCTGGTGGAGCGTGGTGGGTTGTGGAAGCTGCCTGAGACGCGGGTGATGGTGGTGGGTGGGAAGGCAGGAGTGGAGACCGTCCTGCTCCACCCCAGCCTCCGCAACACCATCCACGCCATATACTTCGCAGTACACCTCCCTGTCCATGAATCATACCCTTTCTTTCCTCACCGAAACCGTACTATATCAGGTATGTTATTTTTGGTAATTTTGGACTTACAGTACAGTATGTCTTAGGCATCAAAGCACAAACAAGTAATAACTGGGATCATACTTTATACAAATTTTCTGTTGTTGCAGTGTCTTGCTTTATGTGATGTTAATGTTAACTAGTGTCATTGTCAATTGTCACATCTCAATATCATGGGAAGCAAGGGGCCAAAAGCTTGAGATAACAAATAAGCATCTAGACAAAATCGTGCCTAACAAACCTGAACCTGATATATCTGCCAAACCTAGTTGGCATTGAAAGAACTCTTTATTTTATCTACAGTACTTCTAATAGTTCTTCAACACATTAATGCTGACTTGTTATAACATTCCGTTTTTACTTGGAACAGCGATGAGCCACGATATGCTGGTGTACCGTAAATGTCTATACTGCAGCCGTGGAGATCCAAGTGTCCAATTAACAGGCCACTGGAATGCTAAGACATTCAAAACCGTGTTCAGCATTTCCAAAGGTATATATTATCATTAGTTTTTCCTGTTTACTCCCATAAGATCCGAAAGTCAATCACTCTTCTGAAACTACTATAATGCTAAATGAACTACGGTAGTTACATCAGTATACAAAGCGTAACCTTTTCTGTTTGTGCACCTAAGGCATAACGTACCGCACTCTACACATCCCATTACTTTTATTCGTAGGAAAGTAGGAATGAATTAGCAGCCAAAGTATATTTCACTCATATTTTAGTACATATCTGTAGAACTGAGTATTCCAATAACAAAAAAAAAATCCATTATGGCAGTATTAAACACATGACGACCGTTACTTACTCTTAGCATAGAAAGCTGGACCGAGATTTCTGACTCAGATTAGTATTGAGTATATTGATAATATTCTCAATGGCTGCCATATACAGTTACAAAAAAAAAATCTGTTGCTTCCAGGTAGAGCCGATGTGTGGAACTTAATGGGTCGGACGCTTAGGGTTGTGTCAGCACCGTATTTCCCTTACATGGATTACGTCCGCAGACCCGACTTGAAAATCAACTCCAGTGTGGTCGCCAGAGACTGTTCAGACTGGAGGATCATTAAAGAGTTTTCAAAGAGGCTCAACTTTTCGTACGTAATCTGTATGTGTTGTTGATAGACACCATTCTCTTTAAAATGAGGGACTGCTAAATGATATCAAATTGTTAAATCAAACAATTTGGGTTCTTACAAGTCACATAATGTAAGCCTTTCCTCTACTGGAAATTTTATATCACACTAGATCTGGAAGTGTAGCGAAAATAATGTCTTCAGGGCTTCAATGCAAATTTTAATATTTTTCATGAAGTAATTTCCAATCGATGTAAAAGCTGTAATAAATGTATAACCCAAGGGAGTACTGAGGACAGTTAAGCTGAGATTGGAGGGGGAGAGGGTACAGTACGTAAACATCTTTGCTGTAGGATATTACGAAGATTGGGAAGGAACAAGGTAAAAAAAAAAAAAGAAAATAATGTACTTTGATTCTGCAGGAATCCTCTCTAAATCGTTGTTAGTATTTGGAATCGACCGGAAAGTAGTACACACGATTAGTTGTATGATATTCCCACACAGATGAAAGAGATGGTGGTTTTCCTAGTAAAAAGTAAAGAAACGAACAAATCCTTGAGTATACCCGTGCAGCCAAGAAAAAAATGTTTGCCACAGGCTTAATAAAGCTGAAAGTGGACGATATTATTCTACGTATCGCTGTGAGTGACAACATTAAGTAAATAATCAGATCTTTATTAGTTAGTTCACTGGAATGTAACATACAGAGCAACAGCTCATTCATAAGGTCCACGTCTTGTATTTCCATTGTAGGACCCTTTTTTTAACACTCGAGGGCATGAGACAGAGCCAGGGCCGCAGCTGGAACTTGTGATTGAGGGACGAGAGGCTGAATTTTGGTTGTCATTGTTTTTAAGATAAAGCTGCGTGGGAAGTGCTTTAATTGAGTAAGAGTACATAGGTTTTTAAAAAAATCGGTGGTAAATATTATAAAGTTATTTACTCTCTACTCGTAAATGACGAAATGTAGTAAATATAACAGCAACAACAACAACAACTACAACAACAATAATAATAATAATAATAATAATAATAATAATAAAATGAACTATCTAATTACACTTCACCTTATATGCTTAGAAAGGGGGAGCCTGGGAGCGTGTTTTTTCCCTCGGGTACACTTAGTCGTCCAGTCACATTGACAGCGTCGGAGTGAGTTCAGTAATAAATGACTCGGCATTGTCATGACTTCGTTGGCGAATAGATAAAACTATCTATCTATAGCCCGACTCCCTAATCCCGCAAAAGGTGGCCGCAGACAAAACGCCTCCAAGTCTCTCTGTCACTCACCTTTTGACAGCTCTCCCCCCATCGCACTCCCCCCTTCCTCATATATCTCTCAACTCCATCCCTCCACCTCATCCTCGGTCTTCTCCGCCCTCTTCCTCTCTCCACTTCACCTACATACACCCTCTTAGTCAGTCTTTCATTCTCTATTCTCTCCACATGTCCAGACCACCTTGGTGAATTTCTCCTAATTTTCTCAACTACATTCACATCCACCCCACAACGATCCTTCATTTAATCATTCGTCAACCTGTCCCTCCATGTCACTCCACATACTCCTCTCAAGTAACTCATTTCCACTGCTTGCACTCTTGACTTATTCCCCTCTAGCAAGGTCCATGCCTCGCTGCCATACATCAGGGTAGGAATCACAATACTGTCATGTAGTGACTTCTTAACTTCCATACTCACCTCCCTATTTCTCATCACAGTTTTCAGTGAACCAACAACCTTCCTTCCCTGCTGTACCCTTTCAAGCACTTCATCCCCCAAAGTTCCATCCTTACTCATCACACTACCCAAGTACTTGAATGCACTCACATTCTCCATATCCTCACCATCCAACCTTACTGTGCATTCTGTAACTTCATTCCTCTCAAACACTATAACTTTACTCTTGTTTACATTAACTTTCAGTTTCCTCTTCCTACACACTGTCCCAAATTCAAATACCGTACCTTGCAACTCCCATTCATCTTCACTCAGCAATACTGTATCATCTGCAAACAGCAACACCGGAATCTTCCACATCTCACCCTCATTCATCAGAGCCACCCCCGCATCCACTGCCCTACCTTGCACCTCCTTTACAACCCCATCCATGTATACATTAAACAGCCATGGAGACATCACACAACCCTGTTTCAGTCCCACATTTAGATCAAAGAACTCAGCTCACCATCCACTTGCACCGTAGCCCTCGCTCCTTCGTATATGCTCTTTACAGCACTTAGCAATTTCTCCTCCACTCCATATATTCTAAATACCTTCCACATACCTTGCCTGTCTATTCTGCCATAAGGTTTCTCAAAGTCCATGAAGGCAGCATACACTTTCTTTCCCTTCCCGAGATACTTCTCCACTAAACATCTTAGAATAAATATCTGATCTACATACTCTTTTCCCTTCCTAAACCCCCCTTGTTCTTCTCCAACTAGCTCCTCTGTTACATGCCTAACCTTAACAATGAGTATATATTCTACCTTTCCAGTCACACTAAGAAGGCAAATACCCCTGTCGTTACCACATACTTCTCTCTTCCCTTTTCCTTTGTGTAAAGGAACAATTATACCTGATTTCCAGTCCTCTGGAACCCTTCCCTCTTCCCAAGCCAATCTACACAACTTCCACATCCACTCCAAAACAATCTCACCCCCATACTTCAGCATTTCACCACACACTCCCTCAGTTCCTGGGGCCTTTCCCATCTGATCTTCTTCATTGCTTCCACTGCTTCCACCCTACTGATCTCATCCTCCCTCCTCTCATCTCTTCTTCTCCCAACCATTCCCCAACCACTTGTACTCGCACTGCTCTCACTCTCTGCATTCAACAAATCCTCAAAGTGCTCCTTCCATCTCAGTTTCTCTCTCTTCTCCACCAACAATCTATTATTCCCATCTTTCACTCCTCTACTATTTCCCCTTGCACACTGTCTTACTTTCTTTACTTCCGTCCAAAACAATTTCCTACTGTCCCTCCATTTTACACTCAGATTTCTTCCAAACTCTTCATCTACTCTCCTCTTACTATCCTTCACCAACCTCTCCACCTCCCTTCACTTGCTCACATATACTGTATCTCTCTCTTCTCTCTCTCTCATCTTCTCCCCTACCTCTACTTGCTAGCCATTCACTATATGCCTTCGTTTGTTCCACAGCTCGTTTCTCCTCATCGTTCCACCATGCTGTCCCATGCACACCCCTGCATCTCCTCCTCACTCCACAAACCACCTCACATGCTATGCCTGTCTCTTCCGTGAACATCTTCCACTCCTTCCATCTGTACTAACTCATACCTTCCCAATCTTTATTCCACTATGCTCATATACTCTGCCATATTCTCACTAACTTGCAACTTCTCCACTCTTCCCACAGGTGCTGTTTCCTCCTTCCTTCCTCTTCGTCTCTTCACTCATTTTCTTTGCAGCCTTATCTTGGCTATCACTAAGTGATGGTCCGACATTCCATTCCCCCACCCTCTCGACACTCTTGCATTGAACACTTGTCTTCTCATTCGCTCATGCACACACACATAATCTATCATTGCCTTTCGTTCAACAAGTTCACCGTCCATCCTCCTCATGACTCTCCATGTATACCTGTGGATCACCTTGTGCCAAAGAAGGTGTTGACTATTGCCAACCCCTTACCAGCACAGATGCCCATCTACTTCAGCTGGCACACCCCACTGATCAACCACTCCATCCATTCGCACATTCCCAACTTGGCCATTGATGTCTTCAATCAAAAACACCCTATTGCTCCTCTCAAACTTGTCCATACATGCTTCTACACTTGCCCAAAACTCATCTTTCACTCTTGCCACTCGATCTTCTGTCGGTGCATACGCACATACAATCGCCCAAGCTTGTATACCTACTTTCATCCTCACCCATACAGTCCTTGCACCCACTGTTCCATACTCTCTTATATTCTCCTTCCACTTCTTACTTATCATCAGACACACTTCGTCACTTGCCCTCTCATTCTCATTAACTCCCACACATATTCCCATTCTCTCACCCTTTCACCTCACCATTTAGTTTCAGTCAGTCCACATACATCCATTCTAGCATTCTCAGTTACCTGAACAATCGCTCTCTCTTTCACTTCATAATTCACTCCTCTCACATTCCATGTCCCCACCCTCAGAATGTCCTTTGTCTGTTCCTTAGTTGTCAATGTACAGTCTGTCCTGGTCTGAAGCACTTCATTCATTTTTTCTTTAGTTCTTTTTATGGGGTGGGGCACTAACCTACCACCAACCCTTTTAGTCACCTCATACGACAAGCAGGGATACTGGGGGAGTAGTCTTGAATCCCCCCTACCCCCAGGGGGTAGATAAAACAATTTGACTGATAAAAAAACTGTCGTGTTTTGACATTAAACCAACCTATACCTAGCCAGCTTAGACCTTACACAAGGGTAACCTACCATAATACCTTACTTTGTCTTAGGGGATGACGAAGTTGCGACGTTACCAAGTCTTTTCTTGAGCCATTCGTTCTGATGTCACCAATATGACTGGATGACCAATTATTCATCCTCTCCCTGCTCTAGAGACCAGTATACATCTTCTTAGGAAGAGACTTTGATTGGTGATTTGAGTAAGGGACACCACCAGCTTCAAAACAGTGTCAGGTGGTATTGCTAGAATCATAGCATAAGTGAGAAAATGACGGTTTTCAAAATGGCCACCATCGGGGCCTTTCAGGACTATAAAGGCTTACACTTTCTAATAGAAATGTTGTACCTGAAAGCCTTCTATGGGGCTTTCAGGCACAGCCGACACGATGGTGCTTATAGGAAATAAATATGACCTTGGATAGTACCCGAAATCCAAGATGGCCACCATTCTGACCCTCCCCAAGCATGAAAGTTGTGTATCTTTTAAAAGAAACATCGTGACTAGCTAATTTTTATGTTAATTATGAGGTTTTCAGGCACTGCCAACAGGATAGTACCTTTAGTGGTTCGATATCACTACATTTGGTACCCAAAATTCAGGATGGCCACAAAAAAGAAATGAAAACATAAGCATAGAAAAGTATTTATTCAAGAACATTTCCTATTCATACTATCACATAATATAAAGCTCATTTCATGGAAATATGACTTTATCATGACTGAACGATGGTATTTTCACTTATTTTGACAAGCTGATTCTTGTTTATGACAAAAACTTACACAATTGACACCCGCCTTGCTGCACAAACATCTCAATGAGCCATACTTGCCCGTGCACATAGAAACAACTATCATTCTTTGTGGTAATGGATTCAGGCATTTTTCGGGTAGTAGGGTATCACTGTTTTTCACCCATCCATATTTGGTCGGGTCTGTGCCAGAGTGGGTAACATCAAGAAGGGATAGAACTTTATGGACAGAGTAAAATGTGGCCATGTGGCACTTGAAGTTGGTGGCAGGGCTTCCAATGACTTTGGTGTTGGAGCTCGCAGTTGGACTTCCACCCGAAGCTGATCAAACGTTCGCGATTCGGTTTTGCTCTTAACGGCAGCCCGCACCCGAACGAGATACTCCTCGGTTTTCAAAATCTCATCAGTGAGAGTGTTAGACACTGCAAAATCGGCCAAGTAATGCTCTGGATCACATGACAGAGACACACGTTTGGTTCCTATCTTACTCAATGCACCATTGCCAGTCAGTATAAGGACTTTAGATACTCCCTCTCCCAGCTTATCTGCGAGAGTGTGTAATGGTATATGACACCATCGCTCACCTGTGCCTAACTCTACCCACAATTCTTGGAGGCCTCCCTTACGAAAATGTTGAACATAATGAAGTAGACGAGCTACTGTGTCTGTCACTGGAAGTAGCAGCTGGCTACTTCCTCGATCCACCACCCATGCACAGTGCATCACTATGTAATCACTGGCTTCTTCTACATCACATGTCAATGCCTAAATAGGTTCTGTAGTTTCAGAAGGTGGTTGAGCAGACGGCCCTCCAGAGTGCAGCAACTCTGCTGGCACAACACCATCATCTGTAATGCATCCACCAAGTGCAACATCCAACTTCACCAGCTCAGGAGTTGAGACAAGATAACAAACGGGATGCTGTAGCATAGTTTTGTTGACCGAGGAGTTCCAGAAGTTCTTCTTTTGTTGGGGTATTGGGACACCTGCACTGAGCTCAGTGAGGTCAATGGATTCAATTCCACTGGCAAGACGTAGCCTTTCTCCTTACTTAATAGATGACTCTAAGTAGCTGTCAAACACGATATGGAGGCTGGACCGGAACAGACAGAGCTGCCTGCTAATAGCACACAATGGATTGCTCTTCTGAATGTTCCAAATGAAGCCAAGTTTCGAAAGGATGTATTTTTGACATGAAGTCCGGCATGAGAGCAGAACTCATCACCTGTTAAGCTTTTCTCCAGATCTGCAATAAGTGAACTTTTGTTGGGCTTGGTAGGAAGATCTCCTTTAAATAAAGATGAAACATGCAGGATATCTTGGGCAAAGATAGATTCAAGTTCCATGCCTTGCTCTTTCACAATTTCAGTGTCGCGCTGAGCCACTGCTACCTTTTTCAATGCAACAGCAAACGTTGCACTCTCATGAGTGGATTGTTTGCTGTCAAGTTGAGGTAATTTTCTCTTCGATATAGTGGTGGAGAATTTTTTTGTCTTTTTAACAAACCTCTTTCTCCGGATATCTCTTACCAGTTGATCGTCAATCACCTGCTTTTGGAGCAGCCGGACTACCACCTCATCCAATGCCAGTTGCTTAGTGATTAGATTGTGGAGTTTGATGGCAGGAGCCCTGATGATGTGGGTGTTACCCCTGTCTCGCACAAAGTCCAGGAGCTTTGAGACATTTGCATTCAGCTGATGAGCTTTGCATTCAGTAAGTTCATGATGAACCCTCGCTGATTCACTGTGTTTCATTAATGCGTCATTTACAATATCTCTGAAGTTATTTGAGATGATGAGAATTTCACGGAAAATGAGTTGCCACTCAACCATGGCCCTCAGACTTTTTGTTTGGGCAACAATGCCAACAGCACCTTTTGATGCCCTCTGGATGTTTTGTTCTAGTTTCATATCCGATGTAATGGTATTGAAGTAATCATCAACTCGATCCTTCACGACAAACTGACCACGCATGAATCACTGAAAAAACATTCAAATGAGTTGCTTCTTAGGCTTTCGTGGATTCAGGGTAGAACATACCATAACAAAAGTAATTGATGCTGTTGCTCTCTCGGATGATTGGCAGAGAAGCTTCCACGGCAGCCATGTGTAGAGGGAAATTCCCTTCTCGATCAGAGGCAATCACATGCTTGATGGTAGCAGCCATCCACTGAAACACTTGCAAGTACTGACACACCTCAGCTTTTGTACTGGGCCGTGGACGAGGTATCATGGTGCTGTGTGCGGATGGCTTGTGAGCAGTCTGGTCTCATTCTTGTGTCATCTCTTCATCAATGGGTTCTTTGGGAATGGTTGGTACGTTTCTTATATCAGTGTAACTCTTATAGCAGGAATAGGTATTTTGGTATCTGAACTCTGCATCCGGTCCAAGCAATCTTAACCTTTTATGAACTTCATCATTCTTCAAAGCTGCTACTTCACGGACACACTTCCCACCTATTGCACTCCCATAGAGTTTTTCGGAGGTCTTGCCTTTTTGTTGGCAGATGATGCACCTGTCTGGCTGAAAGGCTGGAGTTGGCTGGGAAATACATAAGTTAATTCCTGTATCTTCGCCCATACTGTAGGCTTGTTACAAAAGTAGACCACAGAATTCCCATCAATTAGGATTCCATTACCTGAAAAGACAGAGATGTGGATGTTAGTGACTATACTATTTACAAGTCAGTTTGGAGAAAATGAACGTCAATTAGGAGAAACAGAATCTGAATTTGAAAGAAGTGAAAATCAATTTGAAGAAAGCGAACATCGATTTAGAATAACAGAATCTCAATTCGGAGAAAGTAAATATCGATTTGGAAACCGGGAAACTGAATTTGGCGCACCAGAGTTCCAAATTAAGATTCACTTTTTCCAAATTGAGATCATTCTGTTAGTCCAAATCGACGTTCACTTTTTCCAAATTGATTTTCACTTGTTCCAAATTGAAGTTCAGTTGTTTCTAATCCAGATACTGTTGCTGTATATTGACGTTCATTTTCTCCAAATTAACTTGTAAATGATACAGAATAGAGTACCTAGTATAATTATGGAACAAATATATGGACTTTCAAGGTCTTCTTAACATCATGCTGCCAAGCAGACATTTACAAAAAAAAAAGAAGTACTGTAGTAATATCTAGAGAGGACTGCTTTATTCCAGTTATATCGAAAATTAGACAACTTTCTTGTTAGCTACGGATTTAAGAAGACCGTCAGCGTGAATTTCGGGTATTAAGCTTGATGATATCGAATCAGTAAAGGTACTATCGTTTCGGCAGAGCCTGAAAACCTCATAATTAACATAAACATTTTCCTGTCATGATGTTTCTTTCAAAAGATACATGAATTTCTTGTTTCGGGAGGATCCAAATGGTGGCCATCTTGGATTTCGGGTACTATGCAAGATCATATTTAATTCCTGCAAGCATCATCGTGTCGGCCGTACGTGAAAACCCCATAAAAGTCTTCCAGGCACAACATTTCTATTAGAATTGTCAGCCTTTATAGTCCTGAAAGGCCCCGGTGGTGGCCATTTTGAAAACCATCATTTTCTCACAGTATGCTATGATTCTAGCAATTCCATTAAACACTGTTTTGAAGCTGGCGGTATCCCTTTCTCAAATCGCCAGTCAAAGTCTCTTCCTAAGAAGATGTATACGGGTCTCTAGAGCAGGGACTGGATTGTACACGGAAAAAATAAAAAAATAATGCAGCCTAGGATCCTCGTCCCCCCCCCCCTTCCGACTGTCCACAAGAACAGAATGTATTTCATTCAAGTTATCACACGAGATGCTTGTGTGCTGACCAAAAATCCTAACAAGTATCGGAAAATGTTTCTTGTCTCTTTCCTGCGAGGTGTTTCTTCTATGCTGAATCAGATATTTCGCTCTGCACACCTCAGCGTAGAAACCTGTCGCATTTGCTCAGAATGTTCTTTTTTTTTTTTTTTTTTCTCAAACACTTTTCACTTAGGTGCCATTTCTCTGTTTCCTCATGAAATCGGTTTAAACGTGGCACAATGTTGCATGGGCAAATACCCTCAGATATTTTTATTATTATTTTTTTTTAAGGAGATATATTGGGTCATGACCACACAAATAAACAAATCTGGGGATACCGTTTTTGTATGTTCATTAATCCTCAAGGTTCTTTGCACGTCAGTGCACTGTAGCTGCGTGGAGACCATCCTGGGTTCTTTCGGGAATGTTGGAAGTCATTATCATGATTTAAGATCCTCGCCATACTGAAGTGTTTTATTAGGAATCACTTCAACCCCACTATAAGAGTTGTATCCAAAGCAAAGAATCATTCAAAGGCAGTATCAATCGATAGAAGTAAAGAGGTTGATGTACAATAATAGTTAACAGTTCCAGTTCAAAGCAGATTTCATCAGCTGAGTATACTCGTAAGTAGGCACAATATCAAGAATACGATAACTGCAACATCATGTTGAGAGATTTCCTAACTCACAGTCCTGACCTTCATGCTGAGCCAGACCGGAACTTTGGCGATGAAAGAGGCGGTCAGTTCACGGGCATTATCGGACAGCTGCAGAGGGAGGAGACTGACTTCAGCACAGTTATTGGTACCACACCAGGCAGACTAAAGGTCATCAATTTTCTAAGGTCAGGAGCTTGAAGGTTTAGTGGTTTATGTACACCACGTCAGTCGTGGTGGCATGGGAACACCTTATCATACCATCATCCAGCTGACGCCAGATAAATACCAATGTAGTTGTACCGAGTACTCTATAGCCTACTGAACCCAACTCAGGGCCTTTACTTTATTTGAATATTGACTTAGATTTTACTTAAACGATGGAAGCTTGCTGTATTAATGATGAAGGCGTATATTCGCAAACAATGATTTAGACCCATGGCCCAAACTCAACCCCATTATCTTGTCTGGTGGTGATTTCGAGTGAAATGAATCCTATGGTGGAATAATGTATAATGACGTGGAGGCAATTTGTTTCTCATCATCCATTTCCTGATTGTCTGGATTATATTATATAGACACAAAATTGTGAAACTTCAGCAAATAACCACAAAAGCCTAACTAGATTATTATAATCTAATTGGTCTAATAAAAATATATGTGCAAAAAATCAAATATTACACATAATATATTCAAGTGAACAACTGTGAAGAAAATGAGTAGGCTACAGGGCGAGCTAGGCACTTCTGCAAACTCTTCCGCAGACCGCAAATTCCGCAGTTATAGAAGTATGATTTCATTTGCCAATTTGCATTTGCAACAAATTCTACGCAATTTGCAGTTTTGCGCTTGCGGAAGCACTTCTCCAAACGCAAATCTGCCTGCGAACATCTGCGTGACATCTGCGTGTGGACTAGCCTGGCAGGAGGCGTCTGGGTGAGTTGCCGGCTTGCAGGCGCCGGCCGCCACTCCCGCACTGATGCCATGTGTTAAAAAAAAATTGTAAATATTGTATATGATAAATCCATCATCGGTATGATGTACTATATCATTTTTCATCATCATACATTTTGTACGATAATTTTACGATTCCTTCAAAGAGAGAGAGAGAGAGAGAGAGAGAGAGAGAGAGAATCTGTTTTTGATATTCACTGGCTTCATGCCAAGCTCTCAGGAAAGGAATGAAAATGGATATAAGACAAGAGGAGGCAACGTTCGTACTCGTGATTAAATAATAAAACATAACATCCTCATCGCAAGTCATATTCAGTGTTACATTGGAGGGTTCCTCACTACATTATCTTAATGATATTTTTGTGCTTTCTTGGAAGAGGGTAAGAAATAAGTATCGAAGGATGAAAGCCAGCAAAAATGTTTTTCCCCCAAAAAATAAAGAAAAATATAAAGTCTAATGAGGGATCAATTTATTTCCCTGATTTTTAGATGTTATTATGTACTGTATCCTATTGGTGTAAACTACATCGGTACTAGAAAGACATGTTTAGCATAGAAGCCAATAACAAAATGAAAAGTGCAAAGATGTGCTATGAAGCCTCCCAGTCCACCTAGAATATGACCTTTAGTCTAGATTTCAAATATGACAGACTTATAGCATTGCCAGTGCCAGTATTTCAATCTCAACAAAAATCATTAGGTAGATAAATAACAGATTAAACAAGAAATATACAAAATGAAACTGAACACAATTTTACCATTTTCCTAACCAGACAACCACCTTTCCCATGTGGTATCAATATAGATAGACAGACGGATAGATAGATATAATATATGCTGGAGTTGTCTCAGTTGTTGAAGATGTCTGACTGTGACTAAGAAGCGTTGAGCCGAGGGATAGAGGTGGACTGGTGTGTCAACTTGTCAAGTGTGAGCTGTGAAGTGTAGCAGTTTAACTCATGTACATACAGTAGTGAAAGATTTACCCTTGTTTTGTAGTAAAAACAGTCTAACACCAATAATTGAAATATATATCTTAGTTTTACTATAACTATAACTTTATACTTTATATCCCATTCATTACTATAGACAATATCCAGACTTCATAAAGTCACCCATTGTTAGTAGAACAGAGATAATAAAGACATAATTGTAATGGATGAGTAACTAGAGATGATTTTTAACCCCTTGATTATGAAAAATACAAGAAGCGGTGCCAAGGCAAAGTAAACCTATCCCCAGCAGCCATTTCGTTGCTGACTTATAAACATAACAGGATATCCAAATATGTCACATGTCAAATTTGGTGTAAATCGGATGTAAATTGACGATTTTATGCCCATTTGAAATTTTAGGCCCAACCCACATGACACTGACCCCCTTACCGCTGAGGGGTGACCCCCCTGAGGTAATGAGTCATGTTACAGGATGTGGATGTAAAAGATTCACCTTTAGGTTTTGGTTGCATGTCGATATGACGGATTTGAAAGGAGTTATGGCGAAACAACTTTTTTTTTTGGGGGGGGTGGCCTTCAGCCTGGGCCTAAAATTTAATCAGGTCATCAGAAGGTCAAAGCTTATCATCCCTGTAATTTTAGTCAAAATCGCACGAGTAGTTTTTGCATAAAATTGTTAACAGACAGACAGACACAAACAGACAGACAAACCGAGTGAAAACAATACCCTTCCATCAGCCCCTCCGTGAGTTCAAGCTGGCCTGATCTACTTTGTTTGATATTAAGAGATCCGGAGACAAACTCATGCAGTACACGGCTGACTTCTCGTCGAAAAGCAAACGCAACATGGAGAGGAAGATGATGTTTACTCCCAAGTTTCCTGAAGTCGACCACTCCACGTTGATTTGGTATCAACAGCAACGTGCTGCTGGTGTGGTGGTACATGGTACGGAGCTGAAGGCTGCTGCTGAGAAGTTCGCAATGCTTCACGATGCCCTAGACTTCAAGGCATCCGAAGGGTGGCTCTTCACGTTCAAGTTACGACATGGCCTTACCAACTGTAAGTCTCATGGTGAAGCTTTGGATGCCAATGAGGATGGAGTAGAGGAGTTTTGGCACAAGGTGAATGGCTTGATCAATAGGGAGGGCCTCACTCTCAGTCAAGTTTACAACACTGACGAAACTGGTTTATTCTATCGCTCTTTGCCTATGAACACTCTAACCGAGGAGAAGGAGAAGCATGTACCTGGCCGCAAGCTCTCCAAGCAACGGATATCTGCTTTGTGTTGTGCCATTGCTAACGGCATGCACCGGCTTAAGCCCATTATTGTTGGCTGTGCAAAGCAGCCTGGGTGTCTTTGTGGGGTGATGGATGTCCTCCCTGTCGTCTGGTACCATTCCTTGAAGGCATGGTTCACAGCCCAGAGCTTACTGTATATATATATATATATATATATATATATATATATGTACAGTATATATACAGTAATCCCTCCAATATCCGATGTAATAGGTCCATAGGCAGGTCCGGATAGTGGTCCTGTCCGGATATTGGGCCCCAGCTTATGGACTTGTATTTATGGACCCTAACTCAGAGAAACACCTATACAACTCCCTCTGGACATGCACAGCACCTATTTAAGACCCAAATCACACCAATAAGGGACATAAAAGACTGAAATAAATGCAAAAGAACCATAAAATGAGGTTTTAGAGGTGAGTTTATACAATATTAAACATTCTGGGTACTTACAAGTCCCTGGCACCTGGACTGGTTTGGACTGCCAGTTTGCAGTCCACAGTTAATCCTCTGCACTCTAAATTCTAATTTCTTAACACTGCACAACACTGTAAATTCCTGTGTGTTCTAGTGGCAAGGTATTGCAGTTTATTCACTGTTTATTCAGAAAAAACAAGCACCTGTGGCTTGCACTGCTATGAGCATCTGCTCTCGATCGGAGTTAAGCTGTGACTGTTGATGATGGCAGGGTAACAGAGTTGCCAGATCGCAATGGCCACATTACCAATCTCCTCAACTTTCATTACCAAATTTAACTTTTCATTACCAAATTCATAAAGCTGGCATTTATTCTTCAATAATTATATATACAAGTGGAAATACATGTAATCACTCTCCTTATAATTAACACCATTGTTGATTATTTTCACGCTATGTAGGGTAGCAGATTAATCTGAGAGAACAAACAATCCACCATCTCCATCCTGTGTATCCTCATACATGTGAAAAATCAATTTGGTAATGCATTATTCTGATTCATTACCAAACGAATTTTTCATCACCAAATTGGCCCACACTTGGTAATGAAAAATACCAAATGGCAACCTTGACAGGGGAGGGGGGAGGGGGGAGGAAGGAAGGGGTGAAGGGACCATGGTGTAACAGCTATTCGGCGCCAGGCAGCAATTTCAAATTACGGGTGGGAAAAAAGTCAGATTTTTTTCAAATTTTTTGCGGTTTTTGGCCCATTTTGGGAATATTGGATCCCAGGATGATTATGTCCGGTTAGTGGGGATGTTCGGATATTGGGCGTTCGGATATTAGAGATTACTTATATATATATATATATATATACAGTATATATATATATATATATATATATATATATATATATATCTGGCAGAGTAACATTCAGCTTCTTAACACCTTAACCGCGAGGCGTCACTTTAGAGATGCTCAGGAGCAAGGGATCATATCGTGGGGCATCACTTTTGTGATTCTGTGTTATTTTGAATTTGCCCGGGCTTTCAAGTGGTGGCTTGTATCATCTATCAGTACTACCAGTTTCCAGCTATACTCAGTTCTGCTAATGTCACCTGTACTCCCATCCTATCCATCTATCTATCTATAACCCGACGCCCTAATCTTGCAAAGGGTGGCCGCAGACAAAACGCCTCCAAGTCGCTCTGTCACCCATCATTTGACTACCCTCCCTCCAGCTCATCCCCCCCTCCCTCATATACCTCTCAACTCCATCCCTTCACCTCATCCTCGGTCTGCCCCTCCCTCTCCCTCCCTCCACCTCACCTACATACACCCTCTTAGTCAGTCTTTCATTCTCCATTCTCTCTACATGTCCAAACCACCTCACTGTATTTCTCCTAATCTTCCCCACCACATCCACATCCACCCCACAACGTTCCTTCACTTCTTCATTCATCAACCTGTCCCTCCATGTCGCTCCACAGGCTCCTCTCAAGTAACTCATTTCTACTGCTCTCACTCTTGACTTGTTCCCCTCTTGCAGGGTCCATGCCTCGCTTCCATACGTCAGTGTAGGGTTTACAATACTATCATGCAGTGACTTCTTAACTTCCA
Organism: Coenobita brevimanus; assembly: GCF_032717465.1. Classification (NCBI taxonomy): domain Eukaryota; kingdom Metazoa; phylum Arthropoda; class Malacostraca; order Decapoda; family Coenobitidae; genus Coenobita; species Coenobita brevimanus. The sequence goes on along the minus strand of NC_136993.1, from coordinate 60,230,480 downwards.
TACTCACCTCCCTATTCCTCATCACTGCTTTCAGTGAACCAACAACCTTCCTTCCCTGCTGTACCCTTTCATGCACTTCATCCCCCAAAGTTCCATCCTTACTCATCACACTACCCAAGTACTTGAATGCACTCACATTCTCCATATCCTCACCATCCAACCTTACTGTACATTCTGTGACTTCATTCCTCTCAAACACCAAAATTTTACTTTTGTTTACATTAACTTTCAGCTTTCTCCTCCTACACACTGTCCCAAATTCATTCACCAAACCTTGCAACTCCCATTCATCTTCACTCAAAAATATTGTATCATCAGCAAACAGCAACACCGGAATCTTCCAAATCTCACCCTCATTCAACAAAGCCACCCCCACCACTGCTCTACCTTGCACCTCCTTTACAACCCCATCCATGTATATATTAAACAGCCATGGAGACATTACACAACCCTGTTTCAGTCCCACACTGAGATCAAAGAACTCACTCAGCTCACCATCCACTCGCACCGTAGCCCTAGCTCCTTTGTACATACTCTTCACAGCACTCAACAATTTCCCCTCCACTCCATATATTCTTAATACCTTCCACATACCTTGCCTATCTATTCTGTCATAAGCTTTGTCCAAGTCCATGAAGGCAGCATACACCTTCTTTCCCCTCTCTAGATACTTCTCCACTAAACATCTTAGAACAAATATCTGATCTACACACCCTTTTCCCTTCCTAAATCCCCCTTGTTTTTCTCCAACTAGCTCCTGTGTCATATGCCTAACCCTATCAGTGAGTATTCTACCATATATTTTACCAGTCACACTAAGAAGGCAAATACTCCTATAGTTACCACATACTTCTCTCTCCCCCTTTCCTTTGTATAAAGGAACAATTATACCTGATTTCCAGTCCTCTGGAACCCTTCCCTCTTCCCAAGCCAATCTACACAACTTCCATATCCACTCCACAACAATCTCACCCCCATACCTTAGCATTTCACCACACACTCCATCAATTCCTGAGGCCTTTCCCAACTTGATTTTCTTCATTGCTTCCACTACTTCTGCCCTACTGATCTCTTCCTTCCTCCTCTCATCTCTTCTTCTCCCAGCCATTCCCCAACCACTTGTACTCGCACTGCTCTCACTCTCCACATTCAACAAGTCCTCAAAGTGCTCCTTCCGTCTCCTCAATTTCTCTCTCTTCTCCACCAACAATCTATTATTCCTATCTTTCACTCCCCTACCATTTTCCATCTCACACTGGCTTACTTTCTTACCTCCTTCCAAAACAATTTCTTACTCTCCCTCCATTTCACACTCAGATTCCTCCCAAACTCTTCATCCACTTTCTTCTTACTCTTCTTCACCAGTTTCTTCACCTCCCTTCTCCTGCTCACATACAGTATACCTCTCTCTTCTCTCTCTCATCATCTCCCCTAACTCTACTAACTAACCATTCACTACATGCCTTCTTCTTTTGTTCTACAGCTCGTTTCACCTCATCATTCCACCATGCTGTCCCTTGCACACCCTTTCATCTCCTCCTCAGTCCACAAACCACCTCTCACGCTGCGCCTATCTCTTCCGTGAATATTTTACATACGTCTTCCACCCCTTCCATCTGCTCTAGCTCATACCTTCTCAATCTTTCTTCCACTATGCTCTTATACTCTGCCATTGTCTCACTACCTTGCAAATTCTCCACTTTCCTCACAGGAGCTGTTTCCTCCTGTCTTCCCCTTCGTCTCCTCAACCATTTACTTTGCAGCTTTACCTTGGCTATCACCAAGTGATGGTCCGAGACTCCATTTCCCCGCCCTTTCCAAACTCTTGCATCCAACACTTGTCTTCTCATTCGCTCATCCACACACACATAGTCTATTATTGCCTTTTGTTCAACAAGTTCACCATCCATCCTTCTCATTACTCTCCATGTATACTGGTGGATCATCCTATGCCGAAAGTAGGTGTTGGCTATTCCCAACCCCTTACCAGCACAGATGTCCACCAAAGCACTACCATTCCCATCTACTTCAGCTGGCACACCCCACTGACCAACCACTCCATCCACTCGAACATTCCCAACTTTGCCATTCATGTCTCCAAGCACTTTCTTGCTCCTCTCAAATTTGTCCATACATGCTTCTACTCCTGCCCAAAACTCATCTTTCACTCATGCCGCTCGGTCCACTGTCGGAGCATACACACATACAATCGCCCATGCTTGTATACCTACTTTCATCCTCACCCATACAATCCTTGCACCCACTGTTCCATACTCTCTTATATTCTCCTTCCACTTCTTGCTTATCATCAGACATACTCCCTGTCTTGCCCTCTCATTCTCATTGACTCCCGCACATATACCTAAACCATATTCCCATTCTCTCACCCTTTCACCTCGCCATTTAGTTTCAGTCAATCCACATATATCCACTTTTGCATCCTCAAGCACCTGAACAATCTCTCTCTCACTTCATCATTCACTCCTCTCACATTCCAAGTTTCCACCCTCAGAATGTCCTTTGTCCGTTCCTTAGTCATCAGTGTATGGTCCATCCTGGTCCGAGGCACTTTATTCGCTTGTTTAGTTAGGTTTTTTCACGGGGTGGGGCACTAACCCACCACCAACCCTTTTAGTTGCCTCGTACGAAAAGCAAGGATACTGGGGGAGTATTCTTGAAACCCCCCTACACCCAGGGGTTATTGACAATTTAGCCATTTCTCTCCTGTCCTTGACTCCCCTCCTTACCTCCCCTCAAAAACCCTCTCCTCCCGCCTGACCAGCTACCCTGCGCTACACAAATCCTGAACGGATTTTTCCACTCATTTTATCCATTGAAATGTGCCCTTTGCCCTATTCTTATACCAAATAATATATAAAAGAAAGAGAAAAGGTAATTGATACTGCCATCAATCTGGAATGGGCTAATTATCACCTGGCAACACCTCACGTGCACTCGTTCAGTAATTTTCCCTGTTTAGTTCCCCTTGAAATATGCCGTACAACCTGTTCTCATAATTAAAATATATATAAGAAAGGAAGGGAGAAGCCTAAGAGATGTTTACATTCACCTGGAACTACCTAATCTATTATTGTATTGTCTAGATTTCCTGCCAATCATTTCATAGTGTATATATAAGCAGCTGTCACCATGCTGACACTGGCAACCCTTCACTGCCCCTAGGCCACAGCATTCAGTTTACTGTCATCTTTCAAGGTGAAACCACGTCGGATTTGCGCCTGTCCAATTCCGCCGCTTTTTAGCCCCATGCAAAGGGCCCTGTGACCTCTACCCCTATTAAACCTCGTGTGGGAGGGGGTAAAGGGCTAAGCGACTCTGCTGTGGAACGTGAACTGGCTAATTTATCAATGATAATGATGGATAATGACTACGATCTTTTTGATTACCCTAAAACAGTGCAAATGGAAATGTAAATAATATGTAAATAATGTGTAAACAGCAAGTGAAAGCACTGAATGTAAATATAACTGAACAGTGGAAAATAGTTTTATAAGTTACTGCAAGTGACAGTGCATAACATAGTGTAAATAAAATAGAAATGTAAATAATGTAAATACAATAGAGAATGTAAATAGAAATGTAAATAAGTAGTAATATAAGAATACGAGTATAAATAATAGGAGTAATGAAAGTGAAAGTGAAAGTTTCGCTCTAGCATGTATAACTACTGGGAGTAATGAAAGTGAAAGTGACTGCGTCGCCCTCTGTGCTAGTTTACAGAACGAGAAGATGAATGCCTGGAGTGAAAATAAACTACTAGTACTGAAAGAAACTTATAGATAAATATTGTATATATAAATAAGTGTAATAAAGTACTAGGAATATAAAGTGTGAGTGCGTTTATAAATAATAAATGATAGCTCTGCCTCAGAATTACATTGGGGAACCCAGCACGGGAGGAAAGCTTGAATGCGCTCGTAATTTACATTGCTTTCACACTGTTTTTCTTTTTTTTAATATGGATTCCAAACTACTTGAAATTCATAGAATACTGTTTTTAGTTATAATATCAGGCAGTAGTAACCATATTACGGGGAACTGGGAAGTGTAAAGTGGAGACTTTGTTACCCAACTTCAGAAGTCTCCACAAGTCCTACGGCAGAAGAAGAAGGCTCAACAAACATCCCAGGAGAAAGCTGAAGGTATGCACCATATGCTTATTTAATTATAATATTCTAGGACTAATAAATGATTTTTGGCAAATATCTTTTAAAAGTCAGTTGGAGCGCGAATATCCCCACGAGACACGCACAACACACTCCCAACAACCCCGCGTTTAACCCGCCCCATCCCGACGTTTTCTGGGCAGTGGTAAGCCCCAGTCCCAACATTTTTGGACCTTTTTATTTTTTTTGGCTCAAACATCCGCTTTTGGTGAGAAACATCGAAAATTCATAGAGAAATCGCTCACCTGAGGTTTAAAATACTCGATCCAGGTAGGAGTACCTCCTTACCTTACAGGGTTTTCTATCAGGCTGGCTCAAAGAAAACGAGTTCTATAGGAGGATAACTATTCTACACCACTCATAAACGGTAATTATTTATTTATTTGGTACGAATTTATATGTAGTATGAGAGTATATTGGTTTTCAAACGGTAATATAGGGATTATAAGCATTGTTTCACTCACTAACTCATCACCATTCCTGACCTTTTTTTGCCACATTACCTGATCATCATTTCTGACTGTTTCTTCCTCTAATGTTTGTCCTCCACATTGTCATCGATTGGGGAAACACTCTGGCCCTGAATTTCGTACCGTGGCATGACATGGCTTTACTGGCCAGGTCACTGATAACAGGTGAATTGCTGAGAAAAGGTCATGCAGGGGAGGGAGGAGGTCATGCTGGGTAACGCATTGTCCCTGCCTGGCATCTTGTAGAGGAAGGTGTCCCGTGTATACGTGCCAAAAATCACTTGCGAAAATTGAAAATTGTGCAAATTAGGGACCTTGCAATGTTGCCGCATTAATTTATGTCTCCGGGATATGAGTGCACATCATGTGAGGACGTGAATTCACGTCTCCAGGACGAGGCGGGTTAAGGGGTTAAACCTATCCCATACTTCACAATGAACAAGATAAAATTCGCAAAATTACTTCATACAAGCAGGTGAAAGCTAAAACAGAGGAGCAAGAAAACATAACTCTAAGAAATAACCATATTCCCCCCCCCCCAAAAAAAAAAATCAGTGGTGCTGAAATGGCCTGAAATGACTAGATAAGTGTGTTGTGAACAAAATCAGTATATAATTTGGGAGGTTTAAAAAATGATTTTTTTTTTTTTCACATTTTTTTACGTTTATTGTGTTAAAGCAAGTATCGAGTCTTTTTTTTATTGTCTGGGTGGTTTAGTTTGTGTCCAAAGAGAGGCAAGAGATAGCATTTTAAACTCTACTGAGATAAGTGTCCTCCTTTATGTGTACAGGCTGAACCCCAACGGCCCACATAGAGCTGGCCATCGTCGCCAACCTACTTGTTTAATAAATATTGTCAGTCACAGAAGAACTGTACTATTAGAAGCATATTCACATAGCTTAACAACGTTCTGCCTTTAATTTGTTATTTTCGTTTGATTCGTCTTAATACCTTCAAGGAATTTCTGATTAACTTGGTGTTCATTATAAGCAAAACATGGAAACACAATCTGTTTCTGTATGATTCCATATTAGATCCACTTCAGCACCGACGCTTCTCCTCAGAGGAAGAGAGAGCCAGAATTAACCTTTCCTTATTGTGGCACTGTGCATTGGAGAATCATTATTATTATCATCATCATCATTAGTAGTAGTAGTAGTAGTAGTAGTAGAGTAGTAGTAGGAAATGTAGTGCAAATGAACATGAAAGTACAGTGAGTCCTTGATACATGAAAGGCATAGGGACTAAAAAAAACTTTCGTAATTCGAAATTTCGTATATCAGAACGATTTTCCCCATTGAAATACACATATCAATGGGGGGATGCATCCCAGGACCCCGTTGGACCCCCACCTAAACTTCACCCCCCTCTATTAAAAAGTAAGCAATATCTGTATACAATTGTAGAGAAGGAGGTGGCCATATTCTTGTACATCTTCTTTTTCTTCGTCACAGTTCCAGTGGTGGAAACAGCAAGGCCTAAAGCATGTCCAATCTCTGAGACTCCCTGCCCCTCCTCATGGGGTCTTATAATTTCCAATTTCCTTTTCAGAATTAGAGTACGGTGCAGCTGCTTCTTTGCAGCGGGCTTCCCCAATGCTGGAGATGATGCAGGGTGCTTGGGAGGCATGGCGAAACTATACAAAAAGGTGAAGGGCTGCGAAAATATCCTCACATACAGTGAGGCTGTAAGAAGAGGAGGGATGAGGACTCAACTGAGAAGCCCATGAAAATATGTGTACCAGAGAGGGGTTAGTTCGTTTTCTCATGGCAAGCAAGTGCAGCGCTATGCACCGTGCCCATTTTGAATTTTTCATACAGTATTCCATTAACCCCTTCATAGTTGCCGGCCTTGAACAATACTTCACTGTTTCGGTGTGAATGACATTGAGCTAGGGCATTATAAAAAACTGCGAACAATTACGGGAAGGGAATGAAAGTCATTGGTGTGTGTACATGACCTTACTCTACCATCCCATCAGTCAGGCGTTCTCTTCGCTCCACGCCGATGTTTACATGCTTATGTTACATGCGCCCTAATTTTGAGTAAGCTTCAGCAAGAGAACATAATTTACCACCCTCAAAATAGTCAGAAAAATATAGAAGACAAGTTAGAGGAATATGAACTGAATCGGTATGGTCATTAGGCTGTATGCTTACACGAAAGATTATGGGTTGTACAATTTTAAGAGACGATATGGAACAAAAATATTTGGTAATCAGAAAAAAGTTACTCTTTTGTCCCACATGTTCTCGTAGGTTAGCATTCAGTTCCACATTCTTTGTTCGGTATCACTCTTCCCAACATATTTCGGACCGACTAAGCACAGTTATTTCTGCTCCTTAGAGTTAGTGTACATTTACTGCTCATTCTTTAGTTTGTTCTTATGTGTATGAGTGAAAGAGAGAGGACTGATACAAACAATAATGTATTCCATTATTGCTTTCATAGCTGCTGGCCTTGAATAACGCCTTACCATACTGGTGTCAGTGACGTTGAGTTAGGGTGAGCTAAAAAAAACTGCGAGCAATTATGGGAAGGGAATGAGGGTCACTGGTGTGTTTACATGACCCTACTCTACCACTTCAAGCAGTCTGGCGTTCACAGTTCACTTCGTCACAGATGTTTTCGGCCGATGTATAGATGCTGATGTAACACGCATCCTAATTTTATTAAATTTTACACGAATCTTAGGAAATCACAGGATGGGTTTAGGGGAAAGTATAATTTAAAAAAAATTCAGGTGTGCCAGACGAGTCTTTTCACATATGTAAGAAAAAAAAATTGATTTTAGAACTTTGAAAAAATGGTCCCCACGTCGACGAAGGGAGCACGCAAATATCTGAACCCACAGCCATTGAGGGGGCTAAACATACGTTTTACTTCAAGCAGTAAAAGCACCTTACCAAATTAGTTCTTCCTGATAGTCTGTTATATTTTTCAGATTATTTCTGGGTTGGTAAATACAGTAAACGTTTCTTATTAAATCTGTTTCCCCATCATTTTTAGCTGTTCTGGTGTGACAACTCTTGTTTATTTCGTTAACATAATGGGAGCAAGGACTGTTCTTCCCTAAATGTTTAACTAAACCTGGCCTAACCGAGCTTATCTGTACCTAATAATTTTAACCTATCCTAACCTCCAGTTGGGAAATTGGGAAACGATATCCACCTTTGAGCACGTTGAGTTTCTTCCACTGTGCTCGAAACGATCGTAGGGGAAAGTGACGATAATAACGGGGAGGAAGTTTTTCAGCAAGAAAAAGTAATTTGCCAAACTGAAAGTTATCAGAAAATTACAGAAACAAACTGGAGGATTATGCACTAAATTGGTAAGGTCTTTCTGCTGCTTCCAGTGTACAATGAAAGACACATGTATCTTCCCAAAGTCTGACGAATATAGCGTGGAAAAATCGAACCATTTGAAACACACACTAGTAGAAACAGGGTTTTCATTGTATTTTGCCTGGCGTAAATTTTCTTCAGACTGAACTGGGAAGATAGTTGTGTCTTTCATTGTACATTTACCAGAAAATAAATCAATCGAACTACTGTATTTCCAATTTCCTCTCAAGAGTGAGAGTACGATGCTGTTTCTTCTTTGCACCTGGTTCCTCAGATCCTGGAGATGATGCAGGGCGCTGGGGAGGCATGGTGAAAATACGTAACGTGAAGAACAACAAAAAACAGCGTAACGCACAGCAAAGCTGAGAGGAGAGGACGGACGTGACTCGACTGGGAAGCACGTGAAAATGTGTTTACCAGAGAGGGGTTGGTTCGTTTTCTCGCCACAAGCAAGCACAGCGCTGTGCAGAGGGCCCATTCTGAATTTTACGTATTTCCTCTCGTATCATTTTTCGTACCATCGAGACAGATACTTTCGTAATGTGGAAAATGTCCTACATTTATCGCTTTCGTACCATCGGAAATTCATACTTCAAGTTTTTTATTTCAAGGACTCACTGTATTGTTCTGCTTCTATTTATTTGTGATTATGTCATCCAGAGAACTGACAGGTTTGAACATAAGGAGGCACGTGAAAGGACACAAATGCCCGGCCTGAGCTTAACCCGTCACGTCCTGACCGATTTTCTACCACTGACTCCCCCCAGTCCCGACCAATTTTGAAAAAAAAATTTTTGGCTCAAACCTCCGCTTTTGGTGAGAAACATCGAAAATTCATAGAGAAATCGCTCACCTGAGGTTTAAAATGCTCGATACAGGTAGCAGTGCCTCCTTACCTTACTGTACTGGGTTTTCTATCAGGCTGGCTCCAAAGAAAACGAGTTCTATGGGAGGGTTACTATTCCACACCACTCATAAACGGTAATTATTTATTTATTTGGTACGAATTTATATGTAGTACGACAGTATATTGGTTTTCAAACAGTAATATGGGCATTATAAGCATTGTTTCACTCACTAACTCATCAATATACTTGACCTTTTTTGGCGACATTACCTGATCATCATTTCTAACTGTTTCTTCCTCTGATGCTATGTAAACTTTGTCCTGCACATTGTTATCGATTGGGAAATCACTCTGGCCCTGAATGTCTTTATTGGCCAGGTCACTAGTAACAGGTGAATTGCCAAGACAATGGCATGCGGGGGGGGGGGAGGTCATGCTGGGTAAGGCATTATCCCTGCCTGGCATCTTGTAGAGGAATAGAGGAAGATGTCTCATGTATACGTACCAAAAAATCATGCACAAAAATTGAAAATTGTGCAAATTATGAACCTTCCAATTGCGCGACGTACCAGTACGTCGATGGGTCTAGCTATGACAAAATGTTGCGACGTACCCATTCATCGATGGGATGCCTTGGGTTAAACTGTAATATTGGGGCACGCGCACTACAAAATGGGTTCACTACCACTGATCCACCACTTTGTGCTAATGACTGTTTGGAATCTCTCATCTAATCCTTTACTGCCCCGTCAGGAGAGTAAGAGTCCTAACCTAGGCTTCGTAGTCCTTGTATTCAAGGGATGATTTACTTGTTGTTCTTCCCTCAGTGGCATTATTTGAGCAATAAACCAAAGCTACTGTTCGGATTTAGCTCTTACTGACCACATCCGGCTGAAATGCCATAACCCTAAAAAAAGGGCATCCTGTGGCTATATGGCTGCTACCCAATGGAGTACATGGTTTCCTGGTCTACTAGAAATCATTTGGTTTTTCATACAGTGTAGAGTAGGGTTTGTCAAAAAATTTGAATTCAACAAACATGGATATTCTGATGTCCCAAACACCATATTCACATATCATAACTGTTCAGTATTATTGAAAATTGGCCAACGATCCTCCAGCAACATTATGCTTGCACCGAATGAGTGCAGTAATAATTTAGCAATAATACAAACTCTGGCAGCTTTGACATTGACGATACTGATTTTGTCAGCTTTGTTACCGGTTACACAAACGAGCTGTGCTTGTCAGTTGTTAGTTTTAACTTTTTGCATTCATTTATACCCTGTGTTGGAATGATGGCTATCTGCAGCACGAGAGAAATAGTCAAAGATTCTGTATTTGGTTTACCCAGTAGTCCTGCACTGCATCAACTACCTACATGCAAAGATGTCAGTAGAGAATACTTGGAACACAAAATGACATATTATCAAACACACAAGCATAATATAACACAATATTGCATGTAACTATATAGCTATAGGTAACAAAATGTAAAACAGGTAGTAGTTATGTCTGAGTCCTCCAGAGAGAGTTAGAGAACACATCCCCTTGCCTAGACGAACCAGGAATGTCCATTCACATAATATATATCCACGACTTTGTTGTCCCAGACCAAGAATTCTTAACCATACGAAGTATTTCAAACTTCCTCATAGGCCAGACAAACAAGAATGTCATGACGTATCCAAACACATGGAGTAACCAGCCCTAGTCGGTTAGTCCACGTGATAGGAAATTTACCATACACGTCCTCCCCATGCTCTATATAATGTTGGAGAGATTCCCTTCTGATCAGAAAAAGGGGTTGGAGAGTAGGTCCATTAACACGAGGGTCAGATACCGGTACAGTGAGAGGGGGGTTAGAGAATGAAAGGGGAGAGAAGGCTGGTGAAAAGGTCTGACATTAGTATCATGCTCTACTAAACTGTAGCTCACCCTTTTTATAAGTTTGTGCAATAAAAAAAACTTGTAACCCAAGAGTGCTGTAACTCACCTCATTGACACTATGTCTCACTACTTAATTCTGGCTGAGCTTAACGATCCATAATCAAGTGCCCTATCTCACTACAAGTACCTAAAACCACGCTATCGAGATTGCTGGCCGGATAACTTTCCCTGCTTATTTACACCCCTTGGCTACGTCTACTTACATTGGTGAGCAGCAGTAAAAACGAAAGTACTACCCTCAATTACATTGGTGAGCAGCGGTAATAACGAACCAACTACGATAAACTACGCCACTCGAGACTGGTGGCGAGCGGTGAAAACGAACCACAATCAAGCTATGCCTTACGAATTTATACTAAGACATTTGCGAGCTGCAAATGAAGCTGATTAATGTTTCAATCACAGCAATCTACGACTACGCTCTATTTGGCGACTTCACACAATCAGACAAAAAACAAACAAGTAAAGCAGAGTGTGAGAGCCAGCGACGCATCAACACAGCTTAACTTCGTTCCTAATCGCTCCTAAACCACAACTCCACTATTGCGAGAAACAATATCAACAATAAACTACGTCGATCAACAACTCTACAAGCCTACAAGTTAATCTCAATGAGTAAGGAAAATCAAACACTACAATTTAAAAAGAACAACAAACAACAACAAGAAAAGAGAAAGGAGGAAGTGCATCTCTGTGTTGAACCAACATGGTGATGTAGCATCGGCACATTTTCTCCCTCCTTGAACCTCCACTACCCTCCACCACAACCTTCACCTTTTCCAACACTACCACCACCACCATCTCCACCACAACTACCAGAGCGAGACAGCTACTCAGCAGTGGGGTCACCATCAGCTGAATGGGGACAACGACACCGAGTGCCGATGCAGACATACCAGGTCCCTGACCTACTTCAATCAACCCTACCTACATCCTTCAGCCATCATCACAATCATCATCAGCAGCATCCTACCCAGTATTCCCACCACAGTTAATATCAGTGAGTCAAACATTTACTCTATTAGTTTAATAGTACTACTTCATTTATATACAACCCTACATAAATACACAGTGATAGACAAGATCCTTACTCAAACGTATGATACATACATATGAAAAACAAGCAAGACCAGAGAATCAAAATATAAGTACACATGTATTATTCATATTACAGTGACAAGGAAAATCAAGTGAAAATGACTAACAAAAATGGAGCTAGCAACAGTGTACTATACTCAGCCACACACTTTAGTACTTGCAACCAATACCTAAAGATGAATTTTAAAATAGGGAAACATTATCAAGTGACTTCACAACCTTTGGAGGGCCATAGTGTCAAATGTTCAGTGTTCACTTAGTGAACACTGAACATATTGTAAATACTGTATATATAATTTTATATGAAATAACAAATTATGGATTACATATATCATCTTAATTCAAACTGTGTAACTTACCTAAGTCAATACACCCATGGTGTCTCATATAAACTGTGCAACGTAGTTAAGCCAATACACCCATGGTGTCGCAAATAAACTGTGCAACATAACTAAGCTAAAACACCTATGGTGTCTCACATAACTAAGCTAATACACCTATGGTGTCTCACATAACTAAGATAATACACTATGGTGTCTCACATAACTAAGCTAATACTCCTATGGTGTCTCACATAACTAAGCTAATACACCTATGGTGTCTCACATAACTAAGCTAATACACCTATGATGTCTAAAATAAACTGTGCAACATAACTAAGCTAATACACCTGTGGTGTCTCACATAACTTAGCCAATACACCTATGGTGTCTCATATAACTAAGCCAATATGCCCATGGTGTCTCAAATAAATAAGCACATCATATATGGTTGATACATAAGATGACTGTATTGCTATTATTGTATTAATTTTATATATATGTATCAGTTATATAGCTACAATGACCACACTTGTGATTCCTACAATTATGTTACACTTGTTACAATTATGTAACTACAGACGCTTGCATTACCTTGCTTTACTGCAATTACAGTTGCTACAATTATGTAACTACAAACGATAGCATTACTACAATTATAGCCAGCACAATTTTGTAACAGTTGCATTAACAATATGTAACTACAATTTTAGGGCCAACACAACTATGTAACAGGTGCATAAACAAGACGTAACTTTTAAGTAACTTTAACTTCAATTATGGCCAAAACAATTATGTTACAATTGCATTAACCCGCCCAATCCCGACGTTTTCTGGGCAGTGGTACGCCCCAGTCCCGACATTTTCGGACCTTTTTTTTTTTTTTGGCTCAAACATCCGCTTTTGGTGAGAAACATCGAAATTTCATAGAGAAATCGCTCACCTGAGGTTTAAAATACTCGATCCAGGTAGGAGTACCTCCTTACCTTACAGGGTTTTCTATCAGGCTGGCTGCAAAGAAAACGAGTTCTATGGGAGGATAACTATTCTACACCACTCATAAACGGTATTTATTTATTTATTTGGTACGAATTTATATGTAGTACGAGAGTATATTGGTTTTCAAATGGTAATATAGGGATTATAAGCATTGTTTCACTCACTAACTCATCACCATTCCTGACCTTTTTTTGCCACATTACCTGATCATCATTTCTGACTGTTTCTTCCTCCAATGTTTGTCCTCCACATTGTCATCGATTGGGAAATCACTCTGGCCCTGAATTTCGTACTGTGGCATGACATGGCTTTACTGGCCAGGTCACTGATAACAGGTGAATTGCTGAGAAAAGGTCATGCAGGGGGGGGAAGGAGGTCGTGCTGGGTAAGGCATTGTCCCTGCCTGGCATCTTGTAGAGGAAGGTGTCCCATGTATACGTGCCAAAAATCACTTGCGAAAATTGAAAATTGTGCAAATTAGGGACCTTGCAATGTTGCCGCATTAATTTACGTCTCCGGGATATGAGTGTACATCATGTGAGGATGTGAATTCACGTCTCCAGGACGCGGCGGGTTAACAAAATGTAACTACAGTTGTCATAAAAAGACTTTGTAGTTACTTGTAGAGAAGTTATATATATTAGACTTGTGGACGAGCGGTTGTTATACTTGAGTTGTTTGTACGTTGATAATCTTGGTTCCCATTTGTCATGCAATGACAGGAGAGGTAAAGAATAGTATGGGACTACTTTTATTTGTCTTGGAAATATTAACAAAATCTCTCACACGAGTGAAGTATAAAGTAGAGTCCCGCTAGCTACCTCCTGTCTCGCTCTCTCTCTCTCTCTCTCTCTCTCTCCATGTTGCTAAGCCCTTCTCCCTACGACCTGCCTGTTCTATGGCTAGCCTCCATCTGAGCTCTCTTTCCTAAATTCTGGTGTAGCAGGAGTCGTGTCAAGTGTGTTCACTGTGGTTGGAAAGTTCTAGAAGCCTGTGTGTGAGTATGTGTGTGTGTGTGTGTGTATGGTCACGAGGCGCTGTTGTGTGCCTATAAAGCAGTCCTTGAGTTAAGAGTGTGTAAGCATGTTTAGCATTGCTCGATTCTCGCAGACACAGTACCTTCTCATCATCTGACTTCCTGCTTCTATCTGTCTCTCTATCTATCTATTTATCTGTCTATTATGATTTGTAATTATAATATGGAGTCCTAACATACAGTTTTAAGGCCAACACAAATACGTAACAGGTGCATTAACCCGCCTTGTCCTGGAGACGTGAATTCACGTCCTCACATGATGTGCACTCATATCCCGGAGATGTAAATTAACGCGGCAACATTGCAAGGTCCCTAATTTGCACAACTTTCGCGAGTGATTTTTGGCACGTATACACGGGACACCTTCCTCTACAAGATGCCAGGCAGGGACAATGCCTTACCCAGCATGACCTCCTCCCCCCCCCTGCATGACCTTTTCTCAGCAATTCACCTGTTATCAGTGACCTGGCCAGTAAAGCCATGTCATGCCACGGTACGAAATTCAGGGCCAGAGTGATTCCCCAATCGATGACAATGTGGAGGACAAACATTGGAGGAAGAAACAGTCAGAAATGATGATCAGGTAATGAGGCAACGAAAGGTCAGGAATGGTGATGAGTTAGTGAGTGAAACTATGCTTATAATCCCTATATTACCGTTTGAAAACCAATATACTCTCATACTACATATAAATTCGTACCAAATAAATAAATAAATACCGTTTATGAGTGGTGTAGAATAGTTATCCTCCCATAGAACTCGTTTTCTTTGCAGCCAGCCTGATAGAAAACCCTGTAAGGTAAGGAGGTACTCCTACCTGGATCGAGTATTTTAAACTTCAGGTGAGCGATTTCTCTATGAATTTTCGATGTTTCTCACATAAAGCAGATGTTTGAGCCAAAAATAAAAAAGGTCCAAAAATGTTGGGACTGGGGCATACCACTGCCCAGAAAACGTCGGGATGGGGCGGGTTAACAAAACGTAACCACAATTTTATGGCCAACACAAATATGTAATAGTTGCCTTAACAAAATGTAACCACAATTTTATGACCAACACAATTATGTATCAGTTGCATTAACCAAATGTAACTACAATTTTATGGCAACAGTTGCAGTAACACAATGTTATGTTACAGTCACACTTGCATAACAGTTGCATTAAAATGATGCAACTACAATAGCATTAACACGATGTAACTGCAATTATACAATATTCAGACAATTATGTTACTTTTAGAATATTATGTATTTCACTTAACCCTCTCAGGCATAGTCACATGATTCGCGTTCCATGCAGTTTGTTACAAAGAAGCACAGTCACGTGAATAGCGTTCCTAAGCAGAAAAAACGCCATCAAAAGAAAAGTTTTCGGCCAATTACCATCAAATTTTAGTGCGTTCTGGTGTGTGCATCTCTTTTCCGAGGTAAGCATTTGGCAACACAGTAACTGCTCTGATGAGACAATGCATAGCAGAAATATCTCAGTATCTCACGACCAGCCAGGCAGGAGGAGTAGCGCAACTGTCAGCATCCCTTTAAACCCGCCATTTTCCCCCTCCCACCCGAGGCAGAAGCCATTATTGAAATATTGTGATTGTACAGTGTTTTTTACTATAATGTGAAGTGACTGTGTCTATGGAACATAGATACATTGTCTGTAAATCATTGGGGCCCGTTATCAGCCATTAAGCCTACAGGCAGGAGTGTGGTTTGTTATAATGGGGTTTCCACTCTGCATCACCCCAGCCAATAAATGATGTGAATATTTTACCTTTATATAGTGAAGCCAATACTTATATTTGTGAAACATAGAGTGCCTGGATTGGTGAAATAACTGACCTACCATAGCAGGCATTATGCAAGCCATAGAGATATGCAACAGTCGCTAAGGAAACAGGCAGTCAAGTACGCCATAAAGTCGGGAATAATAGACGAGGTTGAGATGGAATCATGTGATAGTGTTTTAAATTTCGTATGGTTTAGTGTGAAATATACATATAAAATAGTGCAGCGAGTGTTCACAGAGAAATATTTCATGCATTGACTGACTTAGCTGAAACATAGTGCAAGTATCAGAGACAAGAAATATGCCACAGCCACATATACATACGTATGTTGTGCAGCGAATGATCATGGAGAAATCTATTGTGTGCATCGCATGTGTTTTAGGCAAATGTATCACAAGGAGAGAAGAAAATGTGCCACAGCCACAGACACACACGCACACACACGCACACACACTCACCCACACCCAGCCACCCCCCCCCCACACACACACTCACCCACACACGCGCATGCTCACACACTACATAACTCCTCATCTTCAAGCTACTGCCAGCATCTCAACACCTCTGGATGAAGTGAGTTACCCGTATTTTGTTGATTTGTATATTGACCTATTTCTATAGTTCAATCATTTTTATACAAATAAGTAATGTTTTTTGCACACACACATATGAGATGGAAGAAAGTTCAGTTTCAGTATCAGAACCTAGCAAAAAGACTAGTGGTCCTGTCAAGTTTTTGACAGCACTATCAAAAACGTTATGATATTTTACGTGTATACTTTGAGTAAAAATAATTAAAAAATAAAACGTAACGAGGGAAAATATGTAGCCGTGGGTGAGGTGTGGAAAGAATGTTTTTTATCTCGCATGTACAGTAGGTGAGGAGGAGTATTCTGTGTTTGTTGTCCAGTTACTCCAAAACTATTGGACGTATAGATTTCCCATAGAACCATGATAAAGAGCAGTAAATTCTACATATGTTCACTTGCAGAATATAAGCCTTTGGGAGCATTTTCTGTTGGAAAAGTTGGGGGAACAGACTGTTTTGGTAAAGTCGAAAGTGCTCGGAGGAGTAATCTCACTTTGTCGGCCAATTACTCAAAAATTATTGGACGTATCGATTTCCTGTAAGAACCTTGA
Source organism: Coenobita brevimanus (assembly GCF_032717465.1). Classification (NCBI taxonomy): domain Eukaryota; kingdom Metazoa; phylum Arthropoda; class Malacostraca; order Decapoda; family Coenobitidae; genus Coenobita; species Coenobita brevimanus. The sequence continues at coordinate 60,213,300 of NC_136993.1, read as the reverse complement.
CAAAGAGTAGTAATTTCTACGTATGTACAAGACATAACAATGTAATATCTATGATACGAATTCGTTGTTATGTAGGCGGGAATATTGCATATGCTATGCACACATCATGAAAGTGACGTACGGACTTGAGTTTCCAATCGTTTTTGGCGATTTACTCGAATACTATGAGGCGTATCGAAACCATTTTAGGTCATTAGAAAGCTCGTGAAATTCTGCATAATATTATGCAATAAAAACATAACATGTGTGAGAAAAGTTCAGAATTAGAGCTCCTTTATTTTTTCAAAAATGGCTTTCAGTTCTTGGTTATTTTCTCGAAAATTTCAAATCGTATCACAACCGGATTTTTCTCTTTAGAAAGCTGATGAAATTCTCTATCAAATCATTTTATAACATTTTCCTGTATGATGGAAAACATTCGAATGGTGATATTGGGAAGTGAACGTGATGTAGCGAAATGTTTATTCACGGCCGCCTGATGTTGTTTTATTCGTGTTTTCCGGTTTTTTTTTGTGGTGCTTATCAGCTAGAAAAAACATCGACGAATAAGATGTCATAAATTTCATGGCAGTATATTGATGTTTGGGTTGCTAAAATAAGGAGAGAATACGTGTTATTTGCCGCGTGCGGGCAGCTGGGCCAGGCGGCTTCGCAGATAAAATTGTGCGCCGGAAAACTTACAGAAACTTATCGTGCACGAGAGGATTAATTAGCTCATAAGTTCACTGTAACTTGTATATAATATGTATTAATATGTTATGACTATTTACTGTCGATGGTATGCTAGTTTCACATGACCGAGCGATATGAAGGCATAATATAACACAATCCTACATGTAACTATATAGCTATCGATAAGAATATGTAAAACAGGTCTGAGTCCTCTAGGAAGAATTAGAGAACACATCCCCTTGCCTAGACGAACCAAGAATGTTCATTTCACTTAATGTATATCCACAACCTTTGTTGTCCCAGACCATCAAGAATTCTTAACTATATGATGTATCTCAAACTTCCTCGTAGGCCAGACGAACAAGAATTTCATGACATATCCAAACACGTGGAGTAACCAGCCCTAGTCAGTTAGTCCACGTGATAGGAAATTTACCATACACATCCTCCCCATGCTCTATTTAATGTCAGAGAGATTCCCTTTAGATCAGGAAAAGGTGTTGGAGAGTAGGCCCATTAACACGAGGGTCAGATACAGTGAGAAGGGGGTTAGACAGAGAAAAGGGAGAGAAGGGCTAGTGAAAAGGTCCGACATTAGTATCACACTCTACTTAACTGTAACACATCTTTTTTATAACTTTGTGCAATAAACTTTGTAACCCAAGAGTACTGTAACTCACCTCGTTGACACTACGTCTCACTACTTAATTCTGGCTGAGCTTAACGATCCATAATCAAGTGCCCTATCTCACTACAAGTACCTAAAACCATGCTATCGAGATTGGTAGCCAGATAACCTTCCCTGGATAAGTACACCCCTCGGCTGCATCTACTTACACTGTGCTTGTCAGTTGTTTGTTTTAGCTTTTTGCATTCATTTAAACCCTGCGTTGGAATGATGGCTACCTTCAGCATGAGCGGAAAAGTCAAAGATTCTGTATTTGGTTTACCTTGTAGTCGTCCAGTGCATCAGATACCTACATGCAAAGATGTCATAAGAAAATACTTAGAGCACAAAATAACATCTATTGCCAAGCACACAAGCCCATGCTGAAACTATTGCTGACCAAGTGGTAGAAATATATGAGAAGGCATCATTTCAAATAACTGACTACAAGAGCATCGTCATCTGTGTGAAATGTTCGATAACAAAATCTCAGTAGGTATGAAAATACTCTGCAATGAAAAGGACTTCAAGCACCTACTTGGAGGAAGTTGGCCAGCTATGATGTACTATTTGATATCTGCTGTTGTAAATGCTGCAACTTGATGCTCGAGAGAGGTCTGAGTGTCATTGTGCCAGGGCTTTCAAGATACCTCCTGAAGAGTGGCCCTTTTGCATGGACAAAACCAGTTGTAGGAAACGTACATTGGCAAAGTAGATGGCAAAAAATGAACTTGTTTCAAACAAACAAATTAAAAGAAAGCTTCATGAATATTCAGTTCAGGAAGCCATGCATTATGAAGATGCAGGAACAGCATGTAGGGATGATATTGATGATACTAGTTGTGATGCAGGGGCGCACCCAAGGGGGTGCCCGGAAACCCCCTTGCAGTCCGACTAGGCCTATTCCGACAGTAAGACTTCATCCCACGCCATGATAGCTTTCATACACCTGAATCATTTGAATGCAAGTCAGCACTGCCATACAGTTTCAGATATTGAAAATTAACTTCCTCTGTTTTTCCATCGAACATTTAGTTCTTGGTACCATTGCACCTTGTGGCAAATAGTTGATTTACATGTTTACTGTAGTTGCAGCCCCACTATCACTATTGCCACTGACTGAATTATTTTAGTGCAGTGATCAATTCATCAATAATTCGTTAGCTAAAAAAAAAAAAAAAAAAAATCCTGGGGGCATGCAGTACCCCTCCCTTGGGACCACAGCTGTATTGGTTTGCTTCACTCACAACGACTTGTCAGTATTTCGGAAACCTCCATGACTCAATTTCTCGGTGTGCCCCTGTGATGTATCTGATGATCAATATGATGATGATGGTACTGATGATGCAGTGATAGGCAAGCAGGGTTAGAATAGATCGGCATATAGAACTATATCGTGTATCAGACCAATGCCAAATGAGCAATAGATATATGCTCCAAAGTGAATGCTGCACTGAAGGACATGGGTATTCTTGCTGAAGAAAACCAACTTGATCCTAGCAAACTTCGGTGTCAAAGAAGATACTGGAGGGATATTGCCATTCAACAGCATCAAAGCACCATAACAAAGGTATTTTGTCAGGGTTTTGATGGTAAAAGTGACAAGACTCTGAGGAAAACCCCTTATGGTGAAAGGGTCATCGTCAAGGAAGACCACTACTCAGTACTGGCTTCCCTGATGCAGCTTACAAAGGTCAAGTCTCCCCTGAAAGTAGAAAAGCAGTGGATATCGCCAAGGAGATGATGTCGGTTGTCCATGAGAACGATTCAGCAGAATCACTGCGAGTTATTGTTTGTGATGGCACGAATGTAAACACTGGCAAGAAGATTGTGGTAATTCATATGCTGGAAACCCAGCTGGAAAGACCATTTTAATGACTTGTCTGCTTGTTACATCTCATCGAAGTAGTTTTCAGACGGTATTTTGAAGCCACTGACAGTGTAACGATGGGTCCAACTGGCTCAAGAGGGGGAGTAGGTAATGGATCTGACAATTGTGGACTATGAACGGGTGTATGGAAGAACTTGCACTTTACCAGATGAAGTTGAGAAAGATCTCAGCAAAGAACAGTGATACTTGCACCATGCATGTCTGGCAGTGCAGGTTGGAGGAGCCAAAGACGCAGTTCTGAAACCATCTGTGCAGCAAGGTCACTGAACCATTCCAGATGGCTAACCAAAGCCAAACATACACTGTGGTTGTACATGTTGTCAGAAGAGCCATGTCCAGTATTGAAACCACTTGTTTCATTCATTCTCAACTTTTACGCGCCAGCTTGGTTCAAAGTGAGAGCAAACAGTTCGTGTCAGGATGGCACCAAAAATATCTTCTGTATGATGGAACTGTTGCGAGAATTGCCACGAGAAGATCAGGGCAGCATTCGCCCAAAACTCAGCAATAACAGTTACTTCTGTCACTCTGAAAATATCCTGCTGTCGGCTGTTACTGATAAAGATACACACGTACGTTGCATGGCTGTTGCACTCATTCAGCGAGTGCTGGAGAACAGCAGCGACTTTATCAGACTGTTTGACAAATCTACTTTGAAGACAGATTTCAAGGCCAAGAACTACACCGAGCAGGTGCAGCTAGACAAATTGTCTGTCAAAATCTCTACACTTTACAAGAACGTCACAGTGGACGACAGCCAACTCACAATCTTGGACCAGCGCTACTCATGTCACTCTCAAGGTGTGGAGCGTTGCATCAAAGATGTTACATCGACCACACAAAAAGTCTACAGGCACCAGGCTCCACATGGCATGTTTCTGCAATGTAAGGGGTCTCGAAAAGATTTCCTGAGGCGTTAGAGTAAACAAGACTTCTGATCAGAACATATGTGTCCGGCTCGTGATTACGTTTCCTAAGGAAAAGATTGGGAATGTGTTAAGTCGTTTGTCACTGTTTGGTGTTTCATATACATATGTAATTTGCAGTTTTTTCTATATGTTGGCAGAATACTGTTTGTATATATTGAATACAGGCAAGCAGATGATTTTATGGTTCGTTCAAAGCTAAATCGTGCGAGAAATTCTCTAACACGTATCATTCAAATTCTTCATTTTTGTCATCATTTCCTCAATTTTGGAGTGATAGTTGCTGGAGTGAGCATACATAATATAAAAAACCGTTTGTGCAGTGGCGTAGTGACCATGATGGAGCATTTTTCCCACCATGTTTCAAACTAGCAACTCTAAGTTCGTAGGAATTCGACCCACCCTAGTGTGGAGTCACCTGAAGGCAACATAAATCAAGTGAGTAGATGAAGATCACCCCAACTTACCACCAATTCTTTAGAATATTGAAAAAAAAAAAAAAAGGAAGTATTTCTAAAATTCACTCACAATCATGATATTTCTTGCTTCCCCAGAACGTATCCTCCAGACGTCTTCGTCATCACGTCACTGAAGCCCGCACTTCTACCTTCGCACCTCGCACTCGTAAGACCCTTCTCTGGTGAGTCATTCCACTATCTTTGGATACAGGGCCACTGCATTACCCAGTTACCATGTTACTCCCCTAGGTGTTACCCTTGCTACTCTTTTTACTTAACAAACTATAAAGAATGGATGCACACTAGTTGAATGACGCCAGATGCATTGACTATTATTCAAATCCACACACTATTAGGACGGCACTGTCATAACTAGCAATGCTAACCACTCGATCACCACAGGAAAAGGAAGAACGAAAGCAGACATGCCATTGACTGTGTTCTTTGGGTATGGACCATACAGTATAACCATCCACTCACCAAATTCCTTGAAATTCTTGATTCCAATTGCTTTTTTTATTTTCCTTTTTAATAATTACTGTGTTCATAATTCACTACAGTTTTGTAACATCACCATCTCGATCTGCTTCTTGATTACATCATATGTTACTTTATGTCTGAAACAGATATTCTTTTTCTCACCAAACCTACTTTTAGGTGAAGTGTGGCTAAGTTTACTGGTGGGCATGGTGGCGTGGGGATTGACGGTGTGGGTGCTGCAGCGGGCGTGGGAGTGGGCGGCCGGTGGACGTGTAGCTGAGTTCAGCACTACCCTCCTGTATGGCTGGGGCGCCCTTCTGGAACGGCCGCCACCAGACCCATCAGTCAGTGCATCTGGGCAGGTACTGAACACATCACTTACAGCCGTATTCGCAATAATAATAGTAATAATAATAATAATAATAATAATAATAATAATAATATCATCATCATCATCATCGTCATCGTCACCATCATCATCATATGTAACTTCCTTGGGATCAGACTCACCATAGTTGTATGTAAAATATATGTTAGCAAAATATTAAGTCAGGTTCGAAAATGTTGATATAGCGTATTTTTTAGTTATCCTGAATAGTTTGTAGGAGGTTATTGGTACTTCGATTTCTGACACCTTCATTGTCCCACCACAGTCCATAAATGAAGGCTGATTGGTAACTTACCCAAGTAATGTACAGCAAAGGCGTCTCATCAGTAAGTCAGGTTCTTTCGTTGGTTAAGGAGGCTCCCTAACATATCTTCCTTAAACATTTTTTGTAGATATGGCTTATTAATATCCATTTGGACGTTATGTATGTAAAGTGAGACGACACTAGAAGAATTTACATAACATAACAAGACAGTACGGGGCAACAAGCAAACCAAATCGCCGAGAGAAAGGTGTTAGGGAGCTTCCTTATCCTTCGAGAATATGGGCTTTATTATCTTCTGGGTCAATCAGCTCTTTAAAGCAGTTAATATGCGATCCAGAGTGTTAAAATGCTTTCCTCAGGGATGTCTGTTAAAATTTTTCTTCTTCCAGGTGATTTTATTCAACGTATTAGGGACCATCATAGGCCAGATGTGTTTATACTTGCGAGGATATAGTGTACCTTCTAATTTCTTTCAGTGTATGGATTACCACTCTACCAATGAAAAGGCAATTAAATATCACCTTAATCCACCCATAAGAATCTCGGTAAAAACGAAGCCATATAATGCAACTAAACAATGTGGTTACTTACTTTTATTTCTCGTGACTGAACTAATTTCTTAACTTTTACAATCCTTTTTGCACCTTGGGATTAAAGAAGATGATGCAGGCCATGTTTAATATGACCCATGAATATCTCCCTTAAAAATGAACACACATCTACTGAAGGTAGCAGGAATAAACATAACACGTCCCTTATGCTTTACAGATGCTGATGGGTTGGTGGCTGGTGTTCTCTCTGATCATCTCCACTGGGTTCAAATCCTCCCTCATTGCCCATCTCACAGTGCAGGGCAAATCCTCAACCCTAGACACATACCAAGACCTTGTGAACCATGAGAACTGGAGGTGGTGTATAGAACCCTGGTTTTACACTGGTGCAGTTCTCGAGTACTTTGCCAAACATACTGACTCTGTGGTCAATGAAATCTACCGTGGTATGGAGGTAAGGCGGAACAAAGAAGCTATTTACATCCTTGAGTAGAAGGCCTGCATTCTCGCAGTATAAAATGTTTTTGGTGCTTACTTCGTAGCGATCCATATTGAATTGAATTCAATTGTTAGAAAAAATCGTAGCACCGCAATAAGTCTGTTATATGGCGCCGAATACATGTTAAAACCTGAGTACTAAAATAAAATCAATATCTCCATCTAGGAATAATTAAAACTAAAAATGGCAACAAAATAATTAATACCAGTCAACTATTGAAGGTGTGGGAAACTCGCATCCTTAAGAAAGCTAAAAATATCAGCTGGATAGCCAATGGCTCCTCCAAGCATAAAGGACAGAGAGCAGACTCCATCCGTTTCCGTATGTCTGTGGAGACACTTCCAACACAGGTCCCCCAGACTCGGACACTTGACCACAAGTGACAAAGAGTAAGGGAAACCAGGCAGTCATCACAAAACAGCTGAGTCCCACCACACATCAGGAACCCATTAGTAAGAAGTGAGCGTCCAATGCTAAGGCAGTCAGCAGCCACCTCCAATCGGTGAGCCATGGAAGAGAGAACCCTTGGTACAAGCACCTTCTGAAAAATCTCCTTTAATTTATTATTAATGACAACCTCCCATTGCCTCTGCCAAGTATAAATCGCAGACTTCAAGGAAGATGCCATATCAAAAGCAGAAAGTGGGTGGTTGCTAGAGTGGTGTCAAGAAGACGCAGCATTAGCTAATGTATCCACTGTCTCATTGCCCTTAACAACACACACGCCCAAACTAGTTTACCTGTTCTCTGAATAAAGAAAAGTCACTCGAGAATGGCAAAGACAAAGGGATAAGCTGAATTAAAAGATTAGGGACAAATGAATGCTTCCAAACCACTAAAAACTAATAGAAACCTCCTCTTGTGTCCAAATCAGCTTTAGAGCTAAAACCGCAGCCTACATCTTTTCTATCCTCAATGACCTAGAGCAGCTTGTACAGCACCCTACCCGTATCCCTGACAGCCTTGGAGAGAGCTCCGACATACTTGACCTCTTCCTTACTACTAATCCTTCTCCTTACAATGTTAATCTTTTCTCTCCGTTGGGCTCCTCCAATCACAACCTTATCACCTTAACCTGTCCTATCGCTCCAGTACGGCCTGTGGACCCTCCAAACATACGTCATCTATGGCACTTTGGAGCTGCAGACTGGGAGGCCCTCAGGCAGTACTTCTTTGATTTCCCTTGGAATGATTATTGCCTCCATGTCCGTGAGCCATCTGAGTGTGCCTTGCGCATTAAAGAGGTTATTCTCTCGGGAATGGAAGCATACATTCCTTTCTCATATCCTCTGACTAATGCAAGAAACCCTTGGTTTAATCACACTTGTTCTAATGCTGTCCGCAACAAGGAGAGGACCTACAAAAGGTACAGGAGCCAACCCACCCCTGAATCACATCTTTTATATGTTTCTACCCTGAATCGTGCTAAGTCTGTTCTTCGCTCTGCTAAAAATAATTTCATCCATACTAAATGCTCTCAACTCTCCGACTTGAACACTTTCCGCTCCTTCTGGCACCTTTCCAAAAACCTTTCTAACAACTTTACCTCATCATCCTTCCCTCTTCTTTTCTACTCTGATGGCTCTGTAGCTATTTCTTCTACTGATAAAGCAGGTCTCTTCGCTCAGACTTTCTCCTCCAATTCCACCTTAGACGATTCCGGTACTGTTCCTCCATCACATCCCCCCTCTGACTTCCTCATGGCTGACATTAAAATTTCTTCAACTGATGTATTTTCTGCCATCACAGGCCTCATAACTAACAAGGCATATGGGCCTGATGGAGTCCCTCCTGTTTTTCTCAAGAACTGTGCTTCTGTGCTTACACCCTGCCTAGGCAAACTCTTTCGCCTTTGTCTATCAACTTGTACCTTTCCTTCTTGCTAAAAGTTTTCTCTTATTCAGCCAGTCCCAAAGAAGGGTGACTATTCCCAACCCTCTACTATCGTCCAGTTGCTTTAACATCCTGTATCTCAAAAGTTTTTGGGTCAATTCTTAACCCGCGGCGTCCCGTCGACGTGAATTAACGTCCACACGTTTTGTCACTGCCAATCCCATCGACGTACATAAACACGAATCAATTGCAAGGTCCCTAATTTGCACAATTTTCAATTTTCGCGAGTGATTTCTGGTACGTATACACGGGACACCTTCCTCTACAAGATACCAGGCAGGGACAATGCCTTACCCAGCATGACCTCCCCCCCTCTGCATGCCATTGTCTCAGCAATTCACCTGTTATTAGTGACCTGGCCAGTAAAGCCATGTCATGCCACGGTACGAAATTCAGGGCCAGAGTGATTCCCCAATTGATGACAATGTGGAGGACAAACTTCACATAGCATTAGAGGAAGAAACAGTCAGAAATGATGATCAGGTAATGTGGCAAAAAAAGGTCAGGTATGGTGATGAGTTAGTGAGTGAAACAATGCTTATAATGCCTATATTACTGTTTGAAAACCAATATACTCTTGTACTACATATAAATTCGTACCAAGTAAATAAATAAATACCATTTATGAGTGGTGTGAAATAGTTATCCTCCCATAGAACTCGTTTTCTTTGGTGCCAGCCTGTTAGAAAACCCAGTAAGGTAAGGAGGTACTGGTACCTGGATCGAGTATTTTAAACCTCAGGTGAGCGATTTCTCTATGAATTTTCGATGTTTCTCACCAAAAGCTGAGGTTTGAGCCAAAACAAAAAAAATTCCAAAAATGGTCGGGATTGGGGGGAGTCAGTGGTGGAAAAGTGGTTGGGATGGGGCGGGTTAATAGAAAAATTTTAAAGCATCTTTCCTATCACAACCTTCTTTCTGATTGTCAGTATGTGTTCCGTCAGGTACGCTCCACTGGCGATCTTCTCACCTATCTTTCAGACTCCTGGTCATCCTCCTTTCGGAACTTTGGCAAAAGCTTTGGTATTGCACTTGACATCTCAAAGGCTTTTGATCGAGTCTGGCATAAATCTTTAATTTCCAAACTGCCCTCTTACAGTTTCTATCCTTCTATCTGTGCCTTCATCTCTAGCTTCCTTTCTGGTCGTTCTATAGCCGCTGTTGTAGACGGCCATCATTCTTCTGCTAGATCTATCAACAGTGATGTTCCTCAGGGCTCTGTCCTATTACCAACTCTCTTCCTTTTATTCATCAATGACCTTCTAAGCTGTACATCTAACCCTATCCACTCATATGCTGATGACTCCAACTTTCACCTTTCCATTCGGTTCCCGCAATATCCATCTCAGCAGTTACTTCAACAAACAAGGGATGAGGCTATGGAACACCTAATGTCTGACTTGGCTCTATCTCTGACTGGGGTAAAAATAATCTTGTTGTTTTTAACCCCTTAAACGCGGCCGTGAACAGTCGAACCCCCCCGAGTGGCGGGGTTGTATTGCGGTCTGAGTACCTGTAGGAAAATAGCCAAAAATCAGAGATTAACCCTAGAACATTGTACTTGGTATGGCAGATAGTACTTACATTCAGCTTACCCCAGAGACAGGTGTTGAGCCTTCGTGGACTACCCAAGGACTTGTGGAGACTTGCAACGTTGGGTAACCAAATCTTCACTTTCACACCTCCAGCAACCCGGTTTCCCCTCTACCACAGCCTCATTCTGTCACAGTAAACTTTATACTACAACGTAAAGGTAGTTTGGAATCCATATTTGTACAATAAGCACTGAAAATAAGGCTAAAATCAACGGAGCGTACGGCCGACATGCAGCGCGGCGGCGGTCTTCCCGTCACTCAACAAATATTTCCATTTTCACAGCTAAAAACATGTATACTACATTATTTTCAATCATATTACTTCCCAAAAGATCACCACGGCGCGCTTTTTATTCTGCCTTACGCCTGTCACTTTATTCTCGTTCCTGTCGGCTGCTTGCACTGACTCGGAAGAGCTAGATCTCGCCATAATGTCACTTTGAAAGCCTGCAGTAAACTGACGCTAGACAGGGGCAAACCGTGCGAGAAAAAGCTAGTGTTACAACTGGAGAAACAAGCATTTCCTATTAGCATAAACTGCTTGTGAGAGGAGAGCGCAGATTTACAGTTCTGAGCAGTCAGAGCGCTGCCATGTATCACAGCCAGGCTGGCCGGGCCGTGGTGGGGGGGGAGGGGGGAAAAACGCGATACTTGGCAACAACGGAGGTCAGTAGTACAAAGGTAAATTATGCTAATTGTAGCTAAAGGGTGGTGGTACTGATAGACAATACCAGCTGGAGCCTGCCTGCCCGCGGTTATTCAAAATTTACTAGAATCGCAAACGTAACACTCCGCCGTTATGTCCTTTTCTCTGAGCGTCGCAAATGCGACGATCCGCGTTTAAAGGGTTAATGCATCAAAGACTCACTTCTTATACCTATCAACCTGACAAAATCCTCCAAAGGTGTGCCCACTAATGTTTAATAATATTCAGATTAATCCTGCATCATCCTTGAACTTGCTTGGGGTTTCATTTACTCGGGACTTGTCTTGGAAAGATCATATTACATCTCTTGTAAAATTTGCTTCTAAGAGATTAGGTGTGCTAAGCTGACTCCATTCCTTCTTTACCTTTTCACAGTTGTTGAATCTAAACACGGGTTTTATCCGCCCCTGTGTGGAGTACAACTCTCATGTGTGGGGAGGTTCCCCACATACAGCTCTTCTCAATAGGGTGGAGTTAAAGGCTTTTTGTCTCATTAACTCTCCTCCTCTTACTGACTCCCTTCAACCTCTGTCTCTTCGCCGCACTGTTGCATCTTTATATCTCTTCTATCGCTACTTCAATGGCTTCAATGGTCACTGCTCCTCTGAACTGTCTGCATGTATTCCTCCACCTCTACGATGGGCGAGTAGCACCCGTCTAGTAGCAAACTCTCATCCCTTTTCTGTCCAACTCTAATGCAAAAGTTAACCGTTACTCCCAGTCCTTCATTTATGCAACAGGTCAACTCTGGAACTGTCTCCCTCTGTCTGTATTTCCTGCTTCCTATGATCTCCAGTCTTTCAAATGCAGTGTGTCCAGGTATCACGAAATGATCAGACCTTGAATTTGGCTCTCCCTTGTATTTTGTTTTTCTGTTGAAAGGTACGCTTTTGCAGGCTCGTGCCCTTTGGTTCCTTCTTCCTCACATAATAAAAAACTTCAATTGTGCATTAAAATGTAGGAATCTAAAGGAAGACTTCATCTCCTCACAAAGTTTGGGAAAACCACCCCTAACCCGACACCAGTGACTGACTATGAATAATCTGTATATAAAGGAATGGTGCCTCTGTGAACAGACGAATGATCCAAAAATAACGGATGGAGAGCCAGGGAAGAGACAGTAGACCTGGTAACCTAGAAACTCCTGCATAACTGTACCTCTGGAAGGTACCATGGAGTGATTTTTAGGAGCCGGATGGGGCAGACAGAGTCCACTGAGAGATCTGAATCCTCGATAATTTGCCTGACCCTTTACCCAAGAGGATGTGGAGTGCAAAGATGAGAAATGTAATACTGGAAATATGACTGCCGTGATACCCAAACAGCAGTAAGCGAATCTGGCATATACCTCACTCGGTTCCAGCAACAAATGATTTAAGCTAGGAATCAGGGAGGATCTGACAGTACCAGTATCAAGACGCAAACCAGCAGGATGCACATGACCGAGAACACTAAACAGCGGTACAGTAGCGGAGGAGTTGCAACCGTGGGTAAGTTTACATCCTACTAAGACTTGGTATATGTGTACGAGCGTCCCCTGAACAGCATCCTACGACGTGTGAGATAATACCCTCGACAAATTCATTGCTTGCATGCATTGCACTCAAAGAATTTTAAAATGTGAAACCCAAGTAAGTCAGTAGTCAAACTTTAAGTCAAGAAACATTGTCTTCTTCATGCACCACAGTCGGCGCCCACATATAATTAAGTAAGGGTCTGGATGAACCTCTTTGAATCTACAAAACTGCATAGCTAAGGTGTTGGTGGTAGAAGAACTGGAACCTCACTGGTTCGCCCAGTTGATGACCCTATTCAGTGCTAGCTGAATCCTCCGCTCAGCAGCCTATATCCAGGAGTAGCAAACCATATTGCTTGGTCATCCACATAAAAGAAAGAAGAGACCCCCTCTGGCAGGGAATTATTTATGCCACTGATGGCTGCAGCAAATAAAGGAACACTTAGCACACTTCCCTGTGCAACCTTCCTCCTGAACTAGAGGGACAGAGAATGATCTCTTCAACAATCACACCAGGTGGGGCACCCATCATCCACACACTTAGTGTAGTGGTACTCTTTGTTTTTTAGGGTAACTTTACATTGAGTGGCAAGCCAAATGATTTCCTGTAAACCAGGAAAGCATTTACAACGCTGGGTGGTAACCTTATAGCCAACCAACAAGTGTTCCCTGCATGACAACAAGTGGATTGGTGGAGGGTTAGTGCCCCTCCCCGGAAAACAACCTACTAAAAATACGACCAAGAAGCTTCGGACAAGGACTGACCTAAGGGACAGTTATGGAATGATACTAGTGGGAACACACTGAGCAAACAAGCCTTACATTCAACCTCTCATGATTGATAAACAAGTCATCCCCAGTGGTTCATCTGCTTTTTTTCTTCCAGAAGGATGTTACACTGTGCTCCAACAGACCACCAAAACAGGAAAACAAGTTTGTTTTCCTGTTTTTGTGGACCGAACAAAGAACATGGCATGGATAGGTACATACAATGTAAAGGGTGCAAATGATTAGGTGAAAGAAAGAGAGATTGTCCAGGTGCTTGAGGGTGCGAAGATCGATGTATGTGGACTAACTGAAACTAAATGGAGAAGAAAGAGTGAGAGAATACGAGTATGGATGGGATATATGAACGGGAGTAGGTGAGAATCAGAGGGGAAAAGAAGGAGTGTGTATTGTTGTGAGTAACAAATGGAAGGAGAATATAAGAGGGTATGGATCAGTTGGCTCAAGGATTGTGTGGGGAAGACTGAAAGTTGGACTACAAACGTGGACGATTGTGTACATGTATGCGCCAATGCAAGATCATGCAAGCAGAGTGAGAGGAGAGTTCTGGACAAATGTGAAAGTGTGCATGGAAAAGTTTAAAAGGAATGTGAGTGTTTTTGATTGGAGATATGAATGGAAAAGTAGGGAATGTGAAGGTGGATGGAGTAGTTGGTGAATGGGGTGTGCCTACAGAGATGGATGAGAACTGCAGTGCTTTAGTGGACATTTGTGCCGGGAGGGGGTTGGTGATAGCCAATACCCTCTTCGGGCAAAGAATGATCCATAGGTATACATGGCAAGTGATGAGAAGGGTGGATGATGAACTGAATGAATGGAAGGCAATGACTGATTATGTGTTTGTGGATGACAGGATGAGAAGGTGTGTAATGGATGCAAGAGTACAGTATACAGAGGGTGGAGGAGTGGACTTTCTGACCACCACTTGGTGGTGGTCAGAATCAATGTCCAAATGAAATGGAGAAATAGAAAAACAGAAGGACAAAAGGAAGTAGCTCATACAAGGAGGGTGGAAAGAGGATGGAAAAAGGACAGAATATAAGAGGGAAATGAAGGAGCGATTGGGTAAATATGGACTGGAGCAGATGTGGGACGTGGAAGGTCTGTGCAAGATATTCACAGAAGGAACCTGTGCAGCTTGTGAGGTGGTGTGTGGGGTGAAGAGAAGACGAAAAGGAGTGCAGGGAACAGCATGGTGGAATGAAGAGGTGAGAGAGGCTGTGGCACAAAGAAGAAAGAATATAGTGAGTGGATGAGAAACAGCAGCATGGAAGAAGTTGAGGGACAGAAGAAAAAGGTATATGTAGAGAGGAAGAGAGAGGTGAAAAGATTAGTAAGAGAGAGTAAGAAGAGAGTGGATGAGGAATTTGGAAGGAATTTGAGTGTCAAGTGGAGGGAATGTAAGATAATGTTCTGGAAAGAGGTAAAGAGTGTTAGACAGGGTGCCAAAGAAGTTAATTGGGGAGTGAAAGATAAAAATGGTAGGTTACTAGTGGAGATGGGATAAAAAGTGGGTAGATTGGGAGAACAGTTTAAGGAATTATTGAAAATAGAATGAAAGTAATGCAAGTATAAGTGGCTGGAGAATGGCTGGGAGACGGAGGGATGAGAGAAAAGAGGAAGAAATCAGTAGGATGGAAGTTGTGGAAGCATTGAAGAAAGTTAAAATGGGGAAAGCCCCAGGAATAGATGGACTGTGTAGTGAAATGCTGAAGCATGTGGGAGAGATAGTGGTAGAATGGATGTGGAAGATGTGCAGATTGGCCTGGGAGGAAGGAAGAATCCCGAGGATTGGAAGTCAGGTATAACTATTCCCATGTACAAAGGAAAAGTATGTGGTAATCATAGGGGCATCTGTCTTCTTAGTGTAATAGGAAAAGTATATGGCAGGATACTTATTGACAGAGTTAGGGAAATATCAGAGGAATTAGTTGGAGAAAAACAGGGAGGTTTTAGGAAGGGAAGAGGTTGTGTAGGTCAGATATTTATTCTTAGATCTTTAGTGAAAAAGTTTCTAGAGAAGGGAAAGAAGTTGTATGCAGCCTTCATGGATTTCGAGAAGGCATATGACAGGATGGACAGACAAGGAATGTGGAAAGTATTAAGAATATATGGAGTAGATGGGAAGCTGTTGAATGCCGTGAAGAGTATGTATGAGGGTGCTAAAGATGCAGTGCATGTGGATTGTGAACCGAGTGAATTTTTCTGTTTGAAGGTTGGATTGAAACAAGGATGTGTCATATCTCCATGGCTGTTCAATCTGTATATGGATGAGGTTATAAAAGAGATACAAGGTAGGGCAGTGGATGTTGGAGCAACCCTAATGAGAGAGGGCAGTGTTTGGAAACTCCCTGTACTGTTGTTTGCAGATGATACTGTGTTGCTAAGTGAAGACGCAGAGGAGCTGCAAGGCTTGGTGGATGAGTTTGGGAGAGTGCATATGAAACAGAATCTAAAGGTGAATGTAGGGAAGAGTAAAGTTATGGTCTTCGAGAGAGGTGAAGTCAGTGAATATACAGTGAGGCTGGATGAGGAGGAAATGGAAAATGTGAGTGCTTAAGTACTTGGGTAGTGTGATGGGTAAGGATGGATATTTAGAGGGTGAAGTGCTTGAAAGGGTACAACAAGGTAGAAAGGTTGCTGGTTTCTTGAAAGCAGTGATTAGAAACAGGGAAGTGGGCATGGAAGTGAAAAAGTTACTATATGACAGTATTGTGATACCAACTCTAACGTATGGAAGTGAAGCTTGAACCTTGTTGGAGGGACAGAAGTCAACAGTGAACACAGTGAAAATTAGTTATTTGTGAGGAGCATGTGGAGTCACATGGAGGGACAGACTGACAAATGAGGAAGTCAGGGAGCGTTGTGGTGTGGATGTGGATGTGATAGGAAGCGTTATGAGGAACACACTGAGGTGGTTTGGCCATGTGGAGAGGATGGAGAGTGAGACACTGAGTAGGAGAGTGTATGTGAGTGAGGTGGAAGGGGGGAGAGGGAGGGGGAGGCCAAGGTTAAGATGGAGGGATAGAGTGGAGAGGTATATGAGAGAGGAGGGTGTGAACTTGGAGCAGGGCAGTGAAATGATGGGGGACAGGGCAACATGGAAGTGTTTTGTTTGTGGCCACCCTTTATGAGATTAAGGCGTCTGGCAATAGATAGATAGTTAGAATCATATCAAAGGAGTCGATATGTTAGACCAAATGTGTGGCACTTACTCCTGTAGTAGGAAAAGGACACAAAGACCAACTTGAATATGCCATGTCCATCAAGAAGAGAGTTCATGAAGGACCATGCCCCAGCTCTCGTCAGGCCATGGGCCGAAAAACGTATGAGTTTCCCAACAACACTGAGAAGCATTGCCTCCACAATATGCAGGGTACAATATTGAGGCACGCTCCAGCTGTCCTGGTACTCTTACGTCACCCTCCACTAGCTACAAGAAATGCTTCATGTGCCAGGGGAGACAAGAGAAGACACGCAACCCCTGTCACGTCTACCAACAGCCTGTCTGTGAGGTGCAAAGCCACTTGACCTTCTTGAACTGCCAGGAGGGTTAGGTGAGAACAAATATGTATCTTATTTCAGATCTTATCTATCATATATCACAAGGAAACGTTCACACATATTTTCATGAAGATTTTTAGGACATAAAGTGCTTACAATATCACACTGTGTAACACGAGAAACATCCATTTTCTCGTAATGCGTAATTTTTATTTCTTGTGCAGATGTTCCTGTGTGTCTTTGAGAGCTTAGCTCTGTCTGCTGCAAGACCCCTTCTGAATCTCAGCGACACCACCAGCAACGACGTGATTCAGCTCCCTCTTACAATTGCAATGTCTGCAAAATAATTTCTTAAGTTTTTGTACAAATTACATACTGTATAGATTTTTTCATACTTAGAAAATGATCTGATATTCAGTGTTAGGTTCATAAGAAAGCTTAATGGTTGTAAGCTTTCCCTGTAATTTTGCGGCTCATTAAATGCATAACATTTTTTTTTTTCTTTCCGGGGTATATCCTTCCGCAGGTTATGTAGAGTGTCATGGTTGGTTAGGTTGTCTATCTTGGGTTAAGAAAAGGGTCAAAGAAAAATACCGAAAGAATAAGTTAAGTGAGACAGGGGCACGGGATAGAGCTTGAATAAGCTGAATTGGAGATGAACACAGAATAGAACTTGAATAAATTGGGTGGGAGAGCAAATCGGATAGAGCTTGAATTCATTATCATCCCTTCTATTTGGGACTATAATGTCTCCATTAGAAACATTAGAGAAAATAAGGACTTAAAGGTCTATCCTGTATCTCCTTCACACCTAAAAGATCCACACGCCACAATGGATCAGTCACAGTACCAAAAAAGTTTCCCATTATCCAGGTCATGGTGGCAGATACAGCACTGCAGGAGATGAAACATGGAGGCTTTTCCCTGATTGCCACTAAGAATTACATTAAAGTCGTCGTGGGCTCCAGATACACAGACTCCAAAGGCAACACACCTTATTACATCAGCAACAATGATATATCAGTATTCCCTGCCTTTATGTGGGCAATAAGGTAAGTACACATATTCCTTCACCACTCCTCTGCTACAAAGCCAACCCAAAACAGAATTCATGGACAGTCCAAGCACATATATCCCTTTGCCACCCTTCCCTGCTACAAATTCATTATAAAACAGGACTCACGGACTATGCCCACATTACTGCAACGCCGCCCCCCCCCCCACACACACACATATTCACTTCATGCATGACAGAATCACTCCACAAAATAGTCCTTCAACATAACCTTAGCGAAAGACCTGTGGGAGCGACCGGTTGAACTGACCAGTAACCTGCAGTCCACTGGGTTCACGTCCAGATGAGCTCAGGGTTACAAAATGAATGACAGCCTATAGGATATTCTGTTATAATTTATTCTTGATGCCTATGTGCGATATTATTCAGGAGAGGGGATACTTTTAAACACTCAGGCTCGAATAGCTCGATTTCAGATGAACAAAAATCATTTGACGTTAGCTAGAATAAAATGGAATAACTGGCAAGACTACGACAGAAATAATAGTCACAGTATTAAAAGTCCCAGGCTTCCATGATTCACTCCCATTAAAATGTTGTTTGATGGCAGATTATAATGACAGACATGGGCTGAAAGGGTCAGTAGTAAATGATGGCATGGGAGTAATGTGTAGTAAGTAAACAGGCACTTTTGATTAACTGAAAGGTAGAATATTATACAAAATGTCCCGCTAAATTTTTGAGGAACTTCAGGTTATTCTAGGAATAATTTTGGGTTTTAAAAAGTACAACAGAGGTCATTTTGCTTTGTTTGGCTGGTGTTTTTGGCTATCGGCCATAATGTGACCATTAAGCCAAAGAGTCCATGAAGAGAGAGAGAAAAAAAGGTCCATATATATATATATATATATATATATATATATATATATATATATATATAAAACACAAATCAGGGGTACAGGAAACACAATAGATGACAGAACCGGAAACAATGGCAAGGAGACTGATGGCTGAAGGCTGGCTTAATCATGAGTTGAGGTGAAGGCAGAGTCTGAGTCGTGATTGGAGAACAAAGACTGCATGACCTCAAGAGTGTAATTAAGGATCAATTACACTTCAGGGTCGGTGACATCCTGGAGGAACCCCCATTGAAGCTCAGTTAAGGAGGGCATAGCTGTAAGTCCCCCTTGCTGTACTCCTTGCTATATTCCAGAGGCGCAGAATCTAAATTATGGCACAACTGGGTCTCCAAACAGTTGAGGCCAGACTGGGATAGTGGGGCAAAATCGCCCCAGGAGAGTCGTCAGGCTGAGCTAGAGGGCTTGGGACCCTGCAATGCCTGCCCCACAGGAGGAATATGAGCCACGACAGTAGGCACCACAGGAGACACAGGGGTGGCAGGTGCATGTGCAGGTGGTGACGAGGGCATTGCCCAACCTCCATTGGCACTTCAGGTGGGGGCTGAGAGACAGACCTGCGGGAAATAGCACGCCCCAGCAACTTCATCCTCGCTGGGAGAGTCGAGGGCTGCAACTGCAGCATCCTCAGGACCAGGGCGGTGAGGGTCGCAGAGGGCCCAGGACGACGAGGAGGAGTCCTCCTCCCAGGCCTCCTCTGCACCATGGATGAGGAGGAAAAGACTCGGGAATGGAGATGGCAGTGAGTCCGTTGACCTGGAAAATGATAGGCAGTCGCTGAACGAAACTGCCAAATCTTCCCCCGAGAAGGCCTTGGCAACTTCCATACACATGGTGACAATGTGACAATGGCAGAGGCAGAGGAGGCAAGGAAGGAGGCAGGTGCAGCAGACAGAGGCTGACTCCGACGCCGATGACAGGGGAGGGCGAGGTGAGAGCCCTGCACCACTTGGCGTGCAAAACCGGTGACAGAGGCAGCTGGAGGACCCATGGCACCCTCCTTCATAATTAATTCCACCACCTCGCCAGCAGCAGTAGAAGGCAAAGGGTGGGCAAGGTTGGGGGCCAGGATGGAGGAGCAGTGTGGAAACACATTCAGCTCCATGTCCCGGCTAGTCTGGAAGCCGGAGCCCTTCCGGATGTGGTACCACCTCACCTGGCCCACAACCTTAGCTGCTGTGGTAGGAATAGTTCAGTTTCCGATGTGTTGCCTGCTCAGTTGCTATGTTGGAAGTCTTACCACACCAATACAATGCCAGGAAGTAATTGCAATGATGGAAGGTAGAACCTGCAAGGAGTGTTTATTCCATAAGAGGAAAATCACAGAGGACCATTTCTCAAAGAGTTACAGAACCATAATTAGTGATGATCGCTGGGATAAAAAGGTTTCCTTCGTAATCAAAGCATAAGGTCATCAGTAAGTCTGCTCCATTACGACCGAGATTTTGACTCATTTTTTGCTTCAGTCTGGCGCTGAAATAACTTCCTCGAGTTTCTGAATAATCTTTTGGGTCTCCCGGTACATACCATCAGCAGTAATGACATTTCAGTCCCCACACGAGGGTCACTGTGACAACCAGCTATTGCTAAGGCTCAGTCTTCTCACTTAATACAACACGTAACAGTCAAATCCTGACCCGAAACAGAACAAAATGGTCAGATAGCTGATCATGATTGTTGACTTGAATGATAAAATAAAAACTTGACGCGGTATATATACAGTTTTCCACTGTAATTCTTGAACGGCGAGGATTTATTTCTGTGTGCTGAGTCTTGCTACATATGGGTGAATGAATTTATATTATGAAGAATTTGTGGTAATGAATAGCTAATGAAGGTTATATCTAGAGATTTTAAGTCTGGAAGTCTCTCCTACTCTAAAGAAAAATGATCTAGAATTGACACACACACACACACACACACACACACACACACACACACACACACACACACACACACACACTCGAAGGCCTCAGTGATAATTATATTGTTAATGTTTGGCCTTCCCTAGAAAAGGTGCACCATTCTTCTCTCCATTCCAAACACTGATGCGCCGATTGGAAGACGCTGGTATTATAGAGTACTGGACAGAGGAGGTGATTGATCAGCGTGTGAAGGAGAACAGGCAGAGTGCTGACTTGGCTCCTGTTGTTGCTGAGGATATTACTGTAAGTACTGAATAATTTACCTCTCCAGTAAGTTAATGGTTATCTTGTGACATTCCTTCTGTAATTCTGTTTATATTAGTAGTGGAGTTGGATACAGCCTCAATATGCGTTCAGTACAAAGATGTCTTTCCTGTGTTAATAATATCACTGGGAAGTAACAAGAACAACCGATTTTTTTTTTATGCAAGTAAGAAGGAACCAAAGGCCAGGAGCCCGCAAACCGTTCCTTCCAAGAAAAAAATAAAAGCAATACAAAAAAGAGCCAACTTCAAGATCCGTTCATTTCGAGATGCCTGGACACACAGTGTTTGAAAGACCGGAGATCATAGGAAGTTGGAAATACAGACAGAGTGAGACAGTTCCAGAGTTGATCTGTTGCACAAATGAAGGACTGGGAGCAACGGTTAACTCTTGTACTAGAGAGTTTGACAGAAAAGGGATGAGATTTTGTTGTAGCTCTTGTCATAGAGGTGGAAGGATGCAAGCAGACAACTCAGAAGAGCAGTGACCAGCGAAGTAGCGAGATAAAAGAGATAAAGATGCAACAGTGCGACGAAGAGACAGAGGTTGAAAGGAGCCAGTAAGAGGAGGTGAGTTAATCAGATGAAAAGCCTTTGACTCCACCCTATTGAGAAGAGCATTATGTGGGGAGCCTCCACATACATGAGAGTTGTACTTTACACAGGGGAGAATAAAACCCGTGTACAAAGTCAACAACGTGCAGGGGTAAAGAAGGTACGGAGTCGGCTTAGCACACCTAATCTCTTGGAAGCAGATTTTACTAGAGATGTAATATGATCTTTCCAAGATAAGTCCGAGAGAATGAAACCCCAAGTATGTTTAAGGATGATGCAGGATTAAGCTGGATATTATTAAACATTAGTGGGTATACCTGTGGAAGATTTTGTCAGGTTAATAGGTGTAAGAACTGAGTCTTTGATGCATTATAAACAACAAGATTATTTTTACCCCAGTCAGAGATACGAACCACGTCAGACGTTAGGTGTGCCAGAGCCTCTTCTTTTGTTTTTGTTGAGGTAACTGCTGAGATGGATGTTGCGGGAACCGAATGGAAAGGTGAAAGGTGGAATCATCAGCGTACGTGTGGATAGGGTTAGATGTACAGTTGGCCACAATGAAAGCATTACACATTTTTCAGAAATTGTGGATAGTTGCAACTTACGGCAACTCCCACTTAGTATCTCTCACCCCCTGTTGTATGAACTTGTAACAGAGATGGTGATTGACAAACAAGCAGCCGTTTCTGTTATTTATTTCGACATTTGGTATTATGATTACATCTCCACGCTAAACTTTACATCTAATAATCAAAATGGAATTGATTAATACACAACATAAGATGGATACAGTGAAAAAATTGCATACTATATGTAGCAAACTCCATATTGGAATAAAATATTCGTCGGCACCAACACTGCCTGCCCCATACCTGAGGATCAGCTGATCGAAAACTGGAGCCTCGAACTCAGTGATGACACTTGATGCTATAAATGGAGAGAGTCTCTGATAAGTGTGTTTTTAGCATTATCAGTATTACAGTATGTGACATTAAAAGTATCACTAACATTCATAAGCTCACTGAAAACTTTGCTCATAAGAATCACTAATATTCATAAGATCATTGAAAACTTTGCTCATTAAAGGGGAAAAGTCATTGATACGAAAACCTAGACAGTCTCTCCTACAGAATATGAAGTATCTTTCGAGGATTAATATTCTGGTTCGTGTGTATTGCGTAAAGATCTGCCCTCCACCCCCTCCACACACCCCAAAGCGCCTGATTCCACACCTTATAGCTCATACAGGATTAACGATCTTATGTAGAGAAAAATACTTCACGGATTCCCTTCTATCATTAGCATGTTAATGGATTGCAGTTAAGTTACTGCCCACAGCAATGACAGTACTAACATTGCCCATGGTAGCGTAAAGTTAACTGTTGCCTCTAAAACATGTGAATGATAGTGCTGTCAATCCTTGAGGTGCCAGCCTTCCCCGCCACATCACTAACACCCATACCTTGATGCGTTACGAAACCAGACTGTGCTTAATACTGTTTTTCTCCATTAATATTAATGTTAAAAATTAGCAAATTATGTATCTAATTTACAATGACTCATAACTCAAAATTATGAAATGCATGGAATCATCGTAGTCATACAGTAGTATAGGACATCATCTGCAGTATTATGAATAATTACCTATAAATAAAAATTTTACAATTATATTCGCTGGAAAATCCAATCATCACGCAGTTTACATTTGTGATACGACACGTCATCAAAGCTGTGATTTGTATTCACAGATTCCAGTATTCAATCCCGAGTGTTGGTATTCACTGATATGAATGAAACGAGGCATAGTGAAGGATGGTGCTGGGAGGTTGCTTCACTAGCCCATTTCACCCCAGCACAGACACAACACACGAAGATATTGACCATGGATATACACGACAAATTAGCTTTACGGGGAAGAATAGTAGGGATGAAGGAGAGTGGTCTGTTACCCACCGACATTGCAAGGGAACTCGGAATCCCTCGTACTACTGTTTACTAATGGTTGAGTGGGTGGGAAGAGGAAGGAGACCTGAAAGATCAGCCAAGAGCAGGGATTGCAAGAGAAAGAACTCCTGAGGATGATCAGAGGATAAAGACTGCTATCATTAACAATCCCTTCACCAATGCTGTGGCAGTAAGAGAGGAGCTGCAGCTTGAGGTGTCGGCTGCGACTGTGAGACGAAGGATGCACAAGATGGGGTATCACCACCAGACACCGGCCAATAAGCCGAAGTTAACCGACCGACATCACCAGCTTCACTTTCAGTTTGCCCAGCAACACGGGAACGCTGGACATGACTTCTGGGGCACAGTGATATTCACCGACGAGAAAAGTTACTCGTCTACATCACATGGGAAAGTTCATTGCTGGACACTGAACAACACAAGGTGACAAATTCTATTAACTTTATTAACTCGCGTAATTTGTCAGTAAACACTCACAGGTGAATGAATTACTCAAAACCCAGGCTAGCACATCATGAAAAATAATATATTCTAATCTCAACTGCAGAACTGTGTCATGACCTTTTGCTGTTTGTAGCCCCCCTTTAGGCTCATACACATTACTTCCCCGAATAATTGTTAATAAAGATGTTATATAGAGGGTAACCACTTAATATTATGCCTCATTTTTTCCCGACACATCCACAAGTGGGTAGTCCTGCCCTCCCTTTTTATTTATCTATAAAAAACATCTAGGACCATACTTTTATCACAAACCCATCTTTCTATCAGCCCACTTCAACATAAAGTGATGGATGATTTGCTCATTTCTTGTGCATATGCTGTATAGTGACGATTGAGCACACTTTCACCACAGGTCGTGGACACCTTCACTACCGATCATAACCCACGATCCTGACTAATGACAACCTGCGATTATTGTATTGGAGATGTAGGGAGCGAATGCGGTACTCTGAAGAAAACCCAACCCTTTGCTATTCTGAAATCAACATGTAATAAAAAAGTAAAGTGTTGGGTTGTCTTCATTTGAATACCGGTTTCACTGCCTGCTAACTCCAATCCAGTTGTAGCAGGTTGTCAACTACAGTAGTCACACGTCAGATTCGCAGCCTATGATCGGTAATGAGAATGTCAATGACCTGTGGTGGAAATGTGCTCAGTGTTCATTACTTATGTTCCATAAATGAGTGATTCATTCGTTCACATAAGTTGAAGTGGTTCAATAGAGAGGTTTCCAGTAAAAATCTATAATTTATTGACTCGTTCTATTTGTCAACACATTCATAGTATTTAAGATTTTTCTAATATTTTCAATAGTATTTCGCCTCTCAGATATGCTAGAGAAAACATCTACGAGAAAGTGAGAAGTGGTCACGTTACATGCAACGTCTGGGGTTGGATTGGACTGTATGGCACTGGAAAAGTGACTAAGATTGAGGGAAGGTTTAACATGGACCAGCACTTAGAAATCCTGGAAGAAGTGATGGTACCCAGTGTGCAGGTGTATGCACTTCCTTTCCTTGAGAGAATTTTGTTCATGCAAGACAACTGTCCAGTTCATACTGGCAGGGCTGTAAGAAGATGGTTTGAGGAACAGAGACACATCGATCTACTCGACTGGCCCAGTAACAGTGTGACCTCAACCCCATTGAAAATATATGGGCTAACATCGTCCACGTGTGGGAGCTGGCACAAGAGAGAACATCCCAACAATTAATGCTTCACATGGTGAACGAGTGGAAGATGATGAAAAGGAAGCCTCAACTAATATATAACCATGTTGCCTCGTTACCACAGTGGGAACAGAGCGTCATTTACAACATCGGTGGATGAACACGATACTAGGCAACTGGTCAGAGAATATGACTGCGCCCCAAAATTCAAGTCCAGTGTTCACGTGTTGGTGGGCAAACCGAAGGCGTTGTTGGCGATGTCTGTCGGTTAACGTCAGCTACTTGGCCGGTGACCGGTGGTGATACCCCATCTTGTGCATCCTTCGTCTCACGGTCGCAGCCGACACTTCAAGTTGCAGCTCCTCTCTTACTGCCACAGCGTTGGTGAAAGTTACAGCTGTGTTTCTTGCCACCTGATATGGGTCACCTTATCGGTGATAAACAGTCGGGCGATATATTCAGAGTCCCTTGCTATGATTCCATCAGTTTCCATCATGCCTACTGCCTTGCTTTGATGTAATCTAATTGTTTTTGTTGGTGTAGGGAATACAATTTTGATGAATAAAATCCGAAAATTACAAAGCATACCTGTATTTTTGCCATCATTTTTCATGATCATCTTTAAAAAAGTTAGTGGAGTTATATTTTTTAAGGATATTATTATTACCCCACTTTCTACGTAAAATAATACCATGTGACCGTGTTCAGCTACTGAAAAATTATTGGTGAACATTTATGAGATAATAGGGAATTATAGACTACTACACTGCGTCACAGCTGATAATGAATAAGTCTGAATGATCAAGACGCTGTGCAGATTGAGCCATACTGACCACCGAATATCAGTGAAATAAATTACTGCAACATCTGTAGCCGATACATAATTATGCAAATTGTTTTGATGAAAAAACGAGATAGAAAAGGGATAAGCATACCCATATTAACTGTAATATAACAGGTTAATATATCAAAATATACCCGCCTTTTACCCCTTATTTAGTGTCTCCGACCACCTTCTTTTCTCCCGTCTAATGATCCCCGAGACACTACGGTGTTTCAGTGCCAGATGGTTCAATTCCGACCTGGTGCTAATTTTCACTGTCATAATAATTTATCAGTCTTTCAATATTTATCATATTCTAACCATGACCAAATACGATAAAGATTGACTAATGTTCTTTTCTCATCAAAACATTCGTCTTCGGAAGCAGACGGCAGGAAGGAAACGTTAATAACCTGAGTAATTGGGCGTCCGCCTATTCTGAGTTAGATTAGCTATCTACATCAAGAATAATTCATTACAAAATAGCAGGATACCACAAACGCACTATCGTAATGATGGTATCACGGGTCAGTGAGCGACAACAGGCTTGATAAGGGTTAGAGGGTGCCATGCATAGAGGGAAGAGTAGGAGGAATATTGGAAAGGAATAGTCCTGACGAAATTGGTGAAAAAACATTGGATGGAGCACGTGATGACCAAACTGGTTTACACAAATGGGGTCGACATATCAATTTCTAACACTTCACAGATCGTCATACAAGCCAAATCCTTCACATACACAATGTTATATAGATCTTGTTACATACAAAAGTCGTATTCCATGACAAGTTTTTATTTAAAAAGAACGATATTAGTCGAAATAAAGGACACACCAGTATGATTTTATAGTTCCATTTCCTTCTGTCCTTGTAGACGTCAGTACGAACACTTAATGCACCAACACTCTCAAGAACAAAGTTTTCAGTGAGCTTATTAAAGTTACTGATTATTTTAATATCACATGCTGTAATACTGATAATGCTAAAAACACATTTATCAAAGACTCTCTGCATTTATAGCATCAAGTGTCATTACTGAGTTCGAGGCTCCAGTTATCGATCAGCTGATCCTCAGGTATGGGGCAGGCAGTGTTGGTGCCGACGAATATTTTATTCCAATATGGAGTTTGCTGCATATAGTATGCAGTTTTTTCACTGTATCCATCTTATGTTGTGTATTAATCAATTCGATTTTGATTATTAGACGTAAACTTTAGCGTGGAGATGTAATCATAATACCAAATGTCGAAATAAATAACAGAAACGGCTGCTTGTGTGTCAGCCAATCACCAACTCTGTTACAAGCTCATACAACAGGGGGTGGGAGATACTAAGTGGGAGTTGCCGTAAGTCGCAACCATCCACAACTTCTGAAAAATGTGTAATGTTTTCATTGTGGCCAACTGTACAGCTTAGAAGGCCATTGATGAATAAAAGGAAGAGAGTTAGTGATAGGACAGAGCCCTGAGGAACACCACTGTTGATAGATTTAGGAGAAGAACGATGGCTGCCTACAACAGCAGCAATAGAACGACCAGAAAGGAAGCTAAAGATAAAGGCACAGATAGAGGGATAGACCGTAAGAGTGCAGTTTGGAAATAAAAGATTTATGCCAGACTCGATCGAAAGTTTTTGAGATGTCAAGTGCAATGGCAAAGCTTTCGCCAAACTCCAGAAAGGAGGATGACCCTGGGTCTTAAGGTAGGTGAGAAGATCGCCAGTGAAGCGTCCCTGACGGAACCCATACTGACGATCAGAAAGAAGGTTGTGATAGGAAAGATGCTACAAAATTTATCTCATAAGAATAAACGCCAAAACTTTTGAGACACAGTATGCTCAGGCAATTGGGTGATAGTCAGAAGGCTGGGAATGGTCACCCTTCTTTGGGACTGGCTGAATGAAAGCAAACTTCCAGCAAGAAGGAAAGGTACAAGTTGATACACAAAGGCGAAAGAGTTTACCTAGGCAGGGTGTAAGCAGAGAAGCACAGTTCTTGAGGACAACAGGAGGGACTCCATCAGGCCCATATGCCTCGTTAGTATTGAGGCCAGTGATGGCAGAAAATACATCAGTTGAAGAAATTTTAATGTCAGCCATGTAGAAGTCAGAGGTGGGAAATGATAGAGGAACAGCACCAGAATTGTCTAAGGTGGAATTGGAGGAGAAAGCCTGAGCGAAGAGATCTACTTTATCAGCAGAAGAAATAGCCACAGAGCCATGAGGGTAGGAAAGAGGAGGGAAGGATGATGAAGTAAAGTTGTTAAAAAGGTTTTTGGGACGGTGCCAGAAGGAGCAGGAAGAACTCGAGTTGGAGAGTTGAGAGCATTTAGTTCGGATGAAATTATTTTTAGCAGACCGAAAAACAGACAGCATGATTCCGGGCAGAAACATAAAAAAGTTGTGATTCAGGGGTGCCTTGACTCTAGTACCTTTTATAGGCCCTCTCCTTGTTGTGGACAGCATTAGAACAAGCGTGATTAAACCCAGGCTTGCTTGCGTTAGTCAAAGGATATGAGAAAGGAATGTATGCTTCCACGCCCAAGAGAATAATCTCCGTAATGCGCAAGGCACACTCAGATGGGTCCCGGCCATGGAAGCAATAAACATTCCAGGGAAAATCAAAGAAGTACTTCCTGAGGGCGTCCTAATCAACAGCTCAAAAGTGTCATCTGATTCAAGAGATTTATAATTAATGTGCTATATACAGTTTTCTGGAATTCATCAAGGATATTAATAAAATCATTAGTCTGTAGTGATAACGACACAGTTTTCAGGTTTTCTGGATTTCTTCATTGTATTATAGCATCATAATACAGAGAAAATTTCCCACCTGACGATGAGATGTGGTAGGGTAGAATCCAAAAAAAAGGAAAGGGAAAGTACGACTCTGCAGATTTATGAACAAATGAACAACAGATCAACTGAAATTAGACAAACTTTCATCACTCACTCAAAACCCCTGCATCTTGTCAAACCTTAATGATCTGCCCATAATTTGCTTATAATATTGTTATCACTTCTGCAGATACCTTTTGTTATTGCATAGGTGCAAACTTCTTGTTGTTCCTTAAACCTATTAATATTGGTTGAGCAGACCCTTCGACCAAAGGTAAGCAACTGCTTCTGTGGGGCCGCAATACATGTACAGTATAATACAAACACTGTGTAGGGATCCGACGTCTTCTTGTGGCAGACAGCGCCTAACCAGGGTAGGATCACGGTCCTTCCCACGGCGAGGTGCAGGAAACTATGAGGAAGCTGTGCCCCAATCAAGGTACACAGCGCCACTACTTGTACTGTACCTTCCTCATCAGCGTTGGTGGTTTCGAGTGTAAGTGAATTCCTGTAGAACTGGTACTTTTGTTTACTAAAAGAGAGGAATATTATCATCCAGTCCTATGGTGCCCTGTGAAGAGCGAAGGAGGCCTGGGTTAGGAAAGTTGGTCCTGACATTTAAGATGAGAGTGACCAGCCTTACTCATCCCTGAGTAACAATACGTGAGCAATTAACCCCAACCAATCCTTAGATATAAACCTACACAGGGTCAATCCGACTGAAGCGCCTTAATAACTCACCAAACCGCCAGGCGCCATAATTTGGTTATATCGTTATCCTCCAGCGTAGTAAATTGTTTTCCTGGTGTACAGGAAACCATTTGAGTTGTTACTCAGTGTAGAGTCGCCCATAGGCTGAAGGAAGGGGAAAGAATGAAAAAAAACAAAAACAAAAAAACAAGAGGGAATGTAAAGTTACCCGTAGGCAGAAGGATAGGGATAGAATGAAAGAAAGATCGACAGAAGAGGAAGGAAGGACGAGAGGAAAGGGCAGACACCTAAAGCAGCACTACATGGAGTGAGTGGATGGTGTGTGCCCCCACCTGCCACCATTATTATTATTATTATTATTATTATTATTATTATAATTATTATTATTATTATTATTATCATCATCATCATCATCATCGTCATCATCATCATAATCATCATCATCATCTATAGGCAGACACCTTAATTTCGTAAGAGATGGCCACAAATAAATCGCATTCATGTCGCCCTGTCCCCCACCATTTCACTGCTCTACCCCCAGTGCACACCTCCCTCTCTCATTTACTACTCCACTCCGTCGCTGCATCTCATCCTCGGTCTCCCCCTCCCTCTCCCCTCCTCCACCTCATTCACATGCACTTTTCTCGTGAGTCTCTTGCCCTTCATCCTCTCCACATAGCCAAACGACCTCATTGTATTTCTCCTAACGGTTCCTATCACATCCACATCCACACCACAACTGTCTTTCGCTTCCTCATTTGTCAGTCTCTCTTTCCGTGTTACTCCACCTGCTCCTCTCAAATACCTCATTTCCTCTGCTCCAACTCTTGACTTGTGTCCTTCCAGCAGGCTCCAAGCTTCACTTCCATACGTTAGAGTTGGTATCAGTATTATTATTCAGCCACCTTTTTTTCTTCCACGTTCACTTCTAAATTTCTTATCATTGCTGTCAGAGAACCAGCAACCTTTCTTCCTGCTGTACGTTTTCGAGCACTTCATCCTCTAAACTTCCATCCTTACGTCTCACACTACCGAGGTACTTAACTGTACTCACAATTTTCATTTCCTCACCATTCAGCCTCACAGTGCATTCAGTGACTTCATTTCTCTCAAAGACCACATCCTTACTCTTCCCTACATTCACCGTTAGATTGTTCTTATAATTATTATTAATATTTTGTTTTACCTCAGGTAGAGTCTCGAGAGCAGCCTTTGGGCCTGAACCACCTGCAGGGCGCCTTCTACCTGCTGATCCTGGGCTCAACGCTGGCCACCCTCACCCTGCTGGCTGAGATCCTGGCTCATATACACTAGACCCAACAGTGAAGTCGATTCATCTTTGCCTTTGTGCTGTTGTTTGGTCGACACTGTGGATAATATGGCTGTCGATCTGTGACATGGATCTTCTGCCTGTCATTCTATTGCCTGACGCCGCATCCGGTGGGGGGTGGCCTCGCAAAACGCACCTCTTAGTGTTTCTGTCCCGACTCAGTTATGACCCCTTTTTCTCGACACACTGCTATTGTATAATTCTCTTTAATTTTTAAAAGGAATGTGCGAGAAAAAAAAAAATTGTCCTGCGTTTATATTCTTTAGATTCTGACCTGATGCCTGGCTTATCTACTCACTTGATGTAGTGCTACTTGCTTCTTTCTTCACCTTAATATTGTTTTTTCTGTGTCTATCCACCTCTTTTCTTATTTCTTCCATCATTCCTGTCACAGTAGGTGGCTGTACGCTTAATGAAAAGTCTAATGATTTCCTGGAACACAGGAAACCCTTTACAACACTGGGTGGTAACCATATAACCAAATAACGCTGTAATGTGGAGCCTACTATGCTGCCCCTGCTTATTGGACGGAGAGACGCAGTTGCGCTGTCCATCCGGAAACCAAAACTGAGTACTCTTCCTCGCGTCTCGCTGTGGCGAGGTGCTGTCCAGTGTCCACCGCAAGAGAACATCGATTCACTGCACGGGAAGGCCCGGCAGGGAGAGGTGCTTGCCTGCGGTTAATGGGTCTGGTAGGCCAGATATATCGGGATTACTCTACAACAGCAACAGGTCTTGTAGAAACTCTGGCCATTAATTAACCGAAGTGGGTTGGGGTGAAGGTGATCATGATGGCAATTGCAATATAACTGTTTAATAGATCATCAGTTTAATAATGACGATGAGATCGACGACGATGACGACAACATTGCAGATGATGATGATGTTGATGGCCTACAGTTACACACTAACTTTGTTCTATATAATGATGCACAGGAAAAGTGGTAAAATTATATCAAGTTTGATGACGACTGTATTCTGTCGAGACTGATTAAACCAGTTTATCGTCTAATGATGCTGGTGACCCATAGAAAGAATCGGCGATAATTGTTTAGAACTGCATATGAACCAAAGATCTGATACTGAAGTTCTGAAGGCGTATATTTGACGTAACATGAGTTTAAAAAGACAAATGGCAAGGTAAGAAAGGAGTGACGTAGTAGGATGGAAAGACAGAAGAATGAAGTTGATTTCTCTTGACTGAGGACTCCTACCCACTAGAGAGCGTACAAAATTATAAAAAAAAAGAACAAATAAACAAAGAGGCACACATACAAACAAAAACACAAACAAATTAACAAAAAACAAATAGACAAATAAACAAAAACACGCAAATAAAGAAAGTACACATAAATACAAACACAAACATAAACATAAACACGAATAAAAAAGCACAAACACATACACTCAGAATTAAACACTCAATTCAACACACGCACACACACACACACACACACACACACACACACACACACACAGAAACACAAACCCATACGCACAAAAAACACAAGCACACACGCGTTAACACAAACACACGCTAATAAAGACATACATACACCAATATAATAAACATACAGACAAACACAGACAAACACACACATACTCATACATACACAAGTAAACACACACACACACAAATAAACAATAACACATACACACACAAATTAACAATCACATACGCACAAAAAACACCAGCACACACACATCAACAAATACAGACACACAAACACACAGAATGAACACAAATACACACAAATAAACTAATACACACACACGCACAAAAACCCAAACACACCCAGATTCACGCACACGCACAAGCACACACATATACACACATGAATAAACACAAAAACATTCACACATGTAAACACAGAGACACACACAAAAACCATTACCACCCGCAAATGAAATAAAGACAAATTCGCACACACAATAAAGCACAAACACCTGTAAATATAAAAAACACAAATAACCAGGCACAAACACAATAAACAAACACACATAAACATAAACTTACAAACACATACATACAAATACACACGCAAATAAAGGTAAACACACAAATAAACGTAAACACGCACACATGCACAATAGAAAATTAACGCACACACACACACACACACACACACACACACACACACACACACACACACACACACACACAAAGAAACGCAAACGATCACAGAATTAATAAACACACATTCACATCGCTTATTCATCTCGTTTTCCATCTTCTTTTTCTTCTTCATCGGCTCCTTCTTTTTCTTCTTCTTCTTCTTCTTCTTCTTCTTCTTCGTCGTCGTCGTCGTCGTCGTCGTTGTGGTCGTTGTCGTCGTCCTCTTCTTCGTCTTCTTCTTCTTCTTCTGTCGCCTCTCCTGAGTTTTTTTCCACGCGCTGTGAAATCGGTGCGGTGAATCCGCAGTAACTGATGGCTGCTCTGTGTCATGAGCGTCGTTTGGTGCAAGTCCACCACACTGATTTTCCAAGTCCGCGGAGAGAGAGAGAGAGAGAGAGAGAGAGAGAGAGAGAGAGAGAGCAGAAGTTACATGACTTTTGATGCAGACTGCACACTCTCCAGACAATTATTTGGTACCTTTGTGATGTGATACTGTTGGACATATGGACGAAACATTCAGAATTACCAATACAACCAAATGAATGCTGTTTTATTTTTGCAAGTAAGTTCAAAGCTCGTCTTACCATGGGCTGCTGATGAATTTCCTAATGGCTGTGCGGTTGAAATCGGCCACATAATATTTATTAAGGAAGTCTTCTCGAAATAGAATTTTTGCGTGTAGCTTTCATCACCTTCCCTATAGTCGCGGTGAACGATTCTGAGATTGTCACTGTCGTACCCTTTGCAGCCTATTCGTCAACCGTGCATCAGATTTCGTGTACAATAGGATACACATGTGATTCGTGTATAATATGTTTTTGTATGATAATATTTGTGTATAATACATTCGTGTATAACAATATGATTCATGTATAATATAGTACGAAATCGGACGCACTGTTGACTAGTGGGTTGCCAGGGTACGATAATGACAACCTCAGCCGTGAGCCCCGACTATAGTATAGTCTACTTGTTGTTCCTGGGTTCCGTCTTGGCATACCGTATCCTGGAGGCGGAGACTCTGGTGTTTATCAGTCCAAGTTCAGCTCCATAGCGTGCTGATGTTTGCACAGTATATTTGGCAATCGTGAAAAATAACTGAAAGAGAGAGATCGAGAGAGAGAGAGAGAGAGAGAGATCGTTATGTAAGCTACCAAATCACATAAATCAATACAAGAACTACCCCGCCAAAATAGTTCCATGTACTAGTGAGAAAGGTCGGGTGTTTACATAATTGAATCGCTGTACGGGGCGTGACATTGTTTGTGCGACCGCGTGTTGACTCCCCAGGCTGCAGTGCTTAAAAGACGCTCCACAGCACCAGTGACTTTCACTCCATACCTAGCTCCCACGGTGTCTGCAGTTCTGGCCGCCGCAATCTATAAGGTGAGGGGAGTTACCCTTGAGCCATGGTGTTTGCTGTGCCTGTTATCTTGTCCTTCTACTTCCTACATAAAAGACTTTCCACAGTACCAAAAGTCTGGCACTCAAGATATAACTTTTGTGGTAACTGGTGTCCTGTTCACTGCATTATATAAGAGTTACAGGACAGACGTACACTTGCGATGTATATTAGCTGCTAACTCTCGAATTTTACCCTTCTACCGCCAACATATCAGGCGCTTCGTCAAACCGATGACCAACCACTTAGACGTAACTCTCGTGCTAACTGCTGTTCTAATTACTGCAATGTTCAAGGTTAGGGAAGTGATCAGATATTTTGTTCACGTACTCTCCTACGTTACAGTATTTGCTAACCCTCTAATCTTACCCTCTAACGCCTAAAGTTTAAAACCCATGATTAGTCACTTAGGACGTAACTGTCATGGTGAATGCTGTTCTGTCTACTGCAATAAATCAGGTAATGGGTGTCTACGGATTTAGTACGGCCATATTCACTAGTCATATTATTTGCTCACCCTATAATATTATCCCTGAGTGAAATTCGCACCCACCTTTTCCCGCAGAACAAAGTCCTATTATTGGTTAAGTACAACGGCATGAGTAGCATTATCGTCGCAAATTACTCCTGTAGTGTTTAGCAATGTCATAACAACCACGTACTGTTGCACAACAGGTCGTCGTATAATATGAACCGTGGCTACGACTTTCAAAGAGCCAGGGGCAGGGTTGCTGTGTTCTTGTTGTTGCTTAACCTTGGTCTGTCTGGCTGAGCAGGCCCATCAACCACAGGTAAGCAACCGCTTATGTGGGACCGTCCTACATATACAGTACCATACATATGGCATGTAGGGATCCTGCGCCCCCTTCTGGTAGACACAGCTTGACCAGGGTTGGACCAGGGTCCTTCCCACGGCGAGTTGAAGGAAGTATGAGGAAGTTTGTCTCCCGGGTGGACGCCGAAGCTCCATCCGAGAGACAGCGAAAGCACGTGTTGACTCTTCCCCAGCGCCAGGCATAGGCTGCTTTCACACGAGCAGTTTCTGTCACGGCAGTTTTACCCTCTCGCTTGGATGTGCGATTTTGGTCAGCCTTTCACACAGGCGGTTTTAACCAATGCGTGTCAGTTTACTAGTGTCTCTTCATGATGGAGGACGTGAGGAAAAAGAGTTGTATGAGTTTATTTAATGAACAAGGTCAGGAAAAAAAAAATCGGAAATTCTGGATCCATCCCTTGAACAGTAGTCAACTCCTGCACGGTGCAATTTACACTCTGCATGAAGATCCGAAAGCTGATCATGTCATGACAGTTCTGCAATTTAAAGTCATCAGTGTTCATAAAACATAGAGCTACAAGGTTAATAAGCCTGTAATTATATACAGTAGTACATTTTCAATATGAAGTTATGCAAATAATGAACACATTCTTTCACAAAAGAACAGGGAGAAAGTTGACCTGGAGAACCCAAATGGAGCAATAAAGAATGAAATCGACTTCATTATAGCAGATAAGAATAACACGAGCACAAATGTCACAGTTATCAACAAAGTAAATATAGAAAGTGACCATAGAATGGTGGGTTGCACAACAGAATCAAATTCAGAAGTGAAAGAAAGATGATTCAAGATAAAAAGATATGCCCCAAAAAAGTAAACGAAAACAAAGCAGCCTTTCAGTTGGAATTAAGGAACAGATTTCAGGCTGTAAGTATTGTTGAATGTGACATTGATGAGCTAAATGACAGACTAACAAATGTGCTAAGAGAATCAGCACCGGAGGTAGTATGATAATCTACTACAGCCAAAGCCAAGAAATTTTCAGAAAAGACAATCGAGCTTATGAAAAAAATAAAGGAAATGAAAGTAAAACCAAAGAAAGATGAAACAGAACGAGCGGAATTAAGCTTATCAACAAGAGGCAAAGAGAAGAAAAATAAAAGAGAAATATGGATCAGATCAAGAAAACCATCAAAAAAGGAAAAAGTCTGAAACAGGTCCGAAGTAAAATGACACTAGGAAAGCAACAAATTACATCACTGAAAGACAAGAACGGTGACATCATTAAATGCAGATAAGATGGTGAGGAGAGATGAAGAATTTTACAAAGAACTGTATGCATCAAAGACAGCAGTACCAATAGCTCACTTTTCAATTGACACAAGTGAAATACCTGAGGTAACACCAGACGAAGTAAAAATTTGTCTTAAAAATATGAAAAGAGGGAAGGCTCCGGGAGAAGATGGAATAGTAACAGATTTACTGTTGGGTGCAGGAGTAGAAGTACAAAATAGGCTTGCTCACTTATTTACCCACTGTATAAAACAGAAGAAAATTCACAAAACATGATGTAATGCAATAGTTATTTTACTCTATAAAAAAGGTGACTCAAAAGATCGACCCATTAGCTCATAATCAGCCATTTACAAACTCTTCACTGAAGTCCTTACGAACAGAATAACAACAAATCTGGAGGAAAACTAACCTCGTGAACAGGTAGGAATCCGAAGCAGGTATTCTACTACCGATCATCTACACACAAATGAATCAGCTAACTGAGAAAATTACATAATGTAAAAAAAAAAATAAAAACACTGTGCTTAGGTTCTGTTGATTACGAAAAGCCTTTCAACGCAGTGGAGCACATAGCAATTAATATTCATTGCGAGCACAAGGAGTGAATGAGAACATTGTATAACTGCTCGAAAACATATATAAAGAGGGAACTGCTACAGTTAAATTACATAAGGACTCGGAAAAAATTATGATTGAGAGGGGCGTGCGTCAGGGAGATACAATTTCACCACAAATTATTTACAGCATGTCAAGAAAGTATTTTCAGAAAGCTAGACTGGGATAACAAAGGAGTGAGCATAGATGTAGATAAGCTAAACCATTTAAGATTTGCAGATGAAGTTGTCCTAATCTCAGAAACAGCAGAGACATTGCAAGGAAAGTTAAATGACCTGAACAGAGAAAGTCTCCAAGTAGGGCTAAAGATGTACCGGGGAAAAACTAATGTTTAATCCACAAGCACCAAAGAGCGTCATCAGAATAAGCGAAGAAATTCTGGAACAAGTCGAGGAGTACAATTACTTGGGGCACATACTAAAGTTAACGAAAGATCATGATAGCGAAATCAAAAGACGCATTACAATTGGATGGAAAGCTTTCGGTGTACATAGGGACACTATGAAAAGTAGCTTGCCAATTTGTATTAAACAAAAATTATATAACAAATGCATAATTGGGACTATGACGTATGGTTGTGAGACCTGGAAACTGACAAAATCGATGGAAAATTAATTAATTCTTTCTCAGAGAGCAATGAAAAGGTCAGTGTTGGGAATATCTTCAAGAGACAGGAAAAGATCGACTTGGGTGAAAGAGCAGACTTAAATCGAAGATATTATAGAAGTTGTAAAAGAACAGACATGGAAGTGGGCAGGCCAAGTAGCAAGAATAAGAGATAACCGATGGAGCAAGCAACTGACTGACTGAACACCAAGAGATTCTAGGCGAAGCAGAAAAAGGCCAGACAGGATGTGGAATGATAGACAGAGAAATTTGCAGGGAAAACATGGGAAAGATTGGCTCAGTCAAGGAATTCTTGGAGAAGGTTGGGGGGAGCCTTTGTTCACCAGTGGACTTGTAATGGCTGATGATGATGATGATGAAGATGATCTACTGTATGTATAACATACACAGTATATATATATATATATATATATATATATGGTACGATACTTATTGACAGAGTTAGAGAAAGAACAGAGGAATTAGTTGGAGAAGAACAGGGAGGCTTTATGAAGGGAAAAGGTTGTGTAGATCAGATAATCATTCTTGGATCCTTAGTGGAAAAGTTTCTAGAGAAGGGAAAGAAGTTGTATGCGGCTTTCATGGATTTGGAGAAAACATATGACAGGGTGAATAGTATTAAGAATATATGGAGTAGATGGGAAGTTGAATGCTGTGAAGAGTGTGTATGATGGTGCTAAGGCTGCAGTGCGTGTGGATGGTGAACTGAGTGAATTTTTCTCTTTGAAGGTTGGGTTGAAACAGGGATGTGTCATGTTTCCATGGTTGTTCAATCTGTACGTGGATGGGGTAATAAAAGAGGTACAAGGTAGGGTAGTGGATGTTGAAGTGGCCCTGGTGAGAGAGGGTAGTGTTTGGATACTCCCTGTACTGTTGTTTGCAGATGATACTATGTTGTTGAGTGAAGACGAAGGAGAGCTGCAAGGCTTGGTGGATGAGTTTGAGAGAGTGTGTAAGAAACGGAATCTAAAGGTGAATGTAGGGAAGAGTAAAGTGATGGTCTTTGAGAGAGGTGAAGTCAGTGAATGTACAGCGAGGTTCGATGGTGAGGAATTGGAAAATGTGAGTACGTTTAAGTACTTGGGTAGGGTGATGAGTAAGGATGGAGGTTTGGAGGGTGAAGTGCTTGAAAGGGTACAGCAGGGAAGAAAGGTTGCTGGTTCCTTGAAAGCAGTGATAAGAAGCAGGGAAGTGAGCATGGAAGTGAAAAAGTTACTACATGACAGTATTGTGACACCAACTCTAACGTATGGAAGTGAAGCTTGAACGTTGCTGGAAGGACACAAGTCAAGAGTGAGAGGAGTGGAAATGAGTTATTTAAGAGAAGCCTGTGGAGTCACATGGAGAGACAGACTGACAAGTGAGGATATAAAGGAGCATTGTGGTGTGGATGTGGATGTGACAGGAAGCGTTAGGAGGAATACACTGAGGTGGTTTGGCCATGTGGAGAGGATGGAGGGTGAAAGACTGATGAAGAGAGTGTATGTGAATGAGGTGGAGGGGGGAAGAGGGAGGGGGAGGCCGAGGATGAGATGGAGGGATGGGGTGGAGAAGTATATGAGAGAGGGGGGTGTGAGTTGGGAGCAGGGCAGTGAAATGCCAGGGGATAGGGCGACGTGGAGGCGATTTGTTTGTGAACACTCCAAATGGGATTGAGGCATCTGGCAAAATATATATATATATATATATATATATATATATATATATATATATATATATATATATATATATTTGCACGATTGTAGTACATGCCAGGTATTGATACTGCAGAGCAGTTGGTTGGGTGTTGTCTGTCCCAGAGATGAAACCTTACTTCCACCGTGGGCAAAACCGCTCATGTGCCCGCCTGGCTGCTTTACGGCCACTGCAATCTAGCGATCCAGGCTGTCAGTGGTGGCTGCCGCTGCGGCTATTTTGCCACTCCTGCCTTGT
Source organism: Coenobita brevimanus (assembly GCF_032717465.1). Classification (NCBI taxonomy): domain Eukaryota; kingdom Metazoa; phylum Arthropoda; class Malacostraca; order Decapoda; family Coenobitidae; genus Coenobita; species Coenobita brevimanus. The sequence goes on along the minus strand of NC_136993.1, from coordinate 60,173,725 downwards.
ATCAACTGTCCCATTAGACTAATTTTATTTCTATACCATGCAAGAACCGCTCGTGTGAAAGCAACCTTAAGCTCCTGTCACGCATTCATGACTCAAGGGCCGACCGCGGCACGACTCAAGGTCGTGTCCTAATTGGCTCCCACGCCTCCTGACTGGCCCCAAATCTGCTCTGCTCATGACTGGGTAACGACCGCGTCAGGAATGCCTCACGACCAGTCGTGACGTCCACAAGAACGAGACAAGATCATGAGGTGACTGCGAGGCAACAGAGCTATGAGTCTTCAAATTCGAAATTAAACAAATTCTTGTTAGCCACGACCGAGACACGACCACGCACGAGTGTAAGACGACTGCATGATGTGTTTGGGGAATGCACCCCGACCCCCCAGGACACCCCCACGACCCCCCTACGACTGACCCATGGGGCGGGGCGTCACACCTGAACCACCAATGACACCCAGAGCATCACCATGGACCTCTCCTGCATCTAATCACTTGATGAGGGACATGCAGTCATAACGGTTTTTTTGTTGGTGACAGCATCAAGATGCATCCAATTGAGCTGAGACTGCTTCACGACCAATGTACAACACTTCCGACTGCAGTGCAGCTGTGACACAACTTTTGGCAAGTCGTGAGGTGGCCACGATTTTTTAACGCATGGGTTAAAAAATCGTGGCCACCTCACGACTTGCCAAAAGTCATGTCACAATTGCGTTGCAGTCGGAAGTGTACATCGGTTGTGAAACAGTCTTAACTCAGTTGGATGTGTTGCGATGTGATCATTGCCCGTCGTGATGCTGTTGCCAGCAAAAAAACCGTTATGACTGCATGTCCCTCATCAACTGACTAGATATAGGGAAGGTCCATGGTGATGCACTGGGTGTTATTGGTGGTCTAGGTGTGATGTTCCACCCCTCGCTGGGTGTCACTGGTAGTCTAGGTGTGATGCCCTGCCCTATGGGTCGGTCGTGGGGGGGACGTGGGGATGTTGTGGGGGGGTAGGGGTGCATTCCCCAAACGCGTCATGCAGTCGTCTTGTTCGTGGGCCGTTGTGTCACGGTTGTGGCTGACAAAAATTCATTAAATTTCAAATCTGAAGACTCATAGCTCTGTTGCCTTGTGGTCGTCTCGTGATCTTGTTGCATTCTTGAGGACGTCACAACCTGTTGTGCGGCAGTCCTGACACGGTCGTTAGGCAGCCATGGGCAGAGCAGATTTGGGGTCAATCGGGATGCGTGGGAGCCAACTAGGACGCGACCTTGAGTCTCCGCGGTCGGCCCTTGAGTCGCGTATGTGTGACAGGGGCTTTAATGGGTGAGAAGAAACTGTGACTCAAGACTGTGCCGGTGACAGTGTTCATAACTGATATTAGCCTCTTCCGCCAAAGGGCATCAATCCCATTCAGTATAAATGACATTGGACATTATCATTCAGTTGAACCCACTGACCTGAAGGAGTGTGTTTTTTTAGTTTTATTCGTGCCATCTTCTGACGATTTAATTTACCCTGGGACTGACTTTCAAAGAACAGGGATTTTATAATACTTTAACATATCCGTTCAATGGGAGAGTATTCCTAAGGTAAATACAGTCGTCTGGTAGCAGCACAAACAAACTAAAATAACATCTCCTCGATTTACGTGGTTAATAGACCCTCAATGGTAGTGATGGAGTGATGGTGGTGATTTTCAAAACGTTTTATTCAGATTTCACAAAGCTGAAAGTAATTCGCTGGTAGATAGCATGAATAAAATCAACAAGATGCTTTGGGCAGCACGGGTTAATTAATGTTTGCGATTAACATGTCTCCATTGCAATTAGTCATTATCACAGTTAATGTTCTTTGACAGCATTGTTCCTCTTCAGTATGCCCTCTGATTCTGAACTACGAAGTAGCTGTATGAGTGAAGGTAAAGGAAAAAAGAGGCAACCTCATGCATATTATAAGCTCCAGAAAGTATAAATGATGCACAATCTATAGACGACATATAAGGTGTTCCTGTGCTCTGCCTTTCCGTTAATTACATTTAGTTTAAAATCCGTTTTCTATCATCTGTTTATCTATCTATCGCCAGACGCCTTAATCCCGAAATGGGTGGCCACAAACAAATCGCCTCCAAGCCGCCCTGTCCCCTGCCATTTCACTGTCCTCCCCCCAGCCCACACACCCCTCTCATATGCCTCTATACTCCATCCCTCCATCTCATCCTTGGCCTCCCCCCCCTCTCTCACCTTCACCTCACTCACATACACTCTCTTCCTCAGTCTCTCACTCTCCATCCTCTCCATATGGCCAAACCACCTAACGCTACCTATCACACCCACACCACAACGCTTCTTCACTTCCTCATTTGTCAGTCTGTCTCCCCATGTGACTCCACATGCTCCTCTCAGGTAACTCATTTCCACAGCTCTCACTCTTGTCCCTCCAACAAGGTCCAAGCTTCACTTCCATACGTTAGAGTTGGTATCACAATACTATCATGTAGTAACTTATTCACTTCCCTGTTTCTTATCACTGCTTCCAAGGACCAGCAACCTTTCATCTTCGTTGTACCTTTTCAAGCTCTTCACCATATAAACTTCCATCCTTACTCATCACACTACCCAAGTACTTAAATGCACTCACATTTTCCATTTCCTCCCCATCCAACCTCACTGTACACTCAGTGACTTCACGTCTCTCGACGACCATAACTTTACCCTTCCCTACATTAACCTTTAGATTCCGTTTCTTACATACTTTCCCAAACTCATCCACCAAGCGTAGCAGCTCCCCTTCGTCTTCTCTCTACCATAATTAAAATTTAAACCGTGCATTACAATGACTATTTTATTCAGTTTAAGAGATCTTTTGAAGTGGAGGATTGCATGTACACTCATGATTACTAATCTCTGACCAGGGACGCGTGGCGGGCAGTGTTATGACCACACACGAGCCACGCATTCGAACACAGCCTCCGCACTAGTGGGCGGGGCAAAGAACTGTAACCCGGTGATCTGAAGCGTACTACTCCTCATATCATTGATATTACCATATTCTTATGGTTTCTCCTCCATAATATAATAATCTGTGTTTATGGACAGGGGCCGACATTTCTTCAATCAATCTGCAATTTAGAAGTTTCCAAGAAGTAAAAAAAACATGTGCCACAATAAGTGGGTACTGGCATCATATATACCGTACTAATTATTTATGAATTAACGGCATTAACTGGTACATTTTGACCAGAAGGGCATGCAGCTAAGACGTCGCGTAGGATTAGGGTAACCATTCCCACTGGATGGCAACGGCATGGATATAAATAAGACTAGATGCCGCTTCGCCCATTCTTCAGTACAGCGGCAATGCGTCTTTGCGGCCGCCATGTTGGAGCGGCCAAGCATGTAATAGTGGGGTTTTTATTTTTAGAGCGAATTCATACTATGAAAATGAATGTTGTCGTTGTGGAGGTGGTGATGGTGGTTATTGTAGTGGTATTGGTGGTTGTTGCTGTGGTGGTGGTGGTGGTGATGGTGGTTTTTGTTGTGGTTGTTGTGTTGGTGGTGATAGTGTTTTTTGTTGTTGTGGTGACGGTGGTGGTTATTGTGTTAATTGTGGTTGTTGTTGTGTTAATTGTGGTTGTTGTTGTGTTACTGGTGGTTGTTGTGGTGGTGGTGGTTGTTTTGATGGTGGTTATAATGGTGGCTGTTGTGGTGGTGATTGTGGTTGTTGTTGCTGTTGTGGTGGTGATTGTGGTTGTTGTTGCTGTTGTGGTGGTGATTGTGGTTGTTGTTGCTGTTGTGGTGGTTGTGGTGGTGGTGGCGGTGGATGTTGTAGTTGTTGTGGTGGTGGTTGTTGTGGTGGTCATTGATGTGATTGTGGTTATAGTTGTTGCTGCTGTTGTTTTTGTTGTGGCGGTGGTTGTGGTGATGGTTGTAGTGGTGGTGGTGCTCGTTGCGGTGATGTTTTTTTATGGTTTTTGTCGTTGTTGCTGTTGTGGTGGTGGTGGTGGTTGTGGTTGTGTTGGTTGTTGTTGTTGTTGTTATGGTGGTCGTTATTGTTGTGGTGTTTGTTGTTGTGGTTGTTGTCGTGGCTGTTATTGTGCTGGTGGTTGTCGTGATGGTGGTTGTTGTTGTGGTGGTGTTATTGTTGTGGTGGTTGTTGTTGTAGTTGCTGATGTGGTGGTTATTGTTGTGGTTGTTCCTGTGATGGTGGTTGTTGTGGTGGTGGTGTTGTAGTGATGGTGGTTGTTGTGATGGTGGTGGTTGTTTTTGCGGTTGTTGTTGTTGTGATGGTTATTATTGTGGTGATGGTTATTGTTGTGGTGGTGGTTATTGTGATGGTGCTTGTGTTGGTGGTGGTGGTAGTGGTAATTGTTGTAGTGGTGGTAGTTGTTGTTGTGGTGGTTTTTCTTGTGGTGGTTGTTGTTGTGGTGGTGGTTTCTGTGGTTGTTGTTGTGGTGGTGGTTTTTGTGGTTGTTGTTGTGGTGGTGGTTTCTGTGGTTGTTGTTGTGGTGGTGGTTTTTGTGGTTGTTGTTGTGGTGGTGGTTTTTGTGGCTGTTGTTGTGGTGGTGGTTATTGTTGTGATGGAGGTGGTTGATGTGCTGGTTGTTGTTGTGATGGTGGTGGTTGTTGTTGTGATGGTGGTGGTTGATGTGCTGGTCGTTGTTGTGATGGTGGTGGTTGTTGTTGTGATGGTGGTGGTTGATGTGCTGGTTGTTGTTGTGATGGTGGTGGTTGTTGTTGTGATGGTGGTGGTTGTGGTGGTGATTGTTGTTGTGTTGGTGAATGTTGTTATGGTGGTGGATGTGGATGTTGTTGCTGTTGTGGTGGGTGTGCTGGTGGTTGTGGTGGTGGCTGTTATGGTGGTGGATGTTGTTGTGGTGGTTGTGGTTGTGGTTCCTGGTTCATCTGAAACGTGAAATCGGTGGACTGCAGGCTTAAATTTCCCTTCTGCAACACACCATAGAGAAGCAGCTGAGGGACATTTGCATAACCAGACAGTTGAGTCGCACGTGCTATCGGTGTCACCATAGATATATTCCGACGCTTTCTACATCCAAAAGCAGCACAGTTCTGTTGCATTTTTAGGTAAATAGTGGTCAGCTTTGATCATCGCCAGGAACACATCGTCTGCCTCGACCGTTCCAAGATGTCGGCCGCGCGACGCATCTAAAGTAGTGTCATGTGGCATCTAGGCTTATTTATATCTATGGGCAACGGGGCCTGTTATCACTAGAGAAAAACATCCAATTCAAAGTAGTAGTAATAGTAAATTTCTGTCAACGATATAAGTATTATAAAGCACTCTTACTTAGAATATGTCGCGTGAATGCCAGCTGCTGTGGCAATCGTGGATAGCACAGACTAACAGGTCGGTTAAGGGCTCGCCTCAAGAAATAGGTCAGTGAAATAATAAACAGATGAATAAAACAGTGTATGAAATTCAAATATCACGCACTCATTATAGACTAAAAATAACAGCTAGGACCAAATTTCTCTATTTCTTACCATGCATATATTACTTGAGAAAGTAATATATCTGTGAAACAAAAGTGCTTCAGTGACGCTTAGATAATTGTTCATTGAAGCACTAAACCTTTCTGAAACGACGGTGGAGTGTGTCTGACTGTGCAGCCTACGCCTGGCCACGACTTTGGCTAACTCTCTGGTCAGAGATTAGTGATTATGAGTGTACCAAATAATTAACCCATTGATTTTGAAAGATGTTTACCAGTGTTAAAATAATCTAAAGAGACAAGGAATTAATTAACGCTTAATCGTACCCCCTTCCCCCCCAAAAAAAAAAAAAAAAAAAAAACTAGTCCGATTGCAAATTGATTAATCTGTTACCTCCGTCAACGAAAAATGGAGGAGGTTATGCTTTCAATCTATTTGTCTTTAAAAAATTATTGACGGATTTCAATGAAATTGTGTGGATATGTTGGTCATGGGTCAAGGAGGAGTTGATTAATAAATGGTGATGATCAGAATGAATGAATGAATGAATGAACGAAAATGTGACATGGCAGCACAACACCAGAGGTCATATGCCGCCGAACACAAGCATTAAAAGAAAGTAAAAATATATTTTAAAAAAACGATAAAAAGCAAAGAGAAAAAAGATGCATAAAACAAACCAACAGTATAAAAGAAACAACCAAAACTAAAAACATGGTGGAAAGACTGAGGTTAAAACTAGAACATTATCGTTAAAACACAAACTAAAATATGGTAAAGCCCTACAGCTTGTGGAGAAGGCCAGAACTCAACACAAAGGAGCAGGTGCCTCCCCCCATACCACAAGCATCTTCCCCAAGCACAAAGGAGAGAAGGTACGATCTGTTGCCAGCTCGGCACCCGGAAAGGTACCACCGACGAAGGTTCCCAAGACTGGGGCATGCAACAAGGAGATGCTGCACAGTCAAAGGAACCAGACATCCATCACAATAGGGAGGGGGTGCCCTCTCCATTAAAGAACTATGAGTCAGCCTAATGTGGCCAATCCGGAGACAGGCCAAAGCTGTTTCCCACTGTCAGGCCAGTCCCACATACCCCCATCACCCAGGTTCCGACGAATGCTGTGGAGTTTGTTTGCCCCTGCTGCGTCCCACCTCCTCTGCCAGCAGAAATGGACAGCCTCCCCAGAAGCTGCACATAAATCCTCGGATGGGACATGGTAATGTGAAGAGGAAGGGCAAAAGGCAACAGCTCTAGCCAAAGAGTCAGCACTCTCATTGCCCACAATCCCCACATGTGCAGGGACCCAACACACTTGTACAGAGTATCCTTGCCTACATAATAAGAAGTGCCACTCCGAGACAGACAGGACTAAGGGATGTGATGGGTGGCCACGAGACAAAGCTTATAGGGCACTGACTGAGTCACTAAAAATGGTAAAAGAAGCTGGAGGAAAACTAAAAATCAATTCAACTGTAACTAAAATGGCGGTAAGTTCAGTGGTAAAAACTGATGTAGAAAGAGGAAGACTTCCACCACGGCTATAATCACAAAAAATGACACCAAAACCTGTCCCCACATGGGATTCAGAGCCATCACAATATACAGGGATCGAGTCACTGTTAGCAGATGCATGTTCTAAAAAGTAACACAAAGCTGCCTGTGAGGAAAGAGAGGCCTTCCTCTCAAGGAAGTAATCACATGATTGTACCTCTGGGAGATGCCAGGGAGTCACTTGGGGGACATGCATAGGGCTAACAGGGGAGGACTAGACATTCAACTCCCCTGTGGCAGCCCTCTCTCTGTACCCAAACCGGTGTGGATAGCAAGGGTGGGTGTCATAAAAATGGAGAAGAGCGAGCACAGAGACAGCCTTACAACTCAGTGAGGCCGGAAGGTGGTGAAGGCTATGGCAACAATGCACCATCAAGGACTGCCGGCAAAGATCTAGTGGTGGTTTGTTTGCATCAACCAACAGACTTTCATTTGGGGAAGACCGGTAAGCCCCAGTTGAGAGACGAATCCCAGCATGATGGACCGAATTTAGTGGCCACAGCTGTGCCTCAGTAGCAGAAGAGTACAGCACACACCCATAGCCCATTTTGCTCCTTACTATGTGGAGTAGGATGGTTCTGTCAGCACCCCAAGACAAGTGAGATAAGGTCTGTAAGAGAGACAGGGCACGGAGGCATGATAAATAGTCATAATGAATGGATATGAGGTACCCACGTCAGTCTCCTGTCAAAAACAAGTCCAAGAAACCTTGTCTCGTCCACACATCGCACCGTGTGGCCATAAAGCTGGAGGTCTGGGTCAGGGTGAGCTCCTCTCAAGCGGCAGAAATGCTAGGCCACTGTCTTTGTTGGGGGAGAAACGGAAGCCGTGCATGGTGACCTACCGAGTGACCCTGTCTAGAGCAAGCTGCATGCGATGTTCAGCCAAGGACATTCGGGAAGGACCATACCATAGAGCCAAATCATCGATATACAGTGAGATCGACATCCCTTCTGGAATAGAGGACACAATACTGTCCAAAGCTATTGCAAAAAGGGTCACATGAGGACACTTCCTTGAGGCACCCCTTCCTCCTGAGGGTACAAAGGAGACAGGGTGACACCAACCTTAACCCTGAATGAATGGTCATGCAGAAAATTTAATATAAATAGGGGTAGCCTGCCACGTGAACCAGAAGATTGGAGTTGGAAGATTCCAAACCGCCATGTAGTATCATATGTCTTTTCTAGGTCAAAGAAAGTGCACACCAGAAGCTGCTGTCTAGCAAAAGCATCACATGCTGCAGCCTCAAGATGGACAAGTGCATCTGTTGTTGACTGACATTTTTGAAACCAGACTGACACTGAGAGATACGTTCATTCCATTCTAGGAAACACATTAGGGGCATGTTGACCATTTTCTCAAATAGTTTGCATAAGCATGATGTTAAGGCAATTGGCCGATACTCCAGGGGACTGTAACCTGCCTTCCCCGGCTTCTGGAATGGCAGGACAATAGCCTCATGCCAAGAAGTGGGAAGAGAAGATTCCCGCCAGATTTAAAAAAAAAAGACTGAGGAGAAAAGGCAGTGCATCATCATCCAGGTGTCATGACAGAGGGAAAGAGCGGATTAGAGTTCATAATAAGAGATAGGGAGGTTGTAGGACTCCACATTGCCTGAACGGAAGTCCAGCACCCTTGCTTCCTCTATCTCCCGTTGTCTGGCAAAAGTTGGTGAGCTAGTATCTCTGTGACTGACAGCCACAAAGGCAGGCACAAAAATATCGGCCACAGCTGCAGGGTTACCAGCAGGCTCACCATTAGACATCAGCATGGGGGACCTGCCTTGAGTTAATGTTCCTGAGATCTTTTGCACCCTCTTCCACACTGGTATCTTTGAGTTTACAGATGAGACATAAGTCATCCAAGAGTCCTGCCTAGCTTGTTTCAGTACTCAAAGAGCCTTAGCCTGCGCCCTTCTGAACTTGACAAGATAATGTTCTGTCCTGCATCTACAATAACGGGAGAAAGCTAACTTCTTATCACGTACAGCAACACTGCAATTTTCGTTCCACCATAGGATAGGTCGATAGTGATACTTGCCAGAGGTTTTAGGAACAGCATGAAGGGCAGCAGAATGCAGAACGGAAGTAAAGAACGAAACAGCCTCATCAATATGAGGAAAGTCTTCAATTGAGACTTCAACAGAGATCAGAGAAGAGAAAAGAGACCAGTCTGCCTAATCCAATCTCCACCTCAGTAGACGGGAACAGGGACTAGATACTGCTGCACTAAGGAGGATGGGAAAATGATAACTTCCATGGAGATCCTCCATAACCTTCCAGGTATAGTCCAGGAGACAGTCAGGAGAGCAGACAGAGAGGTCAATTGCAGTAAATGAACCTGACTGGGGATGAAAATGCATAAACGCCCCAGTACAGTATTGAATAGGGCAAGATCCTCATCCTGCAGTAAGGACACCAACAAACTCCCACATTGGTTAATATGACAGTCACCCCACAAATGGTGGTGACCATTAAAGTCCCCCAAAAGAAGAAAGGGTGTAAGGAACTGACCATGAAGGTTCTCAAGTTCCACCCTACCGACTGCTGTGTTGGGCGGTAAATACATGGAACAAACTGAATACCAACGGTGCGCATACAACTGCACAGCAACACACTGGAAGTCAGACTGGAGGTGGACTGGCCGATGACGGATGTCAGCCCTCGCCAAAACAGCACCACCTCCAACAGGACCCTGGGCTGGTGCTGAGTAAAAAGCATTGTACCCAGTTTTTTTTTTTTTTATGCGAGGAAGAAGGAACCAAAGGCTGCAAGCCCGCAATTATTGTTCCATCCAAGAGAAAAAAACAAAAACAAGAGACAGCCAAATTCAAGATCCAATTACTTCAAGATGCGTGGACACACTGCGTTTGAAAGACTGGAGATCTTAAGAAGCAGGAAATACAGACAGAATTCCAGAGTTGACCTGTTGCATAAATGAAAGACTGAGAGTAACAGTTAACTCTTGCATTAGAGAGTTGGACAGACGAGGGATGAGAGTTTGCTGCTAGACGGGTGCTACGCGCCCGTCGTAGAGGTGGAGGAATGCATGCAGACAGTTCAGAGGAGCAGTGACCATTGAAGGAGCGATAGAAAAGAGATAAAGATGCAACAGTGTGACGAAGAGACAGAGGTTGAAGGGAGTCAGTAAGAGGAGGAGAGTTAATGAGACGAAAAGCCTTTGACTCCACCCTATTGAGAAGGGCTGTATGTGGGGAGCCTCCCCACACATGAGAGTTGTACTCCACACAGGGGCGGATAAAACCCCTGTATAGAGCCAACAATTGTGCAGGGGCAAACGAGGAACGGAGGCGGCTTAGCACACCTAATCTCTTGGAAGCAGATTTTACAAGAGATGTAATATGATCTTTCCAAGACAAGTCCTGAGTAAATGAAACCCCAAGCATGCTCAGGGATGATGCAGGATTTAGCTGAATATTATTAAACATTAGTGGGTATACCTGAGGAATATTTGTCGGGTTCATAGGTGTAAGAACTGAGTCTTTGATGCATTAAAAACAACCAGATTATTTTTACCCCAATCAAAGATACGAGCCAAGTCAGACATTATATGTGCCATAGCCTCGTCTTATTGAAGTAACTGCTGAGATGGACGTTGTGGGAACCGAATGGATAGGTGAAGGGTGGAGTCATCAGCATATGAGTGGATAGGGTTAGATGTACAGCTTAGAAGGTCATTGATAAATCAAAGGAAGAGAGTTGGTGATAGGACAGAGCCCTGAGGAACACCACTGTTGATAGATCTAGGAGAAGAACGAAGGCCGTCTACAACAGCGGCTATAGAATGACCAGAAGGAAGCTAGAGATGAAGGCACACATAGAAGGATAGAAACTGTAAGAGGGCAGTTTAGAAATTAAAGATTTATGCCAGACTCGATCAAAATCCTTTGAGATGTCAAGTGCAATGGCAAAGCTTTCACCAAAGTCCCGAAAGGAGGATGACCAGGAGTCTGAAAGGTACGTGAGAAGATCGCCAGTGGAGCATCCCTGATGGAACCAATACTGATGATCAGAAAGAAGGATGTGATAGGAAAGATGCTTTAAAATGTTTCTATTAAGAATTGACTCGAAAACTTTTGAGATACAGGATGTTAAAGTAATTGGACGATAGTTAGAGGGTTGGGAATGGTCACCCTTTTTGGGGACTGCCTGAATGATAGCATACTTCAAGCAAGAAGGAAAGGTATGAGTTGATAGACAAAGGTGAAAGAGTTTGCCTAGGCAAGGTGTAAGCACAGAAGCACAGTTCTTGAGAACAACAGGAGGTACTCCATCAGCCCATATGCCTTGCTAGTATTGAGGCCAGTGATGGCAGAAAATACATCAGCTAAAGAAATTTTAATGTCAGCCATAAGGAAGTCAGAGGGGGGAAGTGATGGAGGAACAGCACCGGAATCGTCTAAGGTGGAATTGGAGGAGAAAGTCTGAGCAAAGAGATCTGCTTTATCAGTAAAGAAAATAGCTACAGAGCCATCAGAGTAGAAAAGAAGAGGGAAGGATGACGAGGTAAAGTTGTTTGAAATGTTTTTGGCAAGGTGCCAGAAGGAGCGGGAAGAATTCGAGTTGGAGAGTTGAGAGCATTTAGTATGGATGAAATCATTTTTAGCAGAGCGAAGAACAGACTTAGCACGATTCCGGGCAGAAATATATAAAAGATGTGATTCAGGGGTGGGTTGGCTCTGGTACCTTTTATAGGCCCTCTCCTTATTGTGGACAGCATTAAGTCAAGCATGATTAACCCGCGCCGTCCCGAGGACGTACTTCCACGTCCTCACGTTTTGTCACAGCTAATCCCGAGGACGTACTTCAACGTCCTGCAATTGCAAGGTTCATAATTTCCACAATTTTCAATTTTCGCGAGTCATTTTTGGTACGTATACACGGGACACCTGCCTCAACAAGATGCCAGGCAGAGACAATGCCTTACCCAGCATGACCTCCTCCCCCCCCTTGCATGCCCTTTTCTCAGCAATTCACCTGTTATCAGTGACCTGGCCAGTATAGCCATGTCATGCCACGGTACGAAATTCAGGGCCAGAGTGATTCCCCAATCAATGACAATGTGGAGGACAAACTTTACATAGCATTAGAGAAAGAAACAGTTAGAAATGATGATCAGGTAATGTGGCAAAAAAAGGTCAGGTATTAGTGAGTGAAACAATGCTTACAATGCCTATATTACTGCTTGAAAACCAATATACTCTTGTACTACATATAAATTCGTAACAGTAAATAAATAAATACCGTTTATGAGTGGTGTGAAATAGTTATCCTCCCATAGAACTCGTTTTCTTTGGTGCCAGCCTGATAGAAAACCCAGTAAGGTAAGGAGGCTCTCCTACCTGTAATGAGTATTTTAAACCTCAGGTGAGCGATTTCTCTATGAATTTTCGATGTTTCTCACCAAAAGCGAAAGTTTAAGCAAAAAAAAAAAAGGTCGAAAATTGCCCGGGATTGGGGGGTACCAGTGGTCGAAAAGTGGCCGGGACTGGGCGGGTTAAACCAAGGCTTTCTTGCATTAGTCAGAGTATATGAGAAAGGAATGTATGCTTCCATGCCCGAAAGAATAACCTCCGTAATGAGCAAGGCACACCCAGATGGCTCCCGGCCATGGAAGCAATAATCATTCCAGGGAAAATCAAAGAAGTACTGCCTGAGGGCCTCCCAATCCGCATCTCCAAAGTGCCAGAGACGTCGTTTCTTTGGAGGGTCCACAAGCCGTACCGGAGTGATAGGACAGGTTAAGGTGATAAGGTTGTGATCGGAGGAGCCTAACAGAGAGAAAAGATTAACAGTGTAAGCAGAAGGATTAGTAGTAAGGAAGGGGTCAAGTATGTCGAAGCTCTCTCCAAGGCGGTCAGGGATACAGGTAGGGTGCTGTACAAGCTGCTCTAGGTCATTAAGGATAAAAAAGGTGTAGGCTAGTTCACCAGGTGGATCAGTGAAAGGAGAGGAAAGCCAAAGGTGGTGGTGAACTTTGAAATATCCTAGAATGTCCTAGAAAGGAGAAATGGATAGAATGTGTTCCATCGTAGAAGTAAGACAGTCAAAGAATTTTTGATAGTCATTAGAACTAGGAGATAAGTAAACAGCGCAGATATATTTAGTCAGAGAATGACAGGAAAGCCGAAGCTAGAGTGTAGACAATTCAGAAGAATCGAGTTCAGGAACACGAGAACAAGATAGGTTGTTGCGTACATATATGCAACATCCACCTTTGGCGCTGAGATGAGTATAGAGAAAGTAGGAGGATACAGAAAAGGGTTTGCTGTCAGTTGCCTCAGATAGCTGAGTCTCAGTTAGAAAAAGGAGGTGAGGTTTAGAAAAGGAGAGGTGGTGCTCAACAGAGCGAAAGTTAGAGGAAAGGCCGCAAATGTTGCAGAAATGAAGAAGAAGAGAGTCGAACAGTGGTTTCACGCAGCTCGAGTTGTCACCAGGATAGGGGCGGAAGGTGGGAGCATTTATGGTCCCCACCCTGGGGACTCCAGGCCACGTGTAGTGCTGCCATGACTTTTTTTAAATTTTGGAAAAGGAAATGTAGCATGTACTGTGCATGTAGTTTGGTGTTGATAGTTAGAGAAACTTGTATTGGAGAGCACACTGGCCTACTCTCTGTGTTACTGAGACACTGAAAAAGTTCAGCATGAGAAGTGATAACCCTACAAGAGTTTCCTGGAGACACATGCACAAAGGGGAATGAGTCAGGAGGGTCCAGAGCTCTTCCCATTTACCACACAGCCCATGAGAACTCCATTGTAGTATACTGGCTGAGAATGCCATAGTACCCACAGTAAAGGAAGAATCAGGTTAAGGGGCGAGACAACCTTACCCCTGACAAGCAACCAGATTTAGACTGCTGATTAAAACTGCCCTTAGAAAAGGACTACATAGCACTGATATGGTGTACAGTGTGCCAACCTGCAGAAGATAAAATGCAAGAAGAGGGCAGGACAATGGTCTTCTGTGGTGGAGCAAGAGATGGCTTGGCAGGGGGACTTCAAGCTGCCCTAGCTGGAATAGAGCAGGCAGTGCCACTACAAGAAGGAGCACGATCGGTAGTGCATCCCACAAATTCTGGAACCCTGAGAGGGAAAGGCCTCATGCAGCTGAGCAGGCGCATCAATGACCACTGTCTCGTGGTGGCTGGGTCGTCAGTGAAATGCCATCCTCAGACTGCACCCACCCTGACCCCTGAGCATCCCAAGTAGGAGGAGTAGTGGGCTCCACTGCAGAGGTCTTTGGTAACAGTGCTTCAGTCTTTGAGCTCTCTGAGGAGCCACGGCGATGCTTACCATGCACAGAAAGAACATCGGGAGTTCTGGATGTGTCAAAGCATGGCGTAGCATCAACATGGTTGGTTGCCACAGGAAGAACCGGAGGAACTGGGATGGGGGAGGCACTCCCAGATGCAGGACTTACCACCCCAGAGGTGACACCCTAAGAGACAGGAGCCGCCCCCTCAGAAGAAGCACAGCCTCTTCCAGGCTGCACTCCCTCAGTGAACCCCCCCTCCTCGGCTGAGAAGGCCAGGAAGTAGAACTCAGAGAATTTGATGGGGCATTGTGTGATGGCAGGGGCACCTGCTGGGTAGCTTTAGGGCAAGACAAGGCATCAGCAAAAGTAACCCCAGGGTGAATGAACCTCTCCCTTACTCTGGCCTTTGCCTCAGAAAATGGAAATTTTCTCCTTCGTTCAGACAGAAATAATCTCATACTCAAACTTGTATACATCACAATCCCTTGAGAAGGCCGCATGCTCTCCTTCACAGTTCAATTATTTAGAAGGTTAAGAACAATCAACCATACCATGGGAAACACCAAAATTTCCACAGACCTCAGGAAGGCCAGACGCTTCCCACCAGCAAGAATGGCAAATATGACCAAATCTTTGACAATAATAGCACGTTCTAGCTCGGGGAACATAAAGTTCAACCTTAAGCTTCCACCATGCAGCAGTGACAACCTCTGGCAAAGTAAGACGATCAAATGTGAAGATAAGAGTGGGCGTGGGTGTTAAAACCTCATCAACTTTCTTCATAATTCTCTCTACTGCTACAACTCCCTGAGGAGCCAGCCCCTCCAAGAGGGAAGATTCAGAATAAGAGGCTAAGTCATGAGAATACACAACCCCACGAGACTGATTTAGGACTAAGTGATGAGAGGCAGCGACTGGATAGCCGGCAACCATAGTAAGAGACTGGATGCACGAACTGTCCTCTTCATTCCTGGCCTCTAGCAACAGAGAACCGTCGCTCTGCAAAGAGACCTTGGGGGCAAATCCACATGCTGTAACTAGACCACTGTGAATCAGAGAACAGTTCAGGTTCCAGAAAGAACTACCATCAACCGTTTTGAGTACTATTTATTTTGTATGAGTATTTCACAAACACACCAGGTAACAGCTCGATAGAAGGGACATCTGGATTTGCAGTTTTGGCAGATGACCCGCAGGGTATAGAGTCATCGGCCAGAGAATGACCAGGTGATGCCACGTCGTGCAGCTGGTCACTGACCACATGAGTGGTTGAAGAAGTGTTTAATGTATCCGTATGTACATTAGTGAGAGATAAAATGGCACCAGGAGCCAAGAAAAACTGCCTACTATGGAGTGAGGGGACTGAGTGCAGTCTGTTGGGAGTGGGATACCTCGTCCCCAGAGGGTGACCCAAAAAGGACACCTGTGATGTGAAAGTTTGCTCCCCTCAGTGCAAAGACCCCCTTCCCCAACACCTCCCAGCCCACACACCCAACCAACCAACTCAGGACAGCACCAAGGCGACCCCTCTGGAGGGCAGCACCGATGACCCATACGGGTAACCTACGTTTCGGGCACCACTTAGTCAGACCCCTCACCCACAACCCTACCCCATGGGAGACTCTGCCAGATGCTGTTACATCCACAGGCAGGCTTGTAGGATCACAGGGGCATGCGAGTCCCCCCACCACGACAAGGTGGCTGTCCACAGGGGAGGGGGGGTGATGATTAGAGTTGGAGTCCTTGTTCAGGACTGCTTTTTGTCCACAAGATCTTAAAAAGTTATTGATGGATTTCAATGAAGTTTTGTGGATATGTGAATCATCGGAGAAGGATGAGTTAAGTAAATTTTGGTGGCAATCTGAGCTGTCTGTTTTAAGCACTGGCAAAAGTATGATCACTCTGAGTGCTGTATATTTGTTCCTACTGTTTCTAGTTGCTTTTGGTTCAGTTATGTAGAGTCCTTGTAGTGAAAGATAATGGACGGTACATACTCTGTAAGTAGAAAAAATATAGTGGATTACAATGAAAGGGTCTTATGTAGGGGTAGATTTACGTGCTGTCCTTGCGATGGATAGTATTCCTGTCGGGTAAGGAGGCTCCCCAATACTAATTCATTAGTAATTAAATAACTAAGTACGTCTGTTATGGTTTTGGAAGTTAGATCGAATTTTGATTGCGTTTTCTATTTTTAATGTACAAGTTATTGACGTTTCATCACTATTAATGATGGAAAGAAAAATATTAACAAGAATAAAATGTTTAATAACAGTGAACCATGATCTGGAAAGTGGAAGGGACATTAGCGCTAATTCACATGACAAAGGTTACAAGTGCGTTTTCTGGCAATACTTGCTTTCCGCCAATAATCGTTGTCTAGATCAATAACGTTTCCTTCTTTATAATAGTAATACTCATATAAATATCGCTAAAAGTTGTGTAATAATAATAATAATAATAATAATAACAACAATAATAACAATAGTAACAACAACAATAATAATGCATACAAGAGGGAAGACAATCCGAATGATTTCAGCACACACTGTGAAATGTTCCAAAGTATTACTGCCCTTAATAATGCATCAGTATTAATAACATTACAAATTACAATATTATTAATACTGTCGTAGCAACGCGCTACATTAATGCAACAGTAATGTAATCTTTGTGCTTGACGCAAACGAATAATGTCTCTTTGAGTTTCACATTATTGGTATTACTATTATTATTAATAATACTATTATTACTACTAATTACAGTTATGCCAACAACAAGCCTTGCAAGCTTACAACACGGATTACACAATAGTACTGCACGACTAAACCTAGGCACCATTAATAACACTCAATACCCTATAGTACTGCATGACTACTGCATGACTAAACCTAGGCACCAACAACAGTAATAATAGCATTATTACTATTATTACTATTATTATCATTATTATTATTACTCATTATTTGTGCTAATAATAATAATAATAATAATAATAATAACAATAATAATATAGTACCGTCGAGAAGCGGGATTTTCCAGTTAGGGAGAGTTAGAGTATTCCCGATGTTTCTTGTGTTGGAACTTCGTAGCCACCATTTATACATACGTAACTCTTTAATCTTGTAATAGGTGAGTCTTGAGTTTTGGTTAAAGTTATTTTGGTAAATGAAGAGCAGGAGGAGTTAAAGGTGAATACAGGGAGCTGATCTTGATTTATTATCTTCAAAGAAAGTCTAAGTTGAGCAGTGTATGTATTATACAGGGACTTAATATACTAAGTCTAGTCGGATGCCTCTTCTTATTTGCGCTCTCCATTACCTGCCGGTTCTATGGCCAGTCCCTTTCTGAGCTCTGATTCCTACATTCTCGTTTAGCAGGGGTCGTGTCACGTGTGCTTAACTGTCGTGAATTGTTCTAGAAGCCTGTATGTGTGTATGTGTGTGTATGGTCACGAGGCGCTGTTTGTGGGCTATTGTGCTGGTATGAGAAATTCTGGAGAGGTGCTAATATCATTTCCTTTCGGCCCCTAGGTTTGACATTGACTTAACCTCTAGACTATATGTATGTATGTTGCTAGCTATTATCTATTAAGATATTTTAGAGTCGTGACATTGCTCGCTTACGCAGCTGGCGGTCCTCCGACAGCAATCATCATTGACACATGCTAATCTGTTAATACATAACATTAATTATAATATTGTACACATATAATATTCATGTTAATATTGCAATGATTCAGTAACATTACATTTTAAACAAGTTGTATACATAATTGAACAAATGCAACATGGTTAAATTGGTTATTGTATGACATTTTGCAAGATGTGTATGTATAACAGACACTCATATAATTGTGCAATGGTAATATTGCTAGGTAATTACATTACATATGGAGTTATCCCTTTAGTAACGCCTAATATTTCATCTAACTTGTGTGATAATTCTGGTAATACAGAATTGTGTGTAACATTGTATGAATTGTTACATAATATTGTAGTAACATTGTAGTAATACATAATTGTAACATTGTATGAATTGTTACATATCTGTATTGTTTTTGTTACGTATCGTTTGTTGTTACATCATTGTAATGATTGCAGTCGTGACATTACTAAACCGTTCATGCTCCGGTCGATGATAGTGATGATGTGTCTTGCCACTGGCTCGTGGAGAACAATAATCTATTTTTTCTTTCACTTATAGAAAGAGTTTATGTGATGTTTTGGCATTTGTAGTAACACTTACACCTACCGGTATTTTCATTTGTTTGTTATGCAATCTTACTGTATTTCTTATATATCTATCTATCTATCTATCTATTGCCTGACGCCTCAATCCCGTTTGGGGTGGCCACAAACAAATCGCCTCCAAGTCGCCCTGTCCCCCGCCATTTCACTGCCCTGCTCCCAACTCACACCCCCCTCTCTCATATACCTCTCCACCCCATCCCTCCATCTCATCCTCGGTCTCTCTCTCTCTCTCTCTCTCTCTCTCTATATATATATATATATATATATATATATATATATATATATGTGTGTGTGTGTGTGTGTGTGTGTGTGTGTATATATATATATATATATATATATATATATATATATATATATATATATATATATATATATATATATATATATATATATATATTGATTTTCTGTAGTATGTTTTTCTTCGTTTGTCTACTTTTTTTCGGTATTGTCCTTGGTTGCATGATTGCTGGCTAATTCCCTTGGGACCATTTTTTAAGGTTTAGTTTATATTGCACAGATATTACTGAAAATGATGTTATATAGCCACATATTTTGTTACTTTATATAAAAATATATATATACACTATATACAGTATTAACTATATACACTGACTTGTTGTTCACTTGTACCTATCGTGGACAGTATATGTGTCAGCATTGTGTGGAAATCTTTGTCTTCACGATTGTGTGGAAGATGTTATTCATTCTTGCTAACGTCATTTGTGTTGGCCATTTTTTTTTTGTTTTTTTTCTAGTTTTCCTTGTAACTTAATTTGTCTGTTTCCACTAGGTAACTTTAATTAATAAATGTTTAATACAGTTCTTTTAATCGTTCACAAAGTAACTGTGATAGTATATTTTCTGTATTACTTTGTGAATGTATAGTTGTATGTATGAAACACGTATTTTATGTAGATATAAATGATAACACTCATTGGTAGTAAATAAATGCTATAATAAATGAATGAGTATATACAGTGCGGAATATTTATCGCTGGTGATTATTTAGTGATTGAATTATGCAGATAACTGAAGTAAGTATGTGTACGTAAGTTGTAACTATACAGCACGTTTTATGTGTTTGTGCAAAATGTGTTGTCTATCACTGTGTATTGTATAAATGAAGTAACTATGTAACTCACTAGTTTTTACCATGGTGGGAATGGTGTGAGTGGTGGTGTCACACACGAGTTGATTGACGTGGCGTCGTCTCAGCAAATACACATGGTGACGTCGACTTCCCACACTGGTAGCTGTGGTGAGTAAATGAGTAGCGATGAGTAACTTGAGTGAAGATGAGTGGGTAAGATGAGTTGTGAATATGGGTTTGGTATTTGCTGTCGTCGTTTTGACCTCGCACTCCTGTGTTAGCGGTGGAGGTTGGGGAGCGGTAGGAGAGAGCATTGGGGTTCTAGTTCTTGTTGCTTTGTCTTGCTTTTCGTTTGCTTGTTTTGTTTTACTTTCTCAATGTATTCTCGGTCCTTTCCTCTTGTGATTTACTCGTTGTGGGATGAAGACTGCCACTACTTGTAGGTGCATGTAGAAGATTGTGGAGATGTCTTGTAGACTTGTTACTTGTAGTTGATCGTGGATGGTTGTAGCTCGTTGGTTCGTCATAGAAATTGGAAGATTGTTTGCATCAATATTTTGTTAAACTACTGGCAAGGCATCTTGTGACCTCTTCACCTCTGCATCAGCGTGATGATCGGGGAGACGGAGGGGGGTTGGAGAGAATACTGTCAAGAGCTGGTTGTGTGAGACGTGTGGGTGGTGGTGTAAGAAAGGGAAGTGAATGGTGGTGTGAGGAAGTAAGTATGGCTGTGGCTGAGAAGAGACATGCATATGAAGTGTGGCTGCAGAGGAAGGATGAGGTGTCATATGAGAGGTATAAGGAAATGAGGAATAGGGCGAGAAGGGCTGTGCGTGGTGCTAAAGTGGCAGCAGATGAAAGGTGGGGTAGGCGACTGACTGAGAATTTTCGACAGAATAAGAAAATGTTCTGGAAGGAGGTGAAAAGGGTGCGAAAGGGAGAGTCTGGGAAGGAAGAGAGAGTAAAAGCAGAGGATGGAAGGATGTTAATTGAGATTGATGCAGTATGGGAGAGATGGGCAGAGTATTTTGAAAGATTGTTAAATGTAGAGGAGGAAAGGGTGGCTAAGATTGTGGTGGATGGAAGGATGCAAGGAATAAATGTGTTGGGAGAGTTGAATGATTCTTGGATCACGAAGGAGGAAGTGGAGAAGGCAGTAAAGGAGATGAAAACAGGTAAAGCTGCAGGTATGGATGGGTGTGCTGTGGAATGCCTGAAAGGTGGTGGAGTGACTATTGTTGACTGGTTAGTAAGATTGTTGAATGTGTGCTTTGTGAAAGGTATGGTGCCAATTGACTGGGCAAGTGCTTGTATGGTCCCGTTGTATAAAGGCAAGGGTGATAAGTATGAATGTACTAGCTTTAGGGGTATAAGTCTGTTGAGTGTTGTAGGTAAGGTGTATGGCAGAGTGTTAATTATGAGTGTTAGAGAGGGTACAGAGGGAGTGATTCATGATGAGCAGTGTGGCTTTAGGAGAGGGAGGGGATGTGTGGATCAGGTGTTCACTGTGAGACAAGTGTGTGAAAAGTATTTAGCGAAAGGCAGGGATGTGTTTTGGGCATTCATGGATTTAGAGAAAGCATAAGATAGCATTGATAGGGAGGCTTTGTGGACTGTTTTAAGATTGTATGGACTTGATGGTAGGTTACTAAAAGGGGTGAAAAGTTTTTATGTAAATAGTAGAGCGTGTGTAAGAGTGGGTAATGCTGTGAGTGATTGGTTTCCTGTGAGAGTGGGGCTGCAACAGGGATGTGTGATGTCGCCTTGGTTGTTTAATATTTATATGGATGGTGTTGTAAGGGAGGTGAATGCAAGAGGTCTGAGTCTGGTGAATGTTGATGGTGGAGAGTGGAATCTGATGCAACTGCTGTTTGCAGATGATACTGCACGGGGTAGCTGATTCAGAGGAGAGATTGAGACAGTTAGTAGAGGAGTTTGGAAGGGTGTGTGAAAGGAGGAAATTGAAAGTAAATGAGAATAAGAATAAAGTGATGAAGTGTACGAGGATGGTAGATGGTAGGGGGATGAATATAGTTTTGAATGGTGAGTTGCTTGAGGAGGCAGAGTGTTTTAAATATTTAGGGTCACATGTTGCTGTGGATGGAAGAATAGATGCAGAAGTGAAGTTTAGCATGAATGAAGTAGGTAAGGTGCTGGGAGGAATGAAGAAAGTGTTTAGATGTCGTTCACTTAGAATGGATGTAAAGAGAAGGCTGTATGAGGGTGTTGTGGTACCAACTGCGTTATATGGGGCTGAAACATGGAATATGGGTATAGCAGAGAGGAAAAGTTTGAATGTAATGGAGATGAGGTGTCTGAGGAGTATGTGTGGAGTGACGCGTATGGATCGAGTGCGAAATGATGAAGTGCGAAGGAGGATTGTTACAAATGGAAGAAGGAGCAAGAACAAAGTAGTGCAAGGAAATCTTCAATTGTAACAAAAGCATGTTGGACATGTAGTGAGGTGGGACACTTCAGTTCTGAGTGTCCAAAGAAGGAAAAGGAGGATAAGTAGAAGGTTGCAGAAGCCCAGAATGAGGTAGAAAACTAGTGGAGGCTGGTGTTAAGGGGCAACCACTAGCCGGCTTTTCCCAAGTAGCCCCATCACCGAGAAAATGCAAAACAACTGCAATCGACAGTGTGCCAGCAGATGGAATAATAGATGGAAATAAGTGTTCCCTGGTGATTGATTACGCCTCAGAGCAAACTTTTTTGAGGGCTGATGTGTTACATCATTGGTGTCTGCTTGTGTCATTAGGACAACTGTGTGGCATAACTGAGCACTGCGCAGAACTGAGAGGACCTTTGGATGTCCAGATTGAAGTGGCAGGGCAAGAGGCCACGCTTCCAGTCTGTGTAGCCGAGATGGAGAATCCTTGGCTTCTTGGTTTGGACCATCTGATGTCCATGAGATAAGAGCTGGACTTCTGCTCCATATAGTTGAAAGTTCAGGGAAAGTCGGTTCCTGTCACAACAGTGAGACATACTAGTTCTGGTGGTGAGGTAGGCACTTTGCTCTACAGTGATCACTCAAAATCAGAACTATTGCTCCAGTGCAAGATGAGTGGCTCTTTCGAGAGCTATCTAGGGGTAGTGGAGCCTAATGTACGGTGCAAGACAAAGGCTGGAGTGATGGTGGGGAGAACTCTGGTGGAAACAGTTGCAGGTGAAGTGCCGGTTGTGGTGGCTTGTTTCTCCCGTGAGCCACAGAAGATCAACGAGGGAAAAATTGTGGGACTGTGCCAGGTGGTGGACCCTGAGTGGCATCAGAGGAAGGCCTGTAAAAGGAGTGTAGTCAAAGAAGGTGGGTATCTGCCCGACCACTTACAAGACCTGTTTTCAAGGAGTTGCCAATGTCTGGATGGCTCACAAGTGCTGAGGTTGAGGCAGCTGCTGATGAAGTCTGCCGATGTCCTTTCCACGGGAGAACCTGAGGTGCACTGATCTGGTTGAGCATTGTATAGATACTCGGGATCACCACCCGATTAACCCCTTAAACGTGGATCGTTGCGTTTGAGACGCTCGGCGAAAAGGACATAATGGCGGGTCGTCGCGTTTGCGATTCTAGTAAATTTTGAATAACCGCGGGCAAGCAGGCTCCAGCTGGTATTGTCTATCAGTACCACCACCCTCTAGCTACAACTAGCATACTTTACCTTTGTACTACTGACCTCAGTTTTTGCCAAGTATCGCGTTTTCCCCCCGTCCCCCCCCCCACCACGGCCCGGCCAGCCTGGCTGTGATACATGGCAGTGCTCTGAACGCTCAGAACTGTAAATCTGCGCTCTCCTCTCACAAGCAGTTTATGCTACTAGGAAATGCTTGTTTCCCCAGTTGTAACACTAGCTTTTTTTCTCATGGTTTGCCTCTGTTTAGCATCAGTTTACTGCAGGCTTTCAAAGTGACATTATGGCGAGTTCTAGCTCTTCCCAGTCAGTGCAAGCGGCCGACAGGAATGAGAATAAAGTGGCGGGCGTAAGGCAGAATAAAAAGTGCGCCGTGTTGATCTTTTGGGAAGTAATATGATTGAAAATAATGTAGTATACATGTTTTTAGCTGTGAAAATGGAAATGTTTGTTGAGTGACGGGAAGACCGCCACCACAGTGCATGTCGGCCGTACGCTCCGTTGATTTTAGCCTTATTTTCAGTGCTTATTGTACAAATACGGAATCCTAACTACCTTTACGTTGTAGTATAAAGTTTACTGTGACAGAATGAGGCTGTGGTAGAGGGGAAACCGGGTTGCTGGAGGTGTGAAAGTGAAGATTTGGTTACCCAACTTTGCAAGTCTCCACAAGTCCTTGGGTAGTCCACGAAGGCTCAACACCTGTCTCTGGAGAAAGCTGAATGTAAGTACTATCTGCCATACCAAGTATAATGTTCTAGGGTTAATCTCTGATTTTTGGCGAATATTTTCCTACAGGTACTCAGACCGCGATGCAACCCCGCCACTCGGGGGGAAAACGACTGTACACGGCCGCGTTTAAGGGGTTAAACAGCCAGCATGGAGGATGGTGCCAGCCCAATGGCAGGAAATGGAGAAGGTGATGGAAAATCTTCAACGTCAAGGAGTGACAGAAAAGTCCAGCAGGCCTTGGGCATCAGCAGTGGTTCTGGTAAGGAAAAGGGGTGGCTCAGTAAGGTACTGGTAGATTATCGAGCCCTGAAGGAAGTGATAGTGAAGGATGCATACCCCTTGCCAGGGACTGATGACACCCTGGATGCTCTGTCAGGTGCCAAGTGGTTCTCCACCCTAGACATGAAGGCAGGATATCATCAGGTCAAGGTTGTAGAAAAGGACAAGGAGAAAGCAGCCTTTTCATACGGGTCGGGTTTGTGGCAGTTTAAGGTGATCTCATTTGGCTTTTGGAATGCCCCAGCTACTTTTGAGTATCTCTTGGATCGTGTACTGGAAGGCCTGCACTAGCAGACAGCTCTCATTTATTTGGACAATGTAATTGTGCTTGGATGTACTTTTGACCAGGAACTGGAGAGGCTGTTTGAGGTGCTGAACAGGATCCAAGTAGTGCAACACAAGCTGAATCCCAAGAAATACAACATGTTCCAGAAGGAAGTAAAGTGCTTGGGACACACACTAGGTGAGTGCAACATCCGTAATGATCCACAGGAGGTGGCAGCTGTGGAAAACTGGCTGACTCCAATTTGTGTGAAGGAGCCATGGAGATTCCTGGACTTGTGTACCTACTACCGGCGTTTTGTCAAAGACTTTGCAGTGATAGCTGCACCTCTGCACAAGCTATTGGGGAAGAAGCAGAAGTTTTCATGGACAGCACTCACTTAGAATGCCTTCAATGAACTCAAGCATGCATTGGCAAGCTCTCCAGTATTGTTGTACCCTGATCAGAATCAGCCATTCATCCTGGACTGTGATGCTAGTGACTATGGTGTTGGTGGAGTCCTGTCACAAAAGAAGGATGAAAAAGAGTATGTGGTGGCATATTAAAGCAAGAAGCTCATCCCTCTGGAGCGGAACTAGTGTATGACCTGTAAGGAGCTCTTGGCAGTGATGAAGAGCCTTGATTTCATCCATCCCTCCTTGTATGGGTCCTACTTCATCATCAGGACAGACCATGCAGCACTGAAGTGGTTGAGGATGTTAACCTGTCATGTCCCGACCGATTTCACACCTCCGATACCCCCCAATCCTGAGCTATTTTGGATTTTTTTTTTTTTTTTTGCTAACACCTCCACTTTTGGTGATAAACATCGAAAATTCATAGAGAAATCGCTCACCTGAGGTTTAAAATACTCGATACAGGTAGCAGTACCTCCTTACCTTACTGGGTTATCTATCAGGCTGGCTCCAAAGAAACGAGTTCTATGGGAGGGTAACTATTCCACACCACTCATAAACGGTATTAATTTATTTATTTGGTACTAATTTATATGCAGTATGAGAGAGTATTGGTTTTCAAACAGTAATATAGGCATTATAAGCATTGTTTCACTCACTAACTCATCATCATACCTGACCTCATTTGGCGACAATACCTGATCATCATTTCTGACTGTTTCTTCCTCTAATGCTATGTAAACTTTGTCCTCCACATTGCCAATGATGGCCCTGTATGTCTTTATTGGCCAGGCCACTGGTAACAGGTGAATTGCCGAGACAATGGCGTGTGGGGGGGGGGAGGTTATGTGGTGTAAGGCATTGTCCCTGCCTGGCATCTTGTAGAGGAATAGAGGAAGGTGTCCCGTGTATACGTACCAAAAATCATGTGCGAAAATTGAAAATTGTGCAAATTATGAACCTTGCAATTGCACTATGTACCAGTACGTCATTGGGACTGGCAGTTACATAATGTTGCAACGTACCCATATGTCGATGGGACGCCTCGGGTTAAAGAATTCAGAAGGACAACTGGCACACTGGCTCAGGAAGCTAGACCAGCACAATTATGAGGTGCAGCGCTGACAGCCTCCATCATCGGCCTTGTGACCCAGAGTGCCGGAAGTGTAGTAAAAAGATCATAGTAAGAAATGTAGCTGTTCTGCAGTAACAGGGCCAGTGTCAGATGAAGAAGACCTCAAGAGGATGCAGATGGAGGGTGCAGTTTTACACCCAGTGCTAGAGTGGCTGCAGCAGAATACAGTGTGACTACCTTGGGAAGAGGTTTCCACATTCAGCCCTGCGACCAAGAGCTACTGGAGTCAGTGGGACTTTCTTTGTTTGAAAACAGACTACTGGAGCATCAGTGGGACACACCTGATGGCCTCAGCAAGTATTGGCAACTGGTGGTTCAGGAGAAAATGAAGTCTGAGATTTTGGACGAGTCCCATAACCAGATCACTAGTGGGCACCTGGGAGTGAAGAAAACTCTAAGTCGGCTGCAACAATGGTTCTGCTGGACTGGCATGCGACAGGATGTTGAAGAGTGACGTTGGGCATGTGATATATGTTGCGCCAAGAAGGGATCCAAGAAACTTTATTGCGCCCCCCTGCAGCTGTACCAAGTGGATGCACTGACGGAAAGAGTTGTGGTGGACATTGCTGGACCTCTGCCACTCACTGAAAGAGGAAACTGGTATATGTTTGTCGCCATGGACTACTTCGCAAAGAGGCCTGAAGCCTATGCCATCCCTCATCAAGATGCTGTGACTGTTGCTCAGTTGTTGGTTGACCAGTTCTTCTGTCATTTTGGAATGCCACAATAGCTACATTCAGACCAGGGTAGAAACTTAGAGTCTGCTGTGTTCTATGAGTGCTGCAAGTTACTGGGGATCAAGAAGACCAGAACGACCCCACAAAGGCCACAGTCAGCTGGGATGGTGGAGAAATTTAACTGGACCCTGGGACAAGAACTGGCCAATTACTGCGTGGATGGACAAAGAGAATGGGACCAGAAAAACCTGCATTGCTAATGGTATATCAGTCTCCATCTCATGAGTCTACTGTCTACATTCCTGCAAAACGGATACTGGGCCATGAGTTATGTTTACCTGGTTACTTGTTAGTGGGAAGATCACCTGGTGAATAGCTGCCTACAGACACCTCCAGCTATGCAAAGCATCTTCAGAAGGGCTGGCTGAGGTACATTATCGTGTGCGAGAAACTAAAGTTTCTGGCCAAAATGATGAAGTGCAAGTATGATGCCAAGGCAAGTGAGGTGAACTTCAAGGATGGTGACCAAGTCTGGTTATACAATCTCAGTGAAAGAAGGGACGGTCACCAAAGCTGCACAGCCCATAAGACGGGCCTTATACTGTGTTGCACTGGCTACCAGACATAATGTACCAGATTAGGGGAGGCAGGAAATATCGCCCAAAGGTGGTACATGTGAATCATCTGTGGCAGCACCATGGGTCAGGAAAGTACAGCTGGGACCTTTCCAAGGAATCGTGTTCTCCCGCAACCGAGGATGTTGAGGAGAACCAACGAGCTGAAGTACAAGAGGATGGTGACAGTTTCCCAATGGAAGAAGTGCATCAAGAAGAGGAGCAAGACATTCCAGGAGTGGACTGTGTGGAGGAGCAGGGACATCGTCGAAAGTGGCATAGGAAAAGACCTGATAAGTTGAATGATTACTTTGTGTATAACTAAATGTTTAGTTTGGATTAGGGATTATGTTTGTATACGTTGTGCAGTGTTGTTGGGATGACAAAAGGAATAGGGAGGGTGTAGTGTTGAGAAGCGGGATTTGCCAGTTTGGTAGTGCTAGAATACTCCCAATATTTCTTGTATCGTAGTTCCATTACCAGTCAGAGTTGCCAGTTAGCCTGCTAATTGTGAGCATAGTTATTTTGTAAGTTGCATATTAAATATTATTTTCCTTTTCCCTTTAACGTTTTATTTATGTGACTTAAATTATGTAATCTTAGTTTGAATACAATATAATTTAGAGTGTTATGCACTGTCAGAAAACTCTGGATATTTTGGATATCTCCGATTTGGCAACTGTAACTTCTCCTAGAATGTAGATCATTCTTGAAAAATGCAAGCTTACATAAGGATGGGAGACACTAAATCAGTTTTCAATTCAGTCTGAGTGTAGTTCAGTGTCAGTGCAGTTTGTATATCTTTGGTACTTGTGAAAATAGTGAAGTGTTGTTGGCAAACTCTGAAGTATTTTTGCAGTTAGTGATGATCGTATATCTTCAGTATTTGTGAAAATAGTGGAGTTGGCAGGCATTAAGTGTAATTATTTGAAAATAAAGACAGTGAACTTAAGAAGCCAGTATTTATTTGTGATGCCTGAGCTGATCCTGTGTATTATACACCTAAAGGCTGCCGCTAAGAAGAATAACTCACTGGGCAACGGTCTTCCTATACTGAATTACTGCTGTTGAAGCCTGTGGCAGTATGAGATGGGGACGTAACAATAGTGATTATATTAATAATAGTAATAATAATAATTATTATTATTATACTGATAGTTATAATAATAATAATAATAATAATAATAATAATAACAGTAATAATAATAACCATATTAATACTAATTATAGGTATACTACTACTACTGATAATAATAATAATAATAATAATAATTACTATTATTATCATTTTTACAGCAGTTACATAAACACTCACCAGTGGGTGAAGATTGGAGTTCGTTTTGTATGCGTTATTCTTCCGATATCCATAAACAGGTCCAGGTCATCAACAGTAGAGGCATTCTTGTGTATGTGTAATCCATTCGTTATCCATTAAGAGATCCAGGTCGTCAACAGTAGGGCCAGATGTCATGGTGTTGGAAGCATGGCGCTATTCCACTGGCACCTAATCCATGAGAATATTGTCTGGATCTTCCAGTGCCTCTTCTGTGTCCTCCTCAGTGCCACCACCTGATTGCCTAGGGGTATCCAGGTGGTCAAGGAGGGCAGTAAACCAGCCTTTGGCCTGGTCAGCAAGAAGCCCAGTCAGAACACGTAGGTCTTGGCACTTCTCCCCTACAGCAGATGGATATGGGGGGATTAGCAGATGAGCTGCACAATGGAGAGGTTGAAACGTTGATGACTCCAGGCACCCCTCCCTTTCATCAGCCGGATTTTCTTGAGGTCTGCAGGAACATCGTCCAGGTTATAATGATTTCTGATTATGTGGCCTTCAGCGTAGGTGTTGGCCACAACCAGCTGACATGCCTAACCAAATCCTGGGGCACTTCATTGTGAAATGACTTCCTAGAGTGCCTTGACGTTCATGAAGTCGTTACATTGCATTGCAACAACTGGGAACCTCTTCTTCACGGCTGATCGAATAATCTCCATGTATTCCTCTGGTGTGACAATTTACTCCACCTTCCTGAATTTTTCTTCTTTTGAACCGAAGGCTCGGTCACAGGGCAGGTAAGAGTGGCCACTTTTCATGAAAATGAATTCTACCCTGAACAATCGGCTCCAGTGCACCTGCTGTAGTGCCAGGAGGACCATGTTAATATTCTTGTTTTGGCCAGTGCAATTAACACAGAATATGCATAGATACGAAAAGTTCTGCTTTTGTATGTCCGTTATCCAATATAGCCACTTCAGCATAGAACTTGCCATCTCGTTTGACCTTCGTCCTGCCGCGACCTCATCCCAAACATAGTGCCCTCCTTCTCACTGAGGTCGTATAAACAAAAGTTGTACACCCACATTTTCCTTTTATAATAGGCAATGCCAGTACAGACACGAGAGCATGGCAGAGTTTGCTGGAGGTCAGTGCAAACCACCTTGATGTTCTCGTTGCCACTATTTGCTGCAACTTGCTCTTGCTGGAGGAGTAAGTCCAGTGGCACCTGTGCAATGGCCTTGTGCTCCCTCAGACTTGCCTCCAGGTCTGCAGTTTTTTCCCTTGTCTCCTGCTGCATTTTTCATCATCATCTCATACTTTGCACAGATGTTGCAAACGTCGGTTCTAGGTGGCTGAAACACAATGTTGTAAAGCTTTGTGAAGATGTCATGATAAAACCTCTTAGACACCGTTTCATCACCTTTGTAGTTTTCATTCATCCACACCATGTACATTCAGTTCACCAATGTTGCCACAACCTTCCAGGTATTTGTGGTGTGGGGTACAACACCGAGAATAATGGCTAGCAGTGACAGGAAGAGTTTTGATGTGCTCGTGGAGACGTGCTAACCGATCACCTGTAACGGCCCTACCTAAGGGGTGATGGCCATGCTTATCAGGAAATGGATGTACTATGTACAAGCAGCCTCACATTCTTATCAGTGAGGCCATGGATGGAAATGAACACTTTCTAACACACAGGAAACTCCCTTTGGTTCACTTTTACACAATACACATAGTGCACTGGCCTCTGGCTGATTTCTGCCGCAGTACATTTAGGTTTCATAGTCTCCCTGCATATCAGATAGTGTAGATACGCATTTTGTGCATTGTAATCACTCACAGCCCTGGAACTTTTAACCCGCTGCATGCCAGTGCTGTTTTAAAATGGTCTGACATACTTCTGCGGCCAGTGCCCAGGCCGTTTTAAAACGGTCTAAAATAAAAAACTTCACTGTGACCACATTTTTCAAAATTCACGGGTAAAAATTGGCAGGCATGTAAGGTAACTGCTCCTCGACCATCCCCCAGGCTGTCAAGGTCATACACTGGCTCGCTCCCCCTCTCATGCTCACTCTGCCTGTGTGCCTCACCCAGTACTGTACATAGTGAAGGCATTTTGTAAATATTTTCATGTAAGTTGTAAATATTTTCTTGTATGTGTAAGGAATATATAATGAAGTCAAGTTGTAAATACCTTCTTGTAAGTGCCATGACTGTACATAATGAAGTCAGGTTGTACCTATCTTCAAGTAAGTGTAAGATAATGCATTCACATTGAGAAAGACATGCAAATTGTGATAGATGCTGAAGTAATAAGTAATCAGAAAAGTGTACGGAACATTGCTATACCTCCCCAGCATAAATAACTGAGTATACCTTACATAGAAAACGGCTTTCTCTCACGTTCGTGGTGAGCGTGAGAGAGCGGCTATACCTGTATACAAGTATGCTGGACTGAATAAAACCCATTTCCAAGCCTCAATAAGCATTTTAACGGCAAAATTCGTTGTTACCACATCAAAATCTATCATTTTTGTCAAAAAAAAAAAGGTCGAAAAATGGCCGGCATTGGGGTGACCCATAGGGCTAAAAACAGCTGGCATGAAGCGGGTTAAAAATGCTGTTAATGTTCTGCCTCCCCACCTTGTCAAAACCCCCATCAGGACGTGGAGCACTGAATTTTCTGGCCACTACACGTTTTTTCATGGAATGGCTAATGTACTCTTGGTCAAGATTGCAGTGTTATTTGCCACATTCTGCTGCCATGCCTCCACATTCCTCTTCCTCATTAGCCCTGTTTTCTCTTTATGCACCACACCTCTGCCACCCACACCACCAAGATTGCCCCTTGCTTCTACATGGCCACACTCACCACCAAGTTCACCAACACAACCATTATGTGTGACACCACCATAAACATTATCATCACCACCACCATCGCTTCATCACTCACTTTCATAGTAGATGGGACAACTACTACTAATATCAGTAAATCCTGGCACGTATGTGGGGTCGTCGGGGTCAGAATCACTGTACTCCACTATGCCATACAATACATGCTTGCTTAGGGTAGCACTGTCTTCACCACTCGAATCACTTGCTTTGGAAAGACCTGATGGCCCCGCAACACTTTCATCTTGATCGTGGTTCTGTTTGGACGTTTTTTGCAGAGATACAAACAGGTAGCACTCGTAATTAAAAAAAAACAATGTCAAAGTTCAGAGCATCCTTGCTGTGTCTGCAGTTGGAAACAAAACAGAAGGGACTGTCATGGTTGCCATATACTGGGCTCCCATTGGCTAAGGGCACTCATGTGATAAGAAGAGGAGTGGTCTCATTGGCTGGTACAGCCCTCACGCCAGGGAAGAGATGCTCATGGGATTGGCCACCTGTCTAATAAGGGGGATTACCTCAGAAAATTTCTGAATCATATGGGCACTCGTAATTCAAAGACAATAATGCCAAAGTTCAGAGCATCCTTGCTGTGTCTGAATCACATGGGCACTCATAATTCAAAGATAATAATGCCAGAGTTCAGAGCGTCCTTGCTGTGTCTGCAACTGGGAACAAAACAGAAGGGACTGTCATGGCTGCCATATACTGGGTTCCCATTGGCTGAAGGTAGTCACATGATGGGAAGAGGAGTGGTCTGATTGGTTGGTAGAGCCTTCATGCCAGGGAAGGGACATTCATGGGATAGGCCGCCTGTCTAATAAGGTTGATTGCCTTGGAAAATTTCTGAATCATATGGGTTGCTCATCACATATAGCACCTCTATTCTGACGGGATGAAGAGCCCTTCCAATATGTGTTTTTGTACTCCGTACGGAGAGCCGGCTGCATTGAAGGTGGAGAGTAATATTTTGTTTTTAGTGATTTTCACCCTTATATGCAGTGGGAGAATGGATGCTCATCCACTCCCAAGTGAAAGTAGATACCTCAATATAGTGCTATACAACATAAAAAACAGGTTCTGGCGGGGGTGGCTTCAGCCGCCCTTCTTATACACAAAGCCTCATATTGAATACAGCAACAATAATGGTAGGAAGGTCAGTTATGGGAAAAAAATATATAAAGGAGTCATGGCCATTAACAAGTAAACAAACTTTATCAATATTTTTAAAGTGAGGACAAAAGAGGACTAAGCCTAACTTCTGTATGTATCCTGCTTTTTCCTCGCAAATAATAATAATAAAAAAAAAAATCATAATGATAATAATAATAAAAATAAACAGCATAGTATACAAGATACCCTGTAGTGGTTGCAAAGCAGCCAACTATGGAGAAACCAGTAGGGGCATAGAAACGAGGCTGAGGGAGCATAAGGCTGTTGAAAGACATCATCGGATAACTAGTGCCGTGGTCAGATACATAGATGATAAAACATCATCTGCCAAAATAGGGTGAAGCAGAAATATTGGAGAAAAATCTTACAAAGGCACAAAGAAAAGCTCTGGAGGCAGTCTATGTAACAAACAGTATAAATAATAACAAAAGAGTAGGTAACATGGTGTGGTCTTACATAGCAGTGCAGATGTTCAGGTCAGAGAGGGAAAGGTAACGGACCAATTAACGACCACCAGACCAAAGATTAACCAACTGTGTGATACAGCAGCCAGCCAGCCATATACTGTAAGTCAGACTGACCTGGAAGAATTTCATTCCCCTGTAGAAGCCTCTGTGTGAAACTAGTTAGGAATAAACTTGTGTCTCAGACTCGTGTTTCTCTACATTATTCATATACATCTATCATAATGTCTCAATAATAATAATAATAATAATAATAATAATAATAAAAATAAAACTCACATTACGCAGGAAATTTCTTTAACTGGTTCACCATGTAAATGTCTCCTCTTGACTGACATGTACAGTAGATGACCAAGAAAAATGACACCCTGAGTCTCTGCTATGTTGATATATGGTATGGGATATATGAACTTTAACTTCATAAGTCACTCTTTCCGGTGGTCAGTTTCCTTCCCACGCAAAAATGTCATTTATATACTTTTGGAACAGCAATGAACCTCACATATTATAAGCTTTATTCATTTTTGTTATTCATATGATATCGTACGTCATATATAAAATTTATTCGAATAATTACTGAAGTACCTGTAATTGAAAAACTAAATATACAACATTATTTTTGATAAAGATTGGACTGTTAAAAGTTCAGGCAGTAGCGATGGACCATTTTATGGGAGTAGACTGTAGCACAAGTTGAACAGGGCGGTACTCCCGAGGTGGATGGCAAGCTGGTGACAGGGAGAGCTGGAGCTCCCGTTTCACCATCCTGCAGGATTTGTTCCTGACCATCTCTCTTTGCTGTACCTTTTCAGTATTTTCACTAACACAATGAGTAGGCCAGCATACTCTTATAAGCCTCTACCTCCAACTGTCTATACCACACTACATGGACACTAGATATCACACCTTCTGTTTCCATCACCTTATTTTTATCAATGGAGGACTCCTGTAATCTGGTGTATGGATTATTTTTTACTTGAATTGCATTTCCTAACTCTATCCATCTCCTGAAAGAAAGAAAGATAGGTGGAGAGCAACTCAATTTAGTTGAGATCGTTGAGGATGCAAATAACTAAACAATAATTAAGGTGATCATATTTTCACTGCTTTTGACAAAGATATACCCATGTATTTCAATCGATTTCCCTTTACTGATATTCAGTTGTTCCATTCTGTTGATGCATACAGGTGAAAGGTGATATCCTGTCCCAAATTACCCATTTTGAGGCTTAGAATTATGAGGTTTGACTGTGAAGAGGACATAAAAACGAAGATGGAAATGACACCAGTGAGCAATCAGATCCTTCCAGTTGAACGCGCCAAGATTTTGTGGTTGTGGCTGAATGGGTATTCCGCAAGAGACATCTCAAAGACATCTTGTGTGAGTGTATCAACAGTGTATCGGTGGATCAGGCGGTGGCAGGAGGAGGGCACGGTGGAGAACAGGCATTACCATGGCCGTCCCAGAACCAAAATAAACCATGGACTTCCATATCACCTTCTACAACATTTCTACCAGGCAGTACTTGGCAATGTATTCCTGCCACATACATATGTACGAGGTTTTGGAGCCACTGGCCACAGTGAACACTACTTGGATGCACCAGTCATGCTCCACTTACATCCTCCAGTTTGTTCTCAGCAATTTGTTCCTGATGACAGATTGGAAAGGTATGTGAATATCTACAGAAGACAGCGGTGGTCACTGCCAGTCTGAAATAGTTCCTCTATGATGACATATTTTACATCTTGTTATCCCTTCCTTGAAGTGATTTTATTCAACTGACAAACCTCTTCGTGGAGGGGATAACAGGATACATTGCTCCTGAGGGTGATTGTGTTGCAAGATCATAAAATGCTGTCAAAAAAAAAAAAAAAAAAAAATGAATATAGAATGTAATGCGAGGTAAGGAAAGTAGACATAGACATAATATGGTTCATTATCAATACTTAACATTTTCGGGATCTCCTCACAGTTACTGTAAAGGGCTGTTGCTCTGGCGTCAGTTCTTGGGGAACTAAACCTCCATAAATTATCAATAATCTTTTAATAATGGGTTCCATTCAGGAGTGTGATGCGACAAAACTAGGCTCTTAATCTGAAGTAAGTAAGCCAAAAACCTTTCAGTAAATTTATGAAGATGTCGCTATTCTTTCCAAAACTGAGACTATAAATGAAAGTCCCTGATAGTGTGTCAGACCTTAAAGTGTGTTAATTCTTGGGTAATAGCATTTCTGCTGTCTCTTTCCCACCGATATTTTTTTTTATATATCATTCTTACTAAAGGCAGATTACTTTATTCACGGTAGAAAAGATGTTTCAAATTGGATAGGTTGGAAATTGCTTCTATGGGACTCTTTACTTTGTAAGGGAATATAACAAGAAGTTTTATCATGTATATATATATATATATATATATATATATATATATATATATATATATATATATATATATATATATATATAATAGATAGATAGATCGATAGATATGAAGAGGATCACCAGACAGAACACAAACATCATGGCAAAGTTAGGGTCTTTATTTGCTGACGTTTCGGAAAATGCTTATTCCATCTTCAGAGCAAAATCTATAATCGAGAAATATACACAGTTAAGATTATTATATCTTATAACGATCAAAACAAGACTAAAAAAATATGAAAGTAATAAAAACGAAATCCATTAAAATACCGCATTCATAAACCAATAAGTAATAAAATCTAAAATGAATGGGGTAGGAGTAAGAAAGCAAAACGTATCTGTAAAATAGTAAGTGCAATACTGTAAAAAACTTACCTACTGTGGAAAACAAAACAGTTCACAGGAAGCCATGTCACTGATTGAAGGGTTAAAGCGATATTGGTACAAACCCAAAGAACCATCCAGAGTTTCTTCAAGGTAAAAGACACCATTCCCTCACACTTACAAGCATCCGTTGTTTGCCTCTTCACATGTGCTAGCTGTAGGGCGGCATATATAGATAAAAAGACACCTGAAGACACGAATCCATGAACATTTAGGTCGTTCAGTTCGAACAAGCCAGTTAATCACCAATCCACCATACTCAGCAATACGGGACCACTCACAACAACACGACCATCCTTTCTCTCATTTCCACTTCACAGTTCTTGGTTGTAGCAGCAATGACATGGACCTTCCCATTATGGAAGCTTTGTACCAATATCGTTTTAACCCTTCGATCAGTGATATGGCTTCCTGTGAACTGTTTTGTTTTCCACACTAGTAAGTTTTTTACAGTATTGCACTTACTATTTTACAGATACGTTTTGCTTTCATAGTCTTACCCCATTCATTTTAGGTTTAATTATTGGTTTATGAATGCGGTATTTGAATGGACTTCGTTTTTATTACTTTCATGTTTTTAGTCTTTTCATTGTTATAAGATATAAAAATCTTAACTATGTAGATTTTTCGATTGTAGATTTTGCTTTGAAGACGGAATATGCATTTTCTGAAACGTCAGCAAATAAAGACCCTAACTTCGCCACGATGTTTGTGTTCTGCCTGGTGATCTTCATATTACATCTGCGATTTCCACGCTCCAAGTCTATATCTATCTATCTATCTATCTATCTATATATATATATATATATATATATATATATATATATATGTATGTATTTCTTGTAGGCTGAATGCTAAGCTGTATTATAATATGTAATAAAATAATAAACGTAAAACAAAAATCTCTCCCAGTGATGTTTTTGTTATTATTACCCTTTCTGGAAACCATGAGCAGCATTAATGTCTCGTCTTTGAACTCTGAGTGTCCCATACAGGTGCTTCAAAAGTTAACCTTGAGCAATTACTTCTGGAAACTTTCCTGTAAGACTTGAATCAGTAACTTGAAAAACTAAGGTATGATGTATGATAACCTGTTTCTGCCTGAATCAGTGTGACATGAAAAACATCAGCTGATGTATCTTTAGAAAAGAAAGGGGGCAGTAGAGCTGACCTGATTCGATGTGTACTGAACAAAATCTACCTAATAAGATAAACGTTATGTGGGTTTTTGAGCATAACTATCAAGCCAGCTCTGAAAACAGTATCTTGGGACATGCAATTCTGTTACATTTCCTGTGGAGGGCAATTAGTCTGTTCCTGAAAATTTAAAAGATGAGGAATGGAATGACATAGGTTGTAGTATTAGAAGATTCGGTGACACATTCCAAAAATTATCTCGTATTATATTTTCACTTACACCTTCCTGTCTGGGTGTCATTTTTACATTTCCTCCTGGGATTGTCCAGCTGACACGTACTGTATACATGATCTAGTGTTTCACGGCATTGTGGGTTATTTCCACCATATGCAGCCACTGGCAATCCTCCAGCACCTATCTGAGTCATGATCCAGTCACTTGTGTACCTCCGTAATGGAAAGTCTTACACAAAAAATTTTCCTTGCGTCCAGATCCTTGGCAGAGTGCCTGCTGCCACCAACTTCAACACCAATGAAGTCCAAAAGCCAGAAAAGGAAAGGCCTTAGTGATAATGCGATAGGGAGAGAACTCGAGGTGACATTATTGCCAATTGTGAGTGGAGAGAGTGACTTTTCCTCACAGGCAAATGACCGCCATAATGAGTGTCAATATTTATACGTCATGTGAGGAGGGTGGAGGACGTGACTCCATTGTGCAACCATCATTTCCCCGTGTACGTTCATCTGCTACTTCCGATGATGATAATGGTTCAAAGAGCATTGACAAGGCTGGAGAGTGGGGTATTGGCATGGATGAAATGGAAGAGGTGGTAGGGAGTGGAGAAATGGAGGAGGTGAAAGAGGGAGGGAGATAGGAGGAGGATACGAGGTTTGTCGAGCCTCACGCCACCCCTCTCTATTTACGTGAATAATGGAATCAGAAAGATTGTTTCATGATGAAATCAGTGCTTTATTTTTTTTTACTGAAAGCTTCCGTATGTGTATATTTATTATGATGAAAAAGTCTAAATCACATGAAAAAATAATTCTGATGTAGTGGAAAAACTAGTATATCTGATTATGGACTACATGTATATCTATTTTGTTCACAATCTCTTTATTAGGTTCTGTGTAGTAGTATTAGTAGTAGTTGTAGTAGTAGTGGTATTATTTGTAGCAGTAGTTGTAGTAGTAGTAGTAGTATAGTAGTACTAGTTGTAGTAGTGGTAGTTTTTTTTTTTTTTTTTTTTTTTTATGTGTCCGACTCTGGGCAAAGGCTCAGGGCCTATTTCTTGGGGGCAGTTGCCTATCCCAAGGCCCAGTAGTCCTCCTACACCTCCACATAGTTGTAGTAGTAATAATAATAATAATGGTATTATTATTAGTTGTTGTAATACTCAGACTTCTAGTCGCACAACAGTGCCAAAATCGACAATGCAAGCCAAACATACGTCTCCTTGTGTGTGTGTGTGTGTGTGTGTGTGTAAGGCATCTGGGTATTATGCATAAGTTAGTGTTAGTTGTGTACATACCGATATGTCGATTTTTGTGTAATTCGAAAAAATGATTTTACTGCTCTATGAAAGTTTGTTCCAAGATAAAGTCGTTGCCTTATTTTATACTGAAAATATTTTTTATACATATTTGTTATGATGAAAAAGTACAAATCACAGGAAAGAAAAGGTCATAGTGGCAAGTATTTCCTATTATGGACAGTACGTAAATAACTACTTTGTTCACAATATATATATATATATATATATATATATATATATATATATATATATATATATATATATATATATATATATATATATATTTTAGTAGTACTTGTGGGAGAAGAAGTGGTAGTATGTGTAGTAGGTGTTGTAGTAACAGTAGCAGTTGTAGTTGTGGTAGTTGTAGTAATAGCAGTGGTCGTACAGTACTAGTGGTAGTTGTAGTATTAGTAGTAGTAGTAGCAGCAGCAGTGGTGGTAGTAGTTGCAGTAGTAGTAGTAGTAATAGTAGTTGTTCGAGCAGTGGTAGTTGTACCATTAGCAGTAGTTGTAGCAGTGGTAGTTGAAGTAGTAGCAGTAATAATAGTATTATTTGTAGTAGTAGTAGTAGTAGCAGTAGTAATAGTATCATTTGTTGTAGTTGTCCTAACCAGATTTCTAGTTGCACAGTGGTGCCAGAATCGAGCGACAATGCAAGCCAAACATATATATATATATATATATATATATATATATATATGTGTGTGTGTGTGTGTGTGTGTGTGTGTGAGAGAGAGAGAGAGAGAGAGAATGTCTGTCTGTCTGTCTTTCTGTCTGTAAGGCAGGGTGGTGGTGAGACGAGCAGGCAGCCTGTTTCAAGGTCGTTGCTATGGTTAGTGGCCTCCCAGCACCAAGTTCGACTGATTATGGAAAATTTTTCACGTAAATAGTGTTTGTGGTAGATTTTAGTCTTCTGGAAGTGTTATCGAAGTATTATTATTGTGGAGGGCTAGTCTAAGCCTTAGCTGTGTCACCGAACCTCTGCCATGCATATGGACATCGACAAAAAACAACAAAAATTGCCCCCACTCCCCACTCACTCTCCCTATGTGCACTTCATGGACCATCTGATGCAATCAGCTTGAAGGCAAAGGATTGATGAGTATTATGACACCTTGTTTCATATATCTGTTTAAGAATTAACTAAGATATGAAAGGTTAAAAATAGACGATTTTCACAATTTCTCTCGGGAATGCCCAGCTGTGGGAAGGATTCGCAGGAACATCTGCAGGACAGGATGGGTTAAAAGGCAAACAAGAAAAGTATGATCACAGTTTCTGTAGTATTATTTTAATTATAAATGAAAGCCTACAAATAACAAACAGATGAAGACAATCTAGATATACAATGCAACGCCACCAACTGATGGGTGAAAAACCATATTTTTCGTTTTGAGGACATAAGAATGTGTGTGTGTGTGTGTGTGTGTGTGTGTGTGTGTGTGTGTGTGTGTGAGAGAGAGAGAGAGAGAGAGAGAGAGAGGGAGGGGGAAAGGGACTGGAGTCATTTGTGAATAAATTGGCATGAATTCTGCTTAAGACATTGGGAGAGCTTTGGACACTAGGAATTAGAGTACAAACATTGAAATGCTACTATAATTTAAAAAAAAAAAAAGAATAAAGGAACCGTCTTATGGTGGTGAAAAACTTCTTCCAAAATAGAAAATGAAGGAATTCTATAGAGAAGTCAATGGCAAAACTAACAGTGTAGGGATCAGATCGGGAAGGAGCCAAATGGTAAAACTGTCTGACTATCTATTTATACCCAAACACCTTTATCCCGTAAAGGGTGGTCATAAACAAATCGCTTCCATGTCGCTCTGTCCCCTGCCTTTTCACTGAGATTTAACCCGCCCCGTCCCGTCAACGTATGGGTATTTTGCAACATTTTGCATATGCCAGTCCCAACGACGTACTGGTACGTTGTGCAATTGCAAGGTCCCTAATTTGCACAATTTTCAATTTTCGCGCGTGATTTTTTGTATGTATACACGGGACACCGTCCTCTATTCCTCTACAAGATGCCAAGCAGGTACAATGCCTTACACTGCATAACCTCCCCCCTCTCATTGTCTCGGCAATTCACCTGTTACCAGTGACCTGGCCAATAAAGACATTCAGGGCCAGAGTGATTCCCCAATCGATGACAATGTGGAGGACAAAGTTTACATAACATTAGAGGAAGAAACAGTCAGAAATGATGATCAGGTAATGTGGCAAAAGAAGGTCAGGAATGGTGATGAGTTAGTGAGTGAAACAATGCTTATAATGCCTATATTACTGTTTGAAAACCAATATACTCTCGTACTACATATAAATTTGTACCAAATAAATAAATAAATACCGTTTATGAGTGGTGTGGAATAGTTATCCTCCCATAGAACTCGTTTTCTTTGCAGCCAGCCTGATAGAAAACCCTGTAAGATAAGGAGGTACTCCTACCTGTATTGAGTATTTTAAACCTCAGGTGAGCGATTTCTCTATGAATTTTCGATGTTTCTCACCAAAAGTGGAGGTTTTAGCCAAAAAAAAAAAAAAATCCAAAAATGCTCGGGACTGGGGGGTGTCGGAGGTGCGAAAGTTCTTGGGACGTGATGGGTTAAAACTTTGTAACTTGGTCCACCTTCGGTTTGTCCTTTCAGTCATTGAAGGTCACATCTTATGGTGCCAACAGAATCTCACAATTGACTTCCTTTGTAGAGACCAATAGTAACCATGTGCCTATCTCTCACTGACTGGCTGATATAACCCTTAGCCGCCGGGGTGTTCACGGCCACAGCACACTTCTCCCTATGGGCGATTTCCGAGATTTTGGAAAAAATACCCTTACTTCAAACCCTTATATCTGCCAAACTATAATAGCTAGAGAATTCAATGAAAGTTCATAAGACTCACCAACTCTTCCTCTTTCCAATGAAGGTATCCTGAGATCTTTAGGTGGTCCCGTCGATGAGTAAGGATGAGTTGAAGATGAGTGGTTTTTCATGTTTTGGCGCCCGGCTCCGAGCGCGGGCCACTGGCCGTGGCATTGGCTCAGCCGGCTAGCATTGGCAGCACTGATTGGAGTGGTGATTGTAACACTACCCGAGTGTCCTTGGAATGCAGAATACTCCACTCGCTTTTTCTACTCCTTACTCACCACCGTGAAAATGAGTCCTCACTTGGTTCATGTGGCTCACCCATAGATTTACCGTCTACACCACCATGCCACTAAGCACCGAGGTATGTGGGAAAAGAAATATCTCATCGTTTTTCTGTACTTACTTCTTCCGTAAATAACCATATTTCTCCTTTACTAAGACACTTAGAAATGCACTTTACATCACGATTATGGGTAATTGCACTATGACAAGTAACTGCTGTTGCTCTTTCATGCATTATCGTAGAATATGAGGTAACTATTTGTACTGCAAATCAGACTGCTTTGTACTAATCAGGGTTATAGTGAAAATCATATAAATGTTTCACACAACTAACATTATTTGTACTTCACATCATAGATACACTGATGCTCATATTTGGCACAATCTCCCTGAGTACTGAGTGAGATAATTTCGGTATACCGAGGCAGGTATAGTTCATTGTGGCCCGCTCACAAGTGGTTTTCTTTCAGGTAACAGGTAGGCAAACTCAAGGTATATCCAATAATTTTCTAAACAATATCCAATAAACAGTATCAACTCCTGTACTGCACTTACTATGAATCACTTATATGCACTTGTAGAACTTATAAAAGACATATCTTAGCACTTTCTATAATTCACTTACAATATCACACATTTCACTCATTTATGAAAATACACAAACTTCTGCACTGCTGTACACTATTTACTCTTCCCCACACACCTGCTCAGTACTCATACCACTCCCGAAGGGCCTGGTTGTGGAGATTCTGCCCTTGAAGTGGTAGGCTGAGGTATGGGGGAGCGCAAGCAGGCGGCAAATAGTGTGGGGGAAACGGCTGCGGCGTTTTTTTCCGCAGATGACCGCCAGGTCTGTGTCACTTTCCCAATGTACTGGGTCATCTTACACCTCCTCATCACCGAAATCATCACTCTCATAGACTGTCCCTTCCTCCTGGAGAAGTCAGAGAGCCCTCTTTGGCGTCGGAGAGCGAGTAGGGGTTGGAGGGTGAGAGAGCTCACTCTCCACATGGGAGCTTTTTTTTCTCCTCAGAGGACATACTCACGCTGAGTATATGAGAGGAGACAGTATCGTCAAGGGCACATCCTATGGCACTATCACTAAGCCCTTTACCTGGCAAAAAGAGCTGAACTTTTGCGAGGATTCATGAGGCAATCGGCCCTTCATGCGGTGGGACAGAATCGGACAATGTCAAGGAAGATGACATGGCTCCTCTCGCTACCACTGCTGAGTACAAACTGAACAGCACAACCGCAGGGTACCTGGGGGTCCTACCTACCCCATAGGTATCACAGAAAATGGGCCCTTGCCCGTCATGTCCCGAGGTTTTCTGCACCTCCGACATCCCCCAATCCCTAGGTATTTTCGGAAAAATCTTTTTTGGCTAATACCTCCGCTTTTGGTGAGAAAAATCGAAAATTCATAGAGAAATCGCTCACCTGAGATTTAAAATACTCAATCCAGGTAGGAGTTCCTCCTTACCTGATTGGGCTTTCTAACATGCTGGCACCAAAGAAAACGAGTTCTATGGGAGGGTAACTATTTCACACAACTCATAAACGGTATTTATTTATTTACTTGGTACGAATTTCTATATAGTATGAGAGTATAGTGGTTTTCAAGCAGTAATATAGGCATTATAAGCATTGTTTCACTCACTAACTAATCACCATACCCGACCTTTTTTTGCCACATTACCTGATCATTATTTCTGACTGTTTCTTCTTCTAATGCTATGTAAACTTTGTCCTCCACATTGTCATCGATTGGGGAATCACTCTGGCCCTGAATATCTTTACTGGCCAGGTGACTGGTAACAGGTGAATTGCCGAGACAATGGCGTGAGGGGGGGAGGGGGGAGGTTATGAGGTGTAAGGCATTGTCCCTGCTTGGCATCTTGTAGAGGAATAGAGGAAGGTGTCCCGTGTATACATACGAAAAATCACACGCGAAAATTGAAAATTGTGCAAATTAGGTGCCTTGCAATTGCACGACATACCGGTACGTCGCTGGGACTGGCAAATGCAAATCATTGCAATGTACCATACGTCGACGGGACGGGGCGGGTTAAACAGTGGCGGGAAGGTGAGTGCGGTATATCAAGTCAACCGGCGGCCCTCCACTCCCTGAATCCTGTCGTGCATACACGTCAGACGGCGGATAGGGGTTAAGCAGTCAAAAAATGTGGCCTTGACACTGACCCTTCAAGGACACCCAAGGTCAAATGTAATGTTGCCAATAGAATCCTCATATATGATTTCCTATTAGTGATTATGAGTAACCATGTGCCTATCTCTCACCATTTTCCTCGTATGGCATTTTGAAAATTTTATTTCCTATCTTTATCGTTGGTCCCCAAATTTGGGGCACTCCACTCCCACCCTTACCCTTGGTGGATTTTCACCAAAGTCAAATCACTTCCTCAGTTCCACATACCCAAAACCTGAGCAAACTTTGAAGGTGACCTATTCATTGGTTCAAGAGATAATCGATGCAGACTCACAATAAAATAAGTAAATAAATGCCCACACCCCTTCCACAATGAACTGTGAGCAGGGTGAGTGAAATACAGCCTCTCAAGAACAGTAAACAAAGCACCTCAAAAAAAAAAAAGGTTGGCAACCCCAAAAGAGCTATAATACAATTCCAGAGAGTATAGATTTAACCTGCCGCATGCCAGTGCCATTTTAAAATGGTCTGACATAACTGCGTGGCCAGTGCCAGTGCCATTTTAAAACGGTCTAAAATAAAAAACTTCACTGTGACCGCATTTTTCAAGATTCGCAGGTAAAAATTGGCATGCATGTAAGGTAACTGCTCCTTTACCATCCCCCAAGCTGTCAAGGCCATACACTCACTCACTACCCCCCTCATGCTCGCTCTGCC
Source organism: Coenobita brevimanus (assembly GCF_032717465.1). Lineage (NCBI taxonomy): Eukaryota > Metazoa > Arthropoda > Malacostraca > Decapoda > Coenobitidae > Coenobita > Coenobita brevimanus. Next base: position 60,129,051 of record NC_136993.1, on the reverse strand, counting down.
TCACTCTGCCTGTGTGCCTCACCCAGTGCTGTACATAGTGAAGGCATTTCGTAAATATTTTCATGTAAGTGTAAGTTGTAAATATTTTCTTGTAAGTGTAAGGACTATACAGTGAAGTCAAGTTGTAAATACCTTCTTGTAAGTGCCAGGGCTGTACTTAATGAAGTCAGGTTGTACCTATCTTCAAGTAAGTGTAAGATAATGCATTCACAGTGAGAAAGACACGCAAATTGTGATAGATGCTGAAATAATAAGTAATCACAAAAGTGTACAGAACATTGCTATACCTTCCCAGCATAAATACCTGAGTATAACTTACATAGAAAACGACTTTCTCTCACGTACATGGTGAGCGTGAGAGAGCGACTATACCTGTATATGAGTATACCAGACTGAATAAAACCCATTTCCAAGCCTCGGACAGCATTTTAATGGCGAAATTCGTTGTTTCCACATCAAAATCTATCATTTTAGAAAAAAAAAAGTCGAAAAATAGCCAGCACTGGGGTGACCCATAGGGCTAAAAATAGCCAGCATGCGGTGGGTTAATGCTACAGAAGAGCAGGAATATAATCATGGGAGATATCAGACAAGCAGCAGAACTAAAGAAAACCATAAAAAAAATAAAAACACTGAAGTCTGAAATCTTCAAATGGTTTGAGGAGGTCTGATGGCAGCTATGTGCAAGGTTAATGCAGAAAGAAACTGGCAAACTAACAAACAAGACAACAGGTGATGATGGCCAGCTCTAAGCAGACCAAGCTTTGTCATCGACCAGAAGTGAGTTTCAGTACTAAAAGTAATTTGTATCTGGAGGTACTCCAGTGCAAAAGTCCACCGAAGAATCATGGCCCTGGCTTCATAACCTTCGGAGCTTTAGCATTTCTTGTGAGGAAGGTTGTTACTTTAGTGCTTTTCTCATTTTTTGCACTTGATGACCCTTGACCCCCTAACCTGGTGGATATAGGTCATGCATGTACGAACCACATTTGTAGTACTCATTAACGTCTATAAGCAAGCAAAGTTTCATTCGATTCCATCTACCCACTGTGGAACTAGGGAACTTGGCAGAATGGTCCACCAGAGGTGCAAATTCTAGGTGACACTGCCAGCAACTGGAAGTGAGTTTCGACATTTAATGTTAGTTTTGTATAGAGGTACTGCAGTGCAACATCCCATCCAAGAATCATGACCCTGGCCCAAAAATCTTAAGAGCCTAAGCATTCTGCCTGAGCATAGTCATGATTTTTACTGTTTTCACCATTATTGTATTAAATGACCTTAGACCCCTGACCTGGCCAATGTAGCACATAGTTGTACAACAGAAAGTTGTAATGCTAGTTGATGTCTATAAGTAAGCAAGGTTTCGTTCAATAGGAGGGACATTAAAAAAAAAAAAAAAACGGTATTGGTTGCTAGGGCTGTTGAGGCCAATCTTCCTAGGGTTGCCACTCGAAAGATAGAGGAAAGAGGGGAAATATGGATGGTACACTTCCAACAGGGAATGACCTCAAGATTACACCTAAAAAAGTCAGAGCTCTCTACACCCATTAGCAATACTTTTTCAGCTCATAACAGGAAAAGTACGAAAAATGCGCTTTTTCGGCTAATGTTAGGCAATGAGTGGTTGTCTAGCAACCAAAACCATTTGGACACAACTAGGCCATAGGCTGGTCATTGTGTCCAGGTTTGGTAAGAATTGATTAATTCTGAAGGGTAGAAGTGTCTGCAACAATTAAACAAGAATATATGAATACAAGACTACAAGATAGAAAGAGAGAAAAAATGCGACTAACAATAAAGGCAGGATGGAGCTGCTCAATAAAATGATAAAATAACAGACATATTCTAAGTAGGACTTTAGTCACAAGATTGCCCAATGAAATGATAAAATAACAGACAAATTCTAAGTAGGACTTTAGTCACAAGATCGTGTCCTAAGAATTAGCTCAGAATAAGGGATGGAGTTGAATAATGTGATTCCCAGCACTGTCACAGAACAGAATTATTTTTGGTAAAGAAGGAGGTGGAGATGGTCTCATCATCGACATTACTAACTCACTGTGTCCGGCATATATTTCTGCTGACCCTTCTCCCAGCCGGCATTTCTGTGAAAATCACCTTTTTTTAAACCTTCATATCTCAGTTAATACTTAACCTGGTGCCTTTTGGCAGATTTTTCACCAATGACCCTCCCCCAATCCTGGCAGACTTTTGAAAAGCCTTTTTGGACTGAAACCTCTGCTATTTATGAGAAATATTGGAAAATACCAAAAGAAGTCCTCAGCTGAGCTTGTATGATCATTATACAGGTGTCCCTCCGAACACCTGGTACCGTCTTTCCTGGAGCTGCACTACTGTTGTCATGTGTTCTGTAGTAGGAGTAACTATTGAAAACCACTTAGAATAGGTAGATTTTTGTTCATTTGGTACGAATTTATATGCAGTACAAGAATATCTTGGTTTTCACACAATAATATAGATGATATAAGCATTGTTTCACTCACCGAACCCATCAACATACCGCACCTTCCTTGGCGACGTTACCACATCATCACTTCTGCTCATTTCTTCCTTTGGTGCCAAATAATCATTGTCCTCCACATCATCATCGATTGGGGCATCACTCTTGCCCATGAGGGCATCAAGGGCGGCTTGAATTTCGTCGTTGCAGAGACCGCGGCACAACGTCTTTACTGGCCAGGTCACTGCTAACAGGTGAGTTGCAGGGGTCATGCAGGGTCGGGGAGTGTCCCCACCTAGTGACCGGTAGAGGAAGGTCTCCTACATATGCCTACCAAATATTACCCACAAAACTTGATAAATGAGCAAATGATGGACCTCACAATTGCAGAAGGTACCGGTACATCAACGGGTCTCAGTGTGAAAAATAGTTCTGATGTACCCATATGTTGATGGGATGCTGCGGGCTAACCAAAGATAAAAAACTATGTATCATAATACTCACCAATCCTTTAACTTCAAGCTGATTGCCTCACATTGTCTGTGAAGCTCATGTAGTCAGACAGAATGAGCTGGGAAAAGGGGCAACCTTTGTTGTTTTTTTGCTTGTGCCTGTATGCATGGCTGAGGTTTGGTGGCACAACTAAGGCTTATACTATCCCTCCACAATAATAACATTTCCAGAAGACCACAATCCACCACAAACACCATTTCCATGTAAGTTTCTCAAAAGTGTGGCGTGAGCGCTCCTGGGAGTCCGGTAACTATAGCAACGACCTTGAGGCTTGCTGGCTCAGCCCACCTATAGCCCAGTGCACCTTCTTGCCCCACCACCACTCCACCATCCCTCCACCAGTGCCTTAACCCCTACACCGCGGGCATGTTTACCAATGTTTTGCGTGTGCCGCTGGGTTATTCGGGCTCCGACACACACTCAAAAAATATTTGCCAAAAATCAGTTATTAGTCCTAGAATATTAAAATTATATATGCTTATGGCACATACCTTCAGCTTTCTCCTGGAATGTTTGTTGAGCCTTCGTCGTTACCGTAGGACTTGTGGAGACCTCTGAAGTTGGGTAACGAAGTCTCCACTTTACACTTCCCAATAACCCGTAATATGATTACCACAGCCAGATATTAACACTATAAACACTACTCTATGATTTTCAAGTAGTTTGGGATCCATACTCCAAAAAAAAAAAAAACTATGAAAGCAATGAAAATTACGAGCGCATCTGACCGTCGCACTTGCGCTAGTCCGCTCTTGGTACACTGTCATTTATTATTCATAAAACCCCTCACACTTTATATTTCTATCATTATATACCACTTATATATATCTACAGTCTTTATCCATAAGTTTCCTTCAGTAGTATTAGTTTATTGTCACTGTAGGGATTCAATTTCTTTCAGTAAAATACATAGCATTCACTTTCTCGTCCTGTATACTAGCATTGAGAGTGAATGTCACTTTCAATTTCCCTCTCATAACTCACAGTATTCAGACATGCTAGAGTGAAACTTTCACTTTCATTACTCCTAGGGTATTTACTCGTATTCTTATAATACTACTTATTTACATTTCTATTTACGTTCTCTATTTTATTTACGTTATTTACATTTCTATTTTATTTATACTGTGTTATGCACTGTCACTTGAAGTAACTTGTAAAACTATTTTCCACTGTTCACGTATATTTACATTCATTACTTTCACTTGCTGTTTACACATTATTTACAATTCCACTTGCACCGTTTTACTCAATAGAAAGATCGTAGTTACTCTTTTATCAAATGTCAGCCCTTTACCTCTTTCTACACGAGGTTTAGTAGGGGGTAAAGGTCACAGGGCCCTTTGCATGGGGGTGGAAAGGCCCTGAAGCTAGCAAGAGCGAACAGACGTACCCCCACACTGGAAGATGAGAGTGAACTGATAAGGGTGGGCCGGGGTGGAGGCCTACCTAGGGAAATCAGCACTGCCAACGTTTAGCCTCTTGACACAGCTATTTATAGCAATGAAATGATTGGCAGGAAATCTAGACAATACATTATAAATTAGGTAGTTCCAGGTGAATGTAAATATCACTTAGGCCTCTCCCTTCCCTCCTTATATGTATATTTATTACGAAAATAGATTATACGGCATATTTCAAGAGGGAATAGCGAAAATGAGCGAACGAGTGCACGTGAAGTGTTGTCAGGTGATAATTAGCCAATTCCAGGTGTATGGCACTCTCACTTACCTTATTTCTTTCTTGTATATATTATTTGGTATAAGAATAGGGCATAGGGCTTATTTCAATGGATGAAATCAGTGAAAAATTCCAGGGAAGATTTACTTAGCGTAGCACGGCCAGGCAGGCGAAAGGATAGGGTAATGGAGGGGGGGTAGGGAGGGGAGTCAAGAACAGGGAGAAATGGCTAAATCGTCAACAATGGATGGGAGTACAGATGACATTAGGAGTGCTGACTAGTGTTGGACATTGGCAGTACTGATAGATGATACAAGCCCCCACTTGGAAGCCCGAGTGAATTCAAAATAACACAGAATCACAAAAGCGATGCCCCGCGGTATGATCCCTTGCTCCCAAGCATCACGAAAGTGACACCCCACGGTTAAAGGGTTAACACACACACACACACAAACGAGGTGCCAAGCAGGGTGGATGCACGTCATCATCACTCCGAACTTGGCCAAACCTGGCCAGTGACCATACCTAAATTAGTATCTTTATATGAGTCAAGCTCTGTACCAGGTTAGACTAAATGGTGTCCTAATATAAAAAGAAGTTTTAAGTAAGACTGTTGTTCAATTAGTAAAGAAAACAAAGAATCGCAGGAATGCGCACTATCAGTCGATCAGTTGTTTTGTTTGCGACTCAGCGCCAGGGAATGTACTGTAAGTAGAATCTGTGCCCTTAGTACTGCATAATGCCCACCTTCTTTAGTAAAGCAAATTTGGAAAAGAAAAGGGATAAAGGTAGAAAGCAGGATGATGATTTATACCAAGAACTGGATGAAATGGAGAAACACAAAAAGCTAGTAGAACGAGTAAACAGACTAGAGATGGCTTTTCAGAATGAAATGGATGAAATTAAGAAACAGTTGCACTTGCAGAAGGAAGAAATAGAAAAATTAGGAAAGGAAGTCAACAAGAAAGACACAACATAGATGAGCTGACAGTAGAGGTGGGTTCACTTAGGAGGAAAATCAGTGAAATGGCAAGTACAGTAGTCAACCATGAGAGTATTATGGAAGAGTTCAAAAATGATACAGAGACAATTAGGCAAGTAAGCAATCTGACAGATCAGAGCAATGATATTGAGGAGAAGATAACTGGTGAATGAAGTGGTGCAAAGCCGCAAATATGATGTGGAAACCACTTACGCTGAAATGGTGAAAGTAAAGGAAGACCTCGAAACAAGGGTGGAAAGAAAAACCAGTAAAAAGGAGGTGAAAAGAATAAACCAAAACAATCCTAAATTGGTCAGAGATTCAGCAGATATCAACAAATCTATAGTAATCACTGGTATAGAAGAGGAAGAAATAAAAAACAAGATCTCGAGAGACAAAAAGAGATGGCAAATGTAATGAGCATATTGAAGGAAGTATCAAAGGAAATCTGTAATAAAGACATAGAGGAACACAAAAGATTAGGAAAATATGAGAGAAATAAGTCAGGGCCGCTAAAGGTAACCTTCCAGAGTGTAAACACTGTGGAGGAGATATTAAAAAATGCAAAGAAACTCATGGAAAAAAAGGAATTCAAAAATGTATGGATAAAAAATGCCTAACTCAAGACGAACCGCAATTACTAAAAGAGAAGAGGGAGGAAGCAAAAACAAAGAATGAGGGAAGATCAGAGGAGGAGAATACATCTTTTTTTTTTTTTACAAAGTAATCGCACTGCAGGTTCGAAAGTGGTACATAAACAGGAGGGAATAAAAAGGAGGAAGGTAGTAGAACCAAGTCACGACAAGTATGTAAAAGTAGATGAAATAGTATCTAAATTATTAGAGATGAACGATTATATCAGAGAAAATTAACCACATATAATATGTCTAATTGAAACAAAATTAACACCAAGGATATCAAATGACATCCTAAACTTAGAGGAATACCATATATGGAGAAGAAACAGGAGCTTTAAAAAGGGAGAAGGAATTATAATATTAACAAAGAAAAATCTAAAAGTCAAAGAAATAGAACTAGATACACCATTGCAAGTAGAACTGATTGCAGCAGAGATCAGTACATCTGAAGGGAAAGTAATTGTAGCAAATTTATACATGCCACCCAGGTCAAACACATAGGAAAGTGGCAAATATGAGGATCTGGCAGAGTACAATTCAAAGTGTAAGAGCATTACTACATACAATGGAAGAGAAATCGGAAAGAATTTTACTAAATGAAGATTTTAACACAAATATAAATTGAAATACTCTTGATATAATAAGCCAAGAAAGCTGTTGGGCCCAAAAGCCCCTGGATCTCGTGCTGGAGTTTTTCCTAACGCAACATGTAAGGGAAAGCACCGGGAAAAGAGGACTCGATGTACTCTCAGTGCTAGATCTTAGATTTACTAGGCAAGAAAACGATATTCACAATTTAATGTTTCACCCTCCATTCGGCAAAAGCGGCCATGCAGTACTAAATTGCAACTTCAGGAGTGCATGACATAGTTAACAGCAATGAAAGTTTCAAAAAGAGCCTAAATTATAAAAAGGGAAACTACCATGACCTAAAGAAGTACTTCTTAGAAATTGCTTGGGAAAAGGATCTTAGAGGACAAGATTTAAATGCCATATATAAAAAATTATGTGAACTTTATGAAATAGGAGTCCAGAAGTACATTCCACAACACAAAGAAGCAGAAAAGAAAATAAGGAAATGGTTTAATACAGAATGTAAAAATTCAAAAGAAAGAAGAGATTTGTTGTGGAATAGATACTGAAGACACAATAGTGAAAGGGCATATAATAATTGCAAACAGGCAAGAAACGATTATACAAGAATAAGGAGGGAAGCCCAAAAACAGTTTGAGGAGGATATCATAAACAAAAGTAGTGATCAACCGAAGCTATTTTACAGCTACATCAGAAGCAAAAACAAGGTAAAAGATAAAATACAATCCGTTACGGATGAGGGGATCACCTGTTCACAAGAGAAAGATATTTGTGAAGCACTAAATAAGAATTTCTAATCAGCTTTTACGGAAGAAAAAAATTTTGAGAGAGATGATATGGAACATGCATGCCCACAAATAATACCAGATAAACAAAAATAAAAAAAAAGAAATACAGGAGGAGTTAAGTAAATTAGGCAAAGGAAAAGCAAATGGTCCTAATGAAATTTCATGTTGGGTGCTACATGAATGTGCAAAGGAGTTAAGTAAACCATTATCTTTAATTCTCAAGAAATCCTTGAGACAAGGTAAACTACCTGATATTTGGAAGAAAGCAAACATTGTTCTCTTATTCAAGAAAGAGAATAGACAAAATCCACTGAACTACAGACCAGTGTTGTAAGCAAGATATTAGAATAGCTGATAAGAAAAGTTTGGGTAAATCATCTAGAAGAACACATTATGATAAGAGAAAGACAGTTTGGTTTCAGTAAAGGGAAATACTGTGTTACTGATCTGTTGAGCTACTATCATAGAGTAACAGAAACATTACAGAACAGAGAAGAATGGGTGGACAGTATCTATTTCGATTTCAAGAAAGCATTTGACAGAGTACCGCACCAAAGACTTTTATGAAAAATGTACCATCAAGGAGGAATCTGAGGCAAACTTTATTGTTGGATGCAAGATTTCCTCAAAAAAAGATAAATGAGAACAGTAGTAAGGGGAAATTACTTATCATGGAGGGAAGTGACAAGAGGAGTTCCACAGGGCTCAGTGTTGGCACCAGTCATGTTTTTAGTGTATATAAATGATATAGATGGCAACACTGGAAATGAAAGCTATCTAAACATGTTTGCTGATGATGAAAAAATACAAAGGACAATTACTAATGCAGACATCTGTAGAGCTACAAGTAGAATTAAACTTCATAAATGGAGCAATACATGGCAAATGGAATTCAATGTGGACAAGTGTCTTGTAATCAAGTTTGGTTAAAGTGGAAAAAGACCTGATTGGGATTATAAGTTAGGAAATAAAACTCTACACATATCAGAAAGAGAAAAAGACCTAGGTGTGATTAATAATAACAGACTATCTCCGGCTGACCACGTCAGTGAGAAGGTACGGAACATGTATACACTGCTTGCAAATATGAGAATAGCATTCACATACATAAATGAAGACATGCTACGAAAGATAATAACATCATTCATCAGACTAACCCTGGAGTAAGAATCAGTAGTCTGGAGTCCTCATCTCAAAAAAACAGATAGCTAAGATTGAAAAAGTTCAAAGGGCCGCTACGAGATGGATACCAAGGTTAAGGGATCTAAGCTACGAAGAAAGACTAGAAAAACAGAATCTGCCTACATTACAGGAGAGAAGGAAAAGAGAAGACATGATTATGCTATATAAATGCATATCAGGGAAGGAAAAAATAGACATAAATGATTACATATGGTTTTGCATCAGCAAGAGGACACTGAAAAAAACTGTATAAAAAGAGAGGTAATAAAGATGTAAGGAAATTTAGTTTCTCAAACAGAGCAATTGATCAGTGGAATGCACTATCGAATGAAATAGTGTGTGCCAACAATTAATAAATTTAAGGATAAGTACGATAAATATGGTTTAAGACACGGGACAGTACGAGCTTGACTCTTTCCTGTAAAGATACAAATAGGTAAGAACAGTTAGGTAAGAACAGTTAGGTAAGAACAAGGAAATGTATGAATGACTTGCATTGTCACTCGATCTTAGCACCGCTGTGCCACTAGAAGTCTGGGTATTACTACAACTACTACTACTGCTACTACTACTATTGCAACAACAACATCTACTACTACTGCTACTACTACTACTGCAACAACAACATCTACTACTACTGCTACTACTACTACTGCAACAACAACATCTACTACTACTGCTACTACTATTACTGCTACTACTACAGTACCACTACTACTACTACTACTACTACTTCTACTACTACTACAACTACCACCACTACTACCTACTACATGAAATCTAAATAATGATATTGTGAACAAAATAGTTATGCACATACTGTCTAAGATCCACTACATTTTCCATTATAACAATTTTTTTTCCTGTGATTTGTACTTTTTCTTCATAACAAATATACACACACAAAAACTTTCAATAAAAAATAAGGCACTGATTTCATCATGAAACAAATTTTCTCTCTCTCTATCTAGTCCCAGACGCCTTAATCCCTTATACGGGGTGGTCATAAACAAATCGCCTCCACGTCATCCTGTCCCCCGCCATTTCACTGCCCTGCTCCCAATTCACATCCCCCTCTCTCATATACCTCTCCACTCCATCCCTTCATCTCATCCTTGGCCTTCCCTTCCCTCTCTTCTCCTCCACCTCACTCACATACACTCTCCTCGTCAGTCACTTACTCTCCATCCTCTCCACATGGCCAAACCGCCTCAGTGTCTTTCTCCTAATGCTTCCTATCACATCCACATCCACACCACATCGCTCCTTCACATCCTTAATTGTCAGTCTGTCTCTCCACATGACTCCACAGGCTCCTCTCAAATAACTCATTTCCACTGCTGTCACTCTTGACTTGTTCCTCCAACAACGTCCAAGCTTCACTTCCATATGTCAGAGTTGGTATCACAACACTGTCATGTAATAACTTTTTCAATTCCATGCTCACTTCCCTGTTTCTTATCACTGCCTTCAAGGAACCAGCAACCTTTCTTCCTTGTTGTACCCTTTCAAGCACTTCACCCTCCAAACTTCCATCCTTACTCATCACACTACCCAAGTACTTAAATGTACTCACATTTTCCATTTCCTTATCATCCAACCTCACTGTACATTCACTGAATTCACCGCTCTCGAAAACGATCGCTTTACTCTTCATTCACCTTAAATTCCGTTTCTTACACACTCTCCCAAACTCATCCACCAAGCTTTGCAGCTCCCCTTCGTCTTCACTTAACAACACAGTATCATCTGCAAGCATCAGAACAGGGAGTTTCCAAACACTGCCCTCTCTCATTAGGGCCACTCCAACGTCCACTGCCCTACCTTGTATCCCTTTTATAACCCCATCCATATACAAATTGAACAACCACGAAGGCATGACACATCCCTGTTTCAGCCCAACCTTCAAAGAGAAACACTCACTCAGTTCACTATCCACACGCACTGCAGCCTTAGCACCCTCATACATACTCTTCGCAGCATTCAACAATTATATTCTTAATACTTTCCACAATCCTTGACTATCCACCCTGTCATATACCGTACTTTCTTTAAATCCATGAAGGCCGCATACAACTTCTTTCCCTTCTCTAGACACTTTTCCACTAAAGATCTAAGAATTAATATCTGATCTACATAACCCCTTCCCTTCCAAAAGCCTCCCTGTTCTTCTCCAAATAATTCCCCTGTTATTTCCCTAACTCTGTCAATAAGTATTCTACCGTATGCTTTTCCTATTACACTAAGAAGACAAATGCCCCTATGATTACCACACACTTCTTTTTCCCCTTTCCCTTTGTACAAGGGAATAATTATACCTGACTTCCAATCCTCCGGGACTTTACTTTCCTCCCAGGCCACTCTGCACATCTTCCACATCCATTCTACTACTATCTCTCCCCTATGTTTCAGCATTTCACCACACAATCCATCAATTCCTGGGGCTTTCCCAATTTTGACTTTATTGCTTCCACAACTTTCATCCTATTGATTTCTTCCTGTCTTCTCACCTCCCTCCTTCTCCCAGCCATTCCCCAACCACTAATACTTGCATTACTTTCATTCTTTATGTTCAACAATTCATTAAAGTGTTCTCTCCATCAGCTCACTTTTCCTCAACTAGTAATCTACACTTTTATCTTTCGCTCCCCTACTAACTTCATTGCCACCCTGTCTTACTCTCATCACCTCTTTCCAGAACATTTTCTTACATTCCCTCTACTTTACACTCAAATTCCTTCCAAATTCCTCATCCACTCTCTTCTTACTCTCTCTTACTTATCTTTTCAACTCTCTCTTCCTTTCTACATATAATACACTCTTCTGTCTCTTAACTTCTTCCACATCCCTATTTCTCATCCATTCATTATATGCTTTCTTCTTTTGTGCCATAGCCTGTTTTACCTCTTCATTCCAACATGCTGTTCCTTGCACCTCTTTTGTCTTCTCTTCACCCCACACACCACCTTACATGCTGCACATTATTCCTCTGTGAATATCTTGCACACCTCTTCCACGTCCCCCATCTGCTCCAATTCATATTTACCTAATCGTTCCTACACATCTCTCTTATATTCTACCTTTTTCTCATACTCCTGTAACCTTTCCACTCTCCTAACATCTACTCCTTCCTTCCGTCTTTCCCTTCTTCTCTTTCTCCATTTTACTTGGACCTTGATTCTGACCACCACTTGGTGGTGGTCAGAAAGTCCACTCCCCCAACCTCTGTATGCTCTTGCATCCATTACACATCTTCTCATCCTTTCATCCACACACACATAATCAATCATTGTCTTCCTTTCATTCAGTTCACCGTCCATCCTTCTCGTCACTCGCCATGTATACCTGTGGATCATTTTGTGCCTCAAGAGGGTATTAACTATCACCAATCCCCTCCCGGCTCAAATATACACTAAAGCACTGCAATTCTCATCTATCTCAGCAGGCACACCCCACTCACCAACTACTCCATCCACCTTCTTTTTCCCTACTTTACCATTCATATCACCAATCACAAACACTCTCTCATTCCTTTCAAACTTTTCCATGTACACTTCCACATTTGTCCAGAACTCTTCTCTCATTCTGCTTGCACGATCTTGGGTTGGTGCATACATGCATAAAATCACTCACATTTATAGTCCAACTTTCAGTGTTACCCATACAATCCTTGAACCAACTCATCCATACTCTCTTACATTCTCCTTCCATCTGTTACTCACAACAATGCACACTCCTTCTTTTTCCCTTTCATTCTCACCTACTCCTGCACATATACTCCATCCATACTCCCATTCTGTCACACTCTCTCCCCCCCTCCATTTAGTTTCAGTTAATCGACATGTATCCACTTTCGCACCCTCAAGCACCTGGACAATCTCTCTCTCTTTCACCTCATCATTTGCACCCCGTACATTCCAAGTCGCCATCCATGTCATGTCCTTTGTTCGGTCCTTAGTCATCATCTTTTGGTCAGTCCTGGTCAGAGGCTTCTTGTTCGTATTTTCTGCTTCCATTATTCACATAAATATACACAGTGCTGGTACAAGGCTTGCCCTACCCTGCGTCCTCCTCCCTCCGTCCTCCACCTCCTTCCATTCTACACTCCTTATCTCCTCTTCCATCTCCTCATCCATGCCAACAGGGGGAAACGATGGATGCACAGTGCAGGGCTCATGTGATCCATTCTCCTTATGTGATGCATAAATATAGAGACTCATCCTGGCAGTCGCTGTCCTTAGAGGAAGAGTCTCTTTCTCCACTTATATTTGGTGATAATGTTACCTCGAGTTCTCTCCCTATTGCACTATCACTAAGGCCTTTTCTGGCCTTTGGACTTCATAGGTGTTGAAGTCGGTGGCTGCGGGTGCTCAGCCGAGGATCTGGACACAAGGAAAACTTTTTGCATAGGTCTATCCATTACGGAGGTATGCAGGCAACTGGAGCATGACTCGAATGCATGCAGGAGAGTTGCCAGTGGCTGCGTGTCATGGAAATAACCTGTGGAATATTCAAACAACGCCCCGAAACACTAAATCATGTATATATGCCACCCGGATGTCCTCGGGTCATCATGTTTACATATCACCCGGAGGCGATGGGTTAAAGATGTGTGTGAGTTTGTAATTAGTAAACTAACAAAACTACTTACAGAGTACTTATAAGTCCAAACAGTATCCCAGCCATTGAAAACTATGTATATAATATGGGTTCCCTCCACCCAATGGAAGACGATTATACATTTTTAAAAAGCCTCGCCAATATGTCTTTTCCCACTGTGCACTTTTTTTTTTTCTTAAAAAACTAAAAAAATAATTAGTCATAAACTATATGGTAACCAGCAAAGATAGTCAATTTCTAAAATGGTAACAAGGCAACAGACCATCATCAAATTATTAGCCCCGTGACTGAGAAAATTTAATGGGTGTAAGAGACCTATGTCCATGATATTCACAGACTAAGAAACTTACGATTCAGAAGAAACAAAACCAGTTTCTGAGCAGCCAGAGTAGAAAGTGCAGAAAAAGTTATCCAGATATGATAGAAGACATTCAGTGAAGCAGAACTACTACCATAAAATTCTATCATCACCGTCAGAAAATGCGAATGCAGCAAGGTGTTAGAAAAGAAGGAACAATTTTAGCCCTCTTAATTAGTAAATGGGGAAAAGGACATTTTCGGAAGTTTAGAATGAGATGTCACATGTCTTCATATAACCTGTGAAAAACATCTAGAAAGGAATTAGAAAAAAATAATAGTTGAGCTGAACAGGGCCTGAAAAAATAATAAGATAAAAGTAATATGAAGAACATGAAAATTATGTTTAACAGATATTCAGTCCCTTCTACTGAATAGGGGTGAAGAACTGCTATTTATTATATAAAATATGCCTAGGGCAGGCAGTGCAGGAGGCTGAAGTTCTTTACGAGGGAGTTAAGTGAACTGTTGAAGTGGAATGTAGAGTAAATGGTAAACGAATGAACATTAAGAATGATAAAAAAAAAAAAAAATGCTGTATGTAAAGAATATGGGTACATAATGAGTGCTTCCTTCCTTTTCTGGCCTATGGAAGGAAATCTTTGAGTACAGCAAAAACCTTGGATATAAAATTATTAGAGAATTAGGCAGGATTATGTTACGTATGTTATGTGGCAATAAGAAAGCTTCTTAAACAATGGCACGGATAAAGATGAATTTAATCACCACAGTTAAAATGCAGGTGGGCAGGATAGAGTTTTTTCAGCTCAGACAATACATGGTCTACCAGAATAACCGAATGGAAACTTAAATAGGGAGTGGGAAGAAGGAGGCCAAAGGAATACCAAGTGAAGAAATTAAATCTGTTAATTCAGTGTGGTTGGCTGCAACAGGCTGGCAGCCATGAGGTTAGAGGATAGAGCGATGTGACAGGTCTTCGTCCGTCAGAATGCTTCTTTTAAACACACACACACACACACACACACACACACACACACACACACACACACACACACTGACCAAGCTCATATTCCCCACTTCCCTGCACACCTAACCAAGTGCATAACGTCCCACCCCCCAAATAACACAGAGACATTAAAACTTAAAATCAGTTATATGGAATAGGGAAGTACGACAGGAAGTAAAAAACCACCACCATCATTATCATCACCCCAACCACCACCTCCATCATCACTACCGACACCATTACGATCATCATCATCATCACCGCTACCATCATCACTACTGTCACCATCACCATCATCATCACCGCCACCACCACCACCATCATTATCACCATCATCATCATCATCATCATCATCACCACCACAACCATCATCATCATCATCATCATCACTACCACCATTACCATCATCACTACCACTGTCAATAAGGTATATATTGCCACCAGTGCCAATAATGTGGATTTGCCACCAGTGTCGGGATCATAGAGTATAGTAGATTACAGCTGCTGCCAAATGTAGATAATAGTCGTAGCTTAGGAGGCTGGGAATCTAGTTGTAGACTGGCGAGGCACCTATGTCACCAGTAGATGTAAAGAGCCATGAGACGTTGGATAGCGTGGAATTGTGTATTTGTGGGTTTTATCTCTCTTATCTCGGGGGAGGTCTTTCTCTGTCCCACTCCCCCCTTCTGTCTATCTTGTTTCATAAGTGAAGGTGAGGTAGAGATACTCTGGGGTTAAGGGGTTTTATTGTGACAGAGTTATAATGTTCATTGTCTACCCCTGCAGTTGTGTGATGGACAGTAACGTGACCCACTGATTGATAGGGTGACAGCTAATCTTTTACTCGCTGCCAACCTCGTGCTCAATCCCGTACTCTCCCCAGTCTCCTTCTCCTGATTCCTACACCTGATTTCTGGGTATATATTACTGCCTGGTTTCTAGCTGGCTGATGTGTGTGTCCGTAAAGTGTCTAGCATGCTTCCGTCACGTGGCTAACTGGCTTCCGTGAGCTGCATCGTGTGATTGACATACATATGTATTTTGACATTCTTGGTATTCTAGGACCAGGGGATGTTTGTGATTTTCTTCCTGATGCACCATACATCCACCTGCTTATTACATATTGTGCCAGTGTTACATACTGTGCTATTATTACTTTAATGCCTATAACTCTATAACTATTGCATATTGTTCTATGACTATAATTATTAATGCCTATATATCACTCATTCATGCCAGATTGTTGTACCTACGACCTATCTTTGTATTACGGTCTACACAGTGTACAGAAATATTGACAAAATTAAGCTAAATTCTAATGTAAATACATGGTATTCATCAAAATATTGTAAAATTAAATGTAATAATCGTACAGTAAAACATATCTATCTATCCATGTATCTATCTATCTATATCTATCTATCTATCTATCTATCTATCTATCTATATATATATATATATATATATATATATATATATATATATATATATATGTATATATATATATATATATATATATATATATATATATATATATATATATATATATCTATATATATATATATATATATATATATATATATATATATATATATATATATATATATACACACACACGCATGAGGTGCTACCCAAAACTTCCAGTAATTTGAACAGAGGGAGCCAACTGTTTCCAGTTTTGCCTTTTGCCGCTAGGAGGAGTCAGCAGCACCCTTGTGCATCGGTGTGACCCCAGCCGTGTCTGTGAGTGGACGTGTTGTTGAGCTACGCTTACTATTGTAACATGGTGTGTAGGTGGTTTGACGGTTTTGCAATGGCGGACCTCACGGAACAAAGAACCTGAATCAAATTCTGCTTCAAGATCAACAACACGGCTTCAGAAGCTCACCGGTTGCTTCAGCAAGCCTTTGGTGACAATGCCATGTCTCAAAGCAGAACATTTTTCTACAAGCAGTTCAAGGAAGGACGAACGTCCGTCGATGACGATGATCGTTCTGGACACCGTCAACAGCAACGACACCAAGAAAATTTCGGAAATGTTCATCAGGCTATCCTTGCAGATCATTGACGAACTTTCCATGATGTTAGTGATATCATTGGACTGTCATACGGGAGCATGCAATGCATTTTGTCAGATGTGTTACGCATGAGATGCATCACTGTTAAATTTGCGCCAAGACTGCTCAGTGACGAGCAGAAGGCACATTGCGTTGCAGTTTGCAGGGAGCTCAAGAGATGAAGCCACCTTCATCTCCAAGGACATGATTGGTGATGAATCATGGGTTTATGGTTATGACCCAGAGACAAAGCAGCAGTCATCACAATAGAAGTCCGCCTATTCACTAAAGTCGAAAAAAGCACGTCAAGTTCGCAGCAATGTCAAGTCAATGTTGATCGTTTTCTTCGATATCCAAGGGATTGTTCGCAAGGACTTTGTCCCACCCAGTCAATCTGTCAGCAGAAAGTTTCACTGTGAAATTTTGCAGCATCTGAGGGAGAACATCTGCCCCAAACAATGGAAGAACAAGGACTTGGTCCAGCATCATGACAACGCCCCCACCCACACATCAATTGTTGTCTGGCAGTTCCTGGCTTCCACTAACACGGTAGTCATTCCCCATCCACCCTATTCACCTGACCTTGCCCCCTGCGACTTTTTCCTGTTCCCCAAGCTGAAATTACGACTGAAAGGGCGTTGATTTGACTCGATTGAGGAGATCCAGACAGAATCGCAGGAGGTGCTCAAGACCATCATGCCTGAAGCCTTCAGGGAACGCATGGACTCGTGGAAAAAAAGCTGAGACCACCGAATGCATGCCCAAGGGGTCTACTTCGAAGAAGACAGTGAGAAGCAGGAGGTAAGGTAACTTGTTTTCTTACAATATTCAAATTATTGGAGCTTTTGGGTAGCACCTCGTGTGTGTATACTGTATATATATATATATATATATATATATATATATATATATATATATATATATATATATATATATATATATATATATATATATATATATATATATATATATATATATATATATATATATATATATATATATATATAACAAGACAATAGCAAGTATTCAATAGTAAATCGTATCAAGAATCGGTCATCTTTGATGTACACTACTTGCTATCCATTTATATGAGACATAGTAATTTGATTACATAATATAAAATGGATTCATGTATACTGGCTTCACTGTGTTGCACAGATTGTATTCAAATTAATACTATACTATTTGTAACCCCATATTTTTGTATATCGTCATCATCATCCGGATCTCCTTTCCCACCCTAGGACAGGGTGAGTAGCACGTCCAGACAACCTAAGTTTGCCCAATCCAATGGGTCACGCTTCCATCACTCATCATTCAAGTCCCCGGAATCCTGGCTCTTTCTGATATGCCAACAACATTCAGCACATTCTGTAGCTTCACATAAACGTATCCGATAGAGTAAATCCGGACGCTGTCACATTAAAAAGGGGTGCCAAATCCCTGATCATGCACATCTCACAACATTCATCCAGCCAGCTTGATGTCTTGTCAGTCCCCTAGCCTCACCGACTTCCATACCTCTCTTCCCCAAACACTCATCCACCATGTCCTTCCACCTTCTCCTTGGCCTACCACGCCTCCTTCCTCCTCCATATTTGTTCAGATATACCTTCTTCACCACTCTATTGTTATCCATTCTCTCCACATGTCCATACCATCTCAGTACACTCTCTTCGATTTTGATGTCCACAGGCTTCCTCATTCCACATCTTTCACGAATCACAATATTTCGTATCCTATCCACACTATACACCACATACAGTACATTCCTCAGCAGTTCCATCTCCACTGCTCTTACTCTTGACTATTCATGTTTATGCCACACCATGGTCGCACATCCATAATAAAGTTGGCACTAACACTCCTTCATGTAAGCCTCATGCTGCTGCAACACTGAAGCCTCTGTTTCTTATCAAGGTCTTCATAGCACCAGCTACTCTCCTTCCTTGTGTCACTCTACTTTCCAGTCCTTTTGCACATTTTCCTCTCTTTTATGTCACTGTATCCAGGTATTTCAACTCTCTCACCAATTCCCTGTCTCTCTTCATTCACTGTAACATCACACTGGAATTCCACCTTCTCTCGCAATAACCATCACTTTACTCTTTTTTTTTTTTTATATATATAAAATATATTTGCAACATTTACATCACTTACACAGTTGGTCTCATTTGTAATGCATAGTTTTTTTTACTATTGTTTCCAAGTTTTCAATCCTACTTGCATTCTGCGCACAGCCAATATTAATATATGAAATATGACGGAGAAAATTATAAGGATGACTGGAGCTTGGCTATAAACATATTATGGAATGAACATAATCGTATATTCCTCTCTTGATTGCATTCTTCGACTGATCAGTTGCGTGTTTTCAAACTCAGGTGGAGTTAATATGAGTACCCATATTTAAATTAATCGTAGGTAATGGGTGGATGAACTTACCTGTGTCGTTTAGAACAGCATAGTTGTTTCTAGTAAGTAAGGTGGACAAAGAATGAGTTAGTACTGAACAGTGATGCGGCGATATGTATGTTACAGTGAATTTGTGTAACCAGTGATTTCATGAAATTTGCAGGGAATTCGTGAAATGCGTTTACATTAGGATGGGTTAATTAAGGTTATGTTAATTTAGGCTGTGGTTAGGTTAAGCTGGGATAACCTAGGTTAAGTTTAGGTTACGTTAGGCTAGTTTGATTACTTTAGCTTAGGTTTGGTCAACTTATTGTTAAGTAAAGTGTGCATTTAAAATAACCTAACCTAATCTAACTACACTAGCCTAACCTAACCTAAACTTAACCTTGATTATCCCAGTCCAACCTAACCACAACCTAAATTAACCTAACCTTATTTAACCCATCCTAATTTAAAGTCATTTCACGAATTCCCTAGGACTTTCATAAAACCACTGGTTACACAAATTCCCGTAACAGGTGTAAACCAGATACTGATGTATGGGTCGGAGGTGTGTCTCCGAAAGTTACGAAAACTGATGAATATTGAGTGAAATAGAAAAACTGCGAATGTATCGAATGCGTTGATGATGGATGAACTTATCAACTTTATCTGCAGCAAATGGGAAGTTGCAATGATGATCGATGTTGTGATTCTTTATGATAGCCATTTCACAAGGGACTGTCTCAGCTGGCTGAAACGTGAAAATATGCGCAGGACAAAGGTGAAATGCATGTAATGATGTGCGACATTTATGCTCAATTGTTGTTTCACTAGCGAAGGTGACAGTGTCTGTTTTCTTGGAGACCATGATGACTTTTGTGATGGTGGTAATGGTGACTAATGAGTACTCATTTCTAGAGGGAAAAGGGTATATTTGGTAGACCGTGAAAAATTCATCTATCATGAATGAAAACTTCATCTATTATGAATAGGACATGAATTACCATTGATGTTGGTGTGGGTGTTGCTCTGAGTATTGAAAATATAACATCTGATTCCTTTCCTCAAACAAAGGCTTCAAATCATGCTTAATTACGCCTTGACTGATAATTTTTTTTTTTATAACAGAATGGAGGAAGGAAAAACAAATGAATAAAAAAATAACAATCCATACACCAGATTACTGGTGTCCTCTGTTCATAGAAAATCTGTAGCAGTTAGACTTGAACAGATGTGGGTTGAAATTTGGAAGGAAACAATTCTGGAGAAGCGAGTTCCAGAGAGATGCAGTTCGGGGAATGAAAGAATTCTGATAGGCAGAAGTTCTGCAATATGGCTGAGTGACATTCCAGTCATGAGCGCTACCAGATGCCCGAGTAGCACGAGGGAAGGCATGGAGAGGTGGCACCATGGACGCAACTTCGTCTGAGCATTTGGCAAAAAAATATCTGTAAAATAATGCAAGAGAGGCAACATTCCTTCTTACTTGCAGGGGAGGTAGTTTATTTGTAATGGCAGGGATGCTAATAATTCTAACAGCTTTGTTCTGAATTTTATCTAGTTGTTTTAATGCAACCTCTCCACGTCCATTCCACAAGGGTGAGCAATATTCAAGCTGAGAGCGCACATGACTCTTGTAAAATATAGCCAACAACTCATCAGCGAATAAGTTACGGACTCTGTACAATAATCCAAGAGTCGGTTTTAGCAAGTGATCGAACATGAGAGGTCCAGCTGAGGGCATTGTTAAGTGAGACGTCAAGAATTTCAGTTCTTTTAGAGATGGGAATATTAGTGGCACTAAAGGTAATGTACGAATCTGGCAATATCTGTCTATTAGTAAATTGTATATATTTAGTTTTACTAGCATTAAAAGAGACAAGGTTGTTTTGTCCCCATTCACTGATCGTAGATAGGTCTTGATTTATGGAGATGGCTGTACTGAGTTGAGAGGTAGAGATATTTGACTTTGTAAATGGGTGTCTGAGTGTGAATGAACAATGTAGTGTTGAGTCATCTGCGTATGAATGGATGGGATTGTGAGTGACAGATAAGAGATCATTAATATGAACCAGGAATAGGGTTGGCACCAGAACTGACCCCTGCAGCACACCGGCGTTAATTGAGTGGAAATTGGAATAGACATCATCTACTTTTACTCTTATTATCCTGTCACTAAGATATGAAGAAATCAAAGGAACAAAAGACGTTAGTCCATAGCAAGGGAGTTTGGACAGCAGGGAACGGTGCCATACTCTGTCGAAAGCTTTAGAAATATCAAGAGCTACTGCATGAGTTTCTCCATGTAGGTCAATTGACTTATGGATGGTATGAGTTAGGAGATTGAGTACCGTATGTCAATGGTGGATCTTTCGTGGCGAAAACCATATTGTCTATCACTAATTAAGCTGTTGGACTCAAGATGTTTAACAATTGCTTATTCATTAAAGTTTCAAATACCTTACCAGGAGAAGATGTGACAGCTATTGGTCTGTAATCAGAGGGGTCAGAGGGACTTCCTTCCTTCGGAACTGGGTGGACATTGGCCTCTTTCCATGAATTTGGGAATAAAGAAGTACGTATGCATAGTCTGAATAATTTGGCTAGAACAGAGGCAAGTTCAGGGGAACACTTTTTCAAAACAATTGGCGGAATTCCATCTGGGCCTGGAGCTTTGGTGGTAGGTAAATTGTCTAGGATGGATTTTACGTATCTTGTCTGTATTTTAAGTGGGGCAATTTCGGGAGAGTCAAGTTCCAGTACTGGGACTTTCTGGATGGTATCGTCTATGGTAGAGTTTCTGGCAAATGTACTGGCAAAAATATCTGCTTTCCCATGCGGGTCATTTGTAATGTTGCCATCTGAAGATTTTAGTGGGGGAATGGATGATGACTTGTTAAAGCTGTTATTGAAAGAATTAAGTGTTGACCAGAATACTCTATTGTCATTGGGGTTGTTAAGTAGTTTTGATGCTTGCTTTTGAAGAATGTGTGATTAAGCTAAATTTAATACAGCTTTTGCATGATTTCTAGCAATTTTAAATTGAGAGAGTGATTCAGATGTTTTTTATTTTAAGTAAGAGTTATATGCTAATGACATTTGGGCTGTTGCTCTGGCACAGTTGCCATCGATCTTTTAGTGAACTGTTGACTTGGTATGAATAAATCCATACCAGCTAGTATTAAGTCGCAAATGTGGGACTGGGTGGAACTGGGATCACTAGAGAAGAAAGACTGCCATGGAATGTCAGCAAGATAATTTCTAAATCCATCCCAGTTTGCCCTATCAAAGTGCCATCGGGTCACCCTGACAGGTTCAGAATGGGGAGGCGTGGGGTGGTTAACTAATGAGGCTTTGATGAGATTGTGGTCAGAGGATCCAAGTGGTGACAGTGCCTCTATCCTGTACTGATCTGAATTATTTGTCAAGAATAAATCCAAGAGATGGGCATTATGGTCAGGATTATCAGGTCTTCTGGTTGGTTGCTTTACCAGCTGGGTGAGATTAAATGATTCTGCAAACAGCTCGCACTGTAGACCAGCGTCGTCAGTCCTGACATAGATTATGAATGGTAAGTAAATTAATGGTGATCCTCCCATTACCATTATTAGCATTGCCTTTCATGAAAGCTTTATAACGAGATCCAGTATTGTCTGACTGAAGAATTATTAAATCAGTATGTTCTATGACCACTGAGAACTGTTGGAAAAGTATCTTATTCCCTTCCAGTGCATTTACTTTCTCCACAATTTCTTGAGTTGATTTCTCTGTCTTCCGTAGGTTCTTTACAATCGTCCTCATTACACTGTTTTGGGAATCAGCTAGCTAATGTTGATATGAAAGAATTTGTGCAATCATGTTAAATTTGTCATTTATTTCTTCTAGATCATATTCAATAGTCAATCCAAAAATGTTACCTAGAATTGCTCAACCTACATCGAACAAACCACGTTTATCACGTGTATGTGTGTTTCTTTCCCTGCTTATTATATATTGTGCTAGTGTTACATAGTGTGCTATGATTATATTTATACTTATAGCTATTACATATTGTGCTATGACGATACTAATGCTTATACCACCACCACCATCAGCAGCAGCAGCACAACCATCACCACCATCATCACTACCACCACAATCATCATCAACGTTGCACTATTGAAACTGCTCCATCTGACCAAGCACATACCCCCCCCCCACTCCCCTGCACACATAACCAAGGGCATAATGGCCCTCATCCCTCCTCCCCTTCTGTATAACACAACGACGTTAGAACTTAAAAATTTCAATAGTTTATCCATGGTAAAAATAGATTACTTGTGCAGGGCACACTGAAATCACATTTTTTTCATTATTTTCAAAAAAAGTACTTAAGGCACAGCATTCTGACTATCAAAAGGTACCGGTTCACTATAAGACATAACTATGTGAAAATGTCATGACTCTATAGTAAAAACTTCCTGAATTTTGCTCCAGAAACAAAATCTCTAAGCCTTTTTACTCTTTCATTATCAAAAATTAAAGAACACTTAAGTCACAGCATTCTACCTATCAAAAGGCACCAGTTCACTATAAGACACATAACTGTGTGAAATTTCATGACTCCGTAATTAATACTTTCTGAGATTTGCTCCTGAAAAAAAAACTCTACACCCGGCTAGCCGCCAAGCCGCCCTACTCTACAGACGGACACCAGTGATAACAATATCCTCCTCAGACTTTGTTAGATGGAGGGTAAAAAAGCCATGATATAAATCAGATTAGTCACATAATGCAAAGCACATCAAACACTCCTTTTTTATGATGGTGACAAGACTTCACCGTCCATTGCCACTGCTAAATGGCAAAGGTGTGTCCTTTTATACAAGGAATCAATGACGAACTTCTGGTTTTTACCAGGTTCAGCAGTAAGTTATTCTCTCTCTCCATATTCTCCATCTATATCTATTCTTAGTATTGCAATTATTTTTACACTCCACTTGACAAAGTCAGACGAGGGTATTGTTATCACTTGTGTCTATTTGTAGAATTAGGCAGCAAGATGGCTAGCAAGGCATAGAGATTTCGTTCCCGTAGCAAATCTGAGAAAGTATCAACTATAGAGTCATGAATTTTCACATAGTTATGTGCCTTTTACTGAACTGGTGCCTTTTGATAGAGAGAA
The DNA here is from genome assembly GCF_032717465.1 of Coenobita brevimanus. Classification (NCBI taxonomy): domain Eukaryota; kingdom Metazoa; phylum Arthropoda; class Malacostraca; order Decapoda; family Coenobitidae; genus Coenobita; species Coenobita brevimanus. Next base: position 60,104,648 of record NC_136993.1, on the reverse strand, counting down.
TGCTGTGTCTTTAGTAGTTTTTCTTTTTAAATAACGAAAAAGTAAAAAGGTATAGAGGTTTTGTTCCCGGAGAAAATACTCAGAAAGTATGAACTATAGAATCATGAAATATTCATAAATTTCTGTGCCTTATAGCGGACTACTGCCTTTTGATAGGTAGAATGCTGTGTCTTAAATAGTTTTACATATATATATATATATATATATATATATATATATATATATATATATATATATATATATATATATATGTATTATGATAATGAGACAGGGAAAATCTCAGAAATTTCAATGTGCACTATGCAAGGACTCTGAAGGGATTAGGTTCTGTTAACCTGGGATAAACTACTGAAACTTTTAAGTTTCAATGTCTCTGTGTTATATGGGGGGGAGGGGAGGTGATGGCCGTTATGTGTTGGGTTTGGTGTGAGGGGAGGTGGGGGGGGTATGTGCTTGGTCAGGTGGAGTGTTGCAACGATGATGATGGTGTTGTTCGTGGTGGTGATGATGATGATGATTATAATGATGGTAGTTGAGATGATGATGGCGATTATGATGTTGGTAGTGTTGCTGGTGGTAGTGACTGTAATGATGATGATGGTGATGGTGGTAGATAATGGTGGTGATGATGACAATGATGATAGTGGTGGTGATAGTTGAGGTGATGATGATGGAAGTGGTTGTGTTCATGGAGATAATGATGGATAGTGGTGGTAGTCGAGATAATGCTGATGATGATAGTGGTGGTAGTAGATGATGAGGATGACGATGATGATGATATTGGTGGTAGTAGATGGTGATATGAATGACGATGATGACGATAGTGGTGGTAGTAGAATATGATATGGATGACGATGATGATGATAGTGGTGGTAGTAGATGATGATGAGGATGACGATGATAAGGAGGATGAAAGTAGTGATGGTGATTTATTTAGATGATGATGACCATGACGACGATAATGGCGGTGGTGGTAGTAGAGTTGATGATGATGATAATGATGATGATGATTTTCTGTCATCTTTTTAAGTTTTAATATCTCTGTGAAACCATTTACTACGCTGGGTGGTAACCATATAACCTGGGTTTCTGGCAGAGTTAAGTGTCCCCCAGATTCCCCTATCCAAAGTCACTTAATCATGGCAGTCGTTTCAGAGAGCCTCGGAGGGCCCAATACCCGCCCAGGGCCCCAACCAAATGGGCAGACTCGTGTGGCCATGTGGAATGTGAGAGGTGTGAATGAGGAGAACAAGAAGGTGGAAGTGGTGAATGTGTTTTAGAGGTATGTATGTGGAGTACAGAGGGTGGACAGGATACGAAATGGTGTGGAGTGAGGAAGTCGGTGGACACCAGAATCGAAGAGTGTCCTGAGATGGTATGGTCATGTGGAAACAATGGATAACAATAGAGTGGTGAAAAAGGTTTACCTGAGCGAATTTGAAGGAGGGAGGAGACGAGGTAGGCCAAGGAGAAGGTGGAGAGATATGGTGGATGAGTGTTTGAGGAAGAGATGTTTGGAAGTCGGTGAGGCTATGGAACTGACAATATATTGAGCTGGCTGGATGAATGTTGTGAGGTGAAATGCATGATCAGGGATATTGGCACCCCTTGTGAGCATGGCAGCGTCCAGATTGACTCAACCAGATACGTTTGTGTGAAGCTGCAGAATGTGGTGAATGTTTTTTGGTGTATCCGGTGGAGACAGGATTCCGGGGGCTTGAATGATGAGTGAATGGAAGTGTGGCCTATTTGGCTTGGGCAAGTTTGTGATATCTGGACATAGCTACTCCTCACCCTGCCCTTGGGTGGGAAAGGAGGTCCGGATGATGATGATGATGATATCTCTGTTCTATACAGAAGGAAGGGGGATGAGGGCCGTTATGCATTTGCTTATTTGTCCAGGGAGGTGGTCAGATGGAGGGCTGCCTATGTTTTATATACTCGTATAGCCCCCCAAAATTGTTTGTGATTTATGTCCATTCATCTGTATCCTTCTCTGTGATATGTTTCTCCTCCCCCACCCTTTTTTTCAGACAAACATGGAATTCTGTTATAACGGAGTGTGGTGGTTAATGGTAGCGATATTTACAATGGTGGTGAACGCAATGACAGTGAGTGGGCAGGACGTGGTTGTGGGTGTTCATGAGCTGGGCGTGGAGCAAGTGAGGGAGGTGTTGGGTCAGGTAATGGAGCAGCACCTCACCGGCTGTCATCTGGTGCTCCTTACCACCACACCACATTCACCTGTTGTATCAGCAGTTGTCAGGTAAACAGTATGTTGCTGATAGTATAGTATAATGTTGGTTGGTTGTGATACTGCTCTGCCTGTAATCATATATAATGTAATCCTGGACGTGTGTGTGTGTGTGTGTGTGTGTGTGTGTGTGTGTGTGTGTGTGTGTGTGTGTGCAATAACTGACTGATTAATTAAACTAAATAATATACTGGTGGTGTAACTGCCAGTGTCGCATACCGCCCGACATCAAGGCAAAAGTTGACAACAAAAAGTATAATCAGAGAAGCATGTAAAACATGATTTTAAATATAATATAAAAAAACACCAAACTATGTAAAAACACCAAACAGAAACAATAAACGACTAAAACAAAACACCGAATACTAAATCTTATGAAGCAGTCCAGCTGCCTCCACAGAGCTGAACGTTTCCACTCCCATACAACAGGCAACCTCCCCAAGCACCAACAAAATATGGTACAAGCTAACACTCACCTGGTACTCAGAGAGGTTCTGATGGCATAAATTCTCAAGACTGCGGCACTCCACCAGCAAGTGCCCAACAGTAAGGAGAATCAAGCAATCCTCACATAAAAGAGAGGAAGTGCCCTCCATTAAAAATCCATGAGAAAACCGGATGTGGTTAATTTGCAACTGGCATAAGTCCGTCTCCCACTGGCGAGACAAACCTCAGTAGATGAAGAAGTTTACTGTGCCACAAAAAGCACATACTGTGTTAGCCCTCAACTCATCCCAGTGGTCTTACCCACAGCACCAAATCTGTCTTGAAATAAATGGGTAAATATCATATGCAGGCAGCCAATGCAGAGGAGGATGGGATCCCAAAGTAGCAGCGAGCGCGAGCCAATGCTTTGTTAACCAACAGATCAGCCCACTCATTCCAGGACATTTGCGCATGGGCAGGACCTCAAGAAAACTCCATTTGACTGCCACAACAGCCAAGGTAATAAAGCCATTCTAATCCAAAAGATGAGATGAATTAAAAGACTCCATAGCAGACACAGCATTGCAGGGGTCACTAAAAAAACTGTTGAGAAGAGTACACATAATTTGGACAGCAAATAAAATTGCAGGCACTTCCACCATAAAAACAGAAGCCATACCTGGAATGCTACCACCCCAACTGAAGGAAGACAACACCAAAACCTACTCAAGTATCAGTCTTAGATCCATTAGTATAGATATGGACAGAGCTCTCATGAGTAGAGGCATGGTCTAAAATGTGAGAGTGGGACACCTGAGGGAGAAGTGAGCTCTTTTTACCAACAAATGACGTATAGGCTGCCACACAAGTGAGTAGCCAAAAACCCACCCTCAGGATTCGATGCAGACAAACTACCAGCTTAGGAAGCAAGAAGGCTAACATAACACACCAGACCCAGTAACCAAAGGGCTTCGCTAAACCTGAACGAGTGTCATAAAAGAAGATTGGGAATTCTGGGAGATCAGGGCGCAAGACACTGAGTCTGGGAGACAGTGAAGATGATATCAACACATCATCAATGAATGATAAGGCAAATCCATAGGGAGGGTATCAGCATTCAACAACAAACTCAAAATCGGGGATGACAAGAATGCTCCAGTTGCTGGAACAACAGCATGATGCACCGAATCTCACATCTGGAGACAGGCATCTGTAGCAGAGTAGACCTCACATCTATATTTGAGTTTAAAATGAATAAGGGATCTATGCAAGTGTAGGAGGGTCACCACCCTAGAAGGCATGAGCAAAAACCTTTAGAAGGCTGAAGGCCTTAATAGAAGCTTCCTTAACATAACAAATATGAGGAACACAGGTCGGTCTTCTATAAAAAAAAAAAAAAAAAAGACCCAAATACCGAGTTTCATCCACACAGGAGATTCTGTGACCATGGAGATGCAGGTCAGGGCCTGGATGAACACCACAAAGATGAAGAAAAATGTATAACCACAGTCCCACATGTAACTTTATTAACAACCAGCTGCAACTTCTTTTCAACCAGAGACATTTAAGATGCAGGAACGGAAAATGAGAGGTCACCCACTTACTGTATAGTGAGCCAAGTAATCCATCTGGGAGTACAATGATTGGACTGTTGACGGACACAAATGAAAAAGTTACGTTAAGGATACTCCTCTGCTGCACCTCATCTTGAAGTTCACGGGCATTAGAAAGCAACCTGTTACCCCACTCGGACCCTTAACCCACTGTGTGCTGGCTATTTTTAACCCTATGGGTCACCCCAGTGCCGACCATTTTTTGACCTTATTTTTTAGGCTAAAATGATAGATTTTGATGTGGAAACAACGAATTTTGCCATTAAAATGCTCACCGAGGCTCGGAAATGAGTTTTATTGAGTCCTGCATACTTGTGTACAGGTATAGCCGCTTTCTCACACTCACCATGTACGTGAGAGAAAGCTGTTTTCTATGTAAGGTATACTCAGGTATTCATGCTGGGAAGGGAATAGCAATGTTCAGTACATTTCTCTAATTACTTATTACTTCAGCATCTATCACAATTTGCATGTCCTTCTCACTGTGAATGCATTATCTTACACTTACTTGAAGATAGGTACAACCTGACTTCATTAGGTACAGTCCTGGCACTTACAAGAAGTTATTTACAACTTGACTTCATTATATAGTCGTTACACTTACAAGAAAATATTTACAACTTACACTTACATGAAAACATTTACAAAATGCCTTCGCTATGTACAGCACTGAGTGAGGCACACAGGCAGAGTGAGGCAGACCGAGCATGAGGGGGGAAGAGAGTGAGTGTATGGCCTTGACAGCCTTGGGGATAGTAGAGAAACAGTTACCTTACAAGCCTGCCAAAATTTACCCACGATTCTTGAAAAATGACGTCACAGTGAAATTTTTATTTTTAACCGTTTAAAAACAGCACTGACACTGGCCGCGGGATTATGTTAGACCGTTTTAAAACGGCACTGGCACACGGCGGGTTAAAAATGGTCAGACAAAAACAGCTGAATAAAAATTGGCAAGTGCCATTAAAGACAAAACTCATGAAAAGACTGTAAAATGCCATGAAGCTGGGCAGTCATACGCCTACACCAGACTGAAGAAGACTGTGATCTGGTGTTGGTAATTGGAGGAAACCTCATGGACAGAAAATTCCAAGGATGGTAGGAAATCAGAGGTAGGCCACATTTTACAAAACCATGTTGGACAAGATATAAGAAATTTCCTTCCTCAAAAAACCATGCAAGCCAATCATTGACCACCTTTTACAAGACCTTACACATACAATAAGTCATAGAAATGGGCCAACAATTTGATGCTTGTTGTTGATCTTCACCTGGCTTGGAGATGGGGATAACTACAGCACCATCATAACAAGTCGGAAACTCGACAGTACACAAGATCTTGTGTAACAATGACAGCAAAAACAAAAGGGGCTCATCAAGCAGGTGACGTAAAAAGGCATAAGGAGTATCATCACAGCCATTAGAAGAATCCTGGCTCAGTGACAAAGCTGCCTTAGGTTCAGAAACAGAAAAAGGGATATTAAAAGTTTCTCCCCCAGAAGAGGCAAAACTGAGACCATGAGACTAGGTGTCGACAGTGGCATATTGAAGGTGAATCCCATCCTTCTGTGAAACACTGCCAAAATGATAGACAAGCAACCCTGCAATAGCAAAAGGATCAGTCACAGCCCTACCTGCTACAGATACAACAGCAGGGGAAGAAATGGCAAATTTCCCTCACCAGGTTCCACACATGAGTGAGGAAAGTCCTCGTGTTGATGGAGGAAACATAACCCTTCCAGGATAAATGTCTGGTCTCTTTTAAAACCCGATGCACATGAGCTTGCACCCTCTAATACGCCACCAAATACTGATGATCCCCATGGTAGCAACAAAGCCGAAAGAATGCAACTCGTTTGGCCCTCACTGTGAAACTGTATTTAGGGTTCCACCAAGGAAGTGGATGTTTAAGAAACTGACAGTTTAAGATATAGACTTCCACAAGGAAGTGGACATTTAACCCTTTCACTTCAAAGGTGGAGCGTAAATTCTGGCTGTGCATGTAACTCTTGCTCGAGAGCTTTCAGAACAGTCACATAGAGATACTTAACTTCTAATGCTCGTAGGAAAGTTACTATTCATCATAGAAAGGCCACTTTGGTCTCAATTTGAAGATGAAGACTTTTACTTTGTCGTACATTGTCCAAAAAGACAATATATATATACAAAATAAAATGCCAAAAAAGTGAGTAAAAGTTAGCTGACACGCTAAAGTTTTACCTTGTCCTTTAAAAAAAATATTTGCAAAAAAAAATATTCAAGAAGTAATTATACTTTTTGCCTCAAGTAGCAGAATAAATATCCTTTCCAAGAATGCATTATTTGTTGTTTTTTCTTAAATAATAATGTCGCATATATACGTGAGAAGAAGGAACATAAGTGTTCGGCGGGAGGTCAAGGGGTGTACATCCTACCTGTCAGGAACCTCACACCACACTGAGCCAAGCAAACCAAGTGAGCACACTCACACCAGCTGTGGCAGGCTTAGCTCTACCCACTTTTGCCTGTTACCCAAAAAAATTTACGACACCCTAAATATTTCTTTAGAGATTATATTGGATGACGGGCAAAGTCGTCACACTGACGTCAGAGGTTGACAAATGCATTGACGACGCAGGTTGTCATTGGTATGTTTATGGGTTAAGAAAGATAAGAGGGCTGCTGAGCACAACACATAAGTGAAATAAGACACTTTCTTATTAATCCTCCCTTTCTGGGTGACATGTATACATGTCCTCCCGGGGCCATCCGAGGGTCATGTATACATGATCTAGTAATTCACGCCCTTGTTTGAATATTCAGCTGATTATTTCCACCACATGCAGCCACTGGCAACCCTCTGGCAAGCATCCAAGTCATGCTCCAGTTGCCTGTGTGCCTCCATCATGGATAGGCCTACACAAAAAGATTTTCTTCTGTCCGGACCCTCAGGTGACCGTCCACAACCATTCACTTCAACACCGATGACGTCAAAAGGCCCTAAAAGGAAAGGCCTTAGTGATAGTGCAATAGGAAGGGAGTTGGATCTACCATTATCACAACTAATGAATGGGGAAAGTGATTCATCCTCTGAGGAAAGTGACATCGCCATGCTGAGGGTCGAAATATACGCGACAGAGGAGGAGAGTGACCGTGAATTTTCCACTGTGTAGTGATATTTTCCTTCTACACGATTATCAGTCTTTTCTGATGATGAAGAAAGGTCAGATTTATTGATGATCCTGCAGAAGGGGACAATCACACAGTGAAGAAGGTAGAAGGGGAGGTAGGGAGTCAAGAATGGTAGGAGGTGGAGGATGATGGGAGGAGGAAATGCCACAGGCTGAGCTATGCACCAGAGTGGCCTACCGTGGAAATTTCCACCCATCCTCCATCAACACTAGCCTCTCCCACATGGCCTGCATCTGTACAAACATCACCATGTGCCTCACCCTGCCAGCCTGCCTCACTACATGGCTTGCCATGCCAGCCTGCCTCACCACATGCCTCACACGCCGGCCTGCCTCACCATGTGCCTCACCACGCTGGCCTGCTTCACCACATGCCTCACCACACCTGCCTGCCTCACCACGTGCCTCACCATGCCGGCCGGCCTCACTACATGCCTCACCATGCTGACCTGTCTCATTATGTGGTTCACTATGCCGGCCTGCCTCACTATAGGTCTTGCCACACTGGCCTGCTCACCATGTACCTAATCACCACATCCAAGTATGTCGGGCTATGTTGTTGCATTCATTCATTCATTCAGTGAATGCAACAACATAGCCCGACATAATTGGATGTGGTGATTAGGTACATGGTGTAATGGAGATGAGGTGTCTGAGGAGTATGTGTGGAGTGACGCTATGGATCGGGTGCGAAATGATGAAGTGCGAAGGAGAACTGGAGTTGTTCAGGAGATGGCTGGTAGAGTTGAGCAGAGGTTGTTGCGATGGTTTGGGCATATGGAGAGAATGGATAATGAGCGATTGGTGAAAAAGATAACTAGATCTGATGTGAGAGGTGTAAGGCTGAGAGGAAGACCACGAATAGGATGGATGGATAGTGTGAAGAGAGCGCTGGATGCGAGAGGGATGTCTGTCGAGCAAGGAAGAGTGGCTGTGCGTGACAGAAATAAATGGAGAGAAATTGTGAATAAATAAGTGATGACGCAGCCCTGAGGGGATATTCTCCCGCATTTGGTCTGATCAGCTAGTCAGGTCAGGTGCGGGTAAGGGGATGGGTATGTTATGATGTGGCAGGGGTAAACCAGCTCTGCTGTCGGGCCCTGCTGCGGATGTCACTGATTGCATTGCGCAGTTGACCCTTGTGCGGTGTGGTGCGGTGAGGATCTGTCCGTTCTCCCCTTTGGGGCTAAGATGTGAATGAATGTGTTTAAATGGATGAGTGAATGGAGAGTGTGTCGTCCTGTCTCGGCTACCTCCCTTTCCTTGGGGGAAGCAGCCTAGGTATATAGATAGATAGATAGATGTTGTTGCAGGCGCACGCTGACAGGCACATGCCCACCCATGCCTATCATCATCACCATCACCATCACGATCACCATCACCTGCCTCATCTAGTGGTGAGTCACTGGACTCGCCACCACGCCGTCATGCTAGGGGTTATGGCAGGACATGGGGCAGGCCATGTGCACAGAGAAGGCAGGAATCACGGGTGGGTAGATTGGAAACTTTTCCCCGGGAGGAAGGGATGGGATTTCAGCCCAAGGTGCCTGTGTTTGATAACAAATGCAGGTATGCAGTCAGAATTCCCCTGTAATCAATCTTCTTCTGTAGTGGAATCCTTCCTTGCTTTTTTCAAAACATCAGTGATGGCCTTCATTGTGAAAGAAGTGACTGCTTTCAGGGAATTCTGCTGCAACTGGACTGAAACCACACACCTAAGAGAGAGTGCAAAGAAGAAAGAATGGACAGTGAGAAATGTCAGCGAGATGTTTAGCTAGCATTGACTATGTTGATGCCTCACGTAAGAAAGCACAATATACACGATTATTGGCTCATGGATGATATTGCAGCTACCCCCATATTTGGTAAGTTATGCCACGGGATCGGTATCTTGATGTCCTCAGGTACCTGCAATTCTCCACCAATATGGGCGCACATCTGAACGACAGGCTGTGGAAGATTCGCTCGATTCTGGAAATATTGAAGGAAAATTTTCAATCCTTTTTCATGCCATTCCAGAAGGTTGTTATTTATGAGTTGCTTGTTCTATTCAGGGGACGTCTTGCCTTCATTCAGTACACTTCCTAAAACAGACATCATTTAGGAATAAAGTTTTTTGTTTTGTATAATTACAAGACTGGGTACATGTTTGATTTCATTGTGTATACTCCAAGTGATATGGTGTTGTCAAAGGATGATCCCCATGGTTTATTGGCTCAGTTGTCAAGAAGCTGATTGACAGGTACTTTGGCGGCAACCATATCTTGTTCACCGATAATTATTATATAGCACCAAGTCTTGCAAAAGTACCTGCAAGAACACAAAACTGCATTGTGTGGCACTGTCTGTGCAAAGACGACGCATTGGCCACCCTTTCCTGAGAGCACCATGAAGGGGGAGTACAGGACCTTGAAATCAGGTAAACTCCTTGCAGTTCACTGGCATGGGGGTAGGGTTTTTTTTCAAGACTACTCCCCCAGTATCCCTGCTTGTCGTAAAAGGCGACTAAAAGGGTTGGCGGAGGGTTAGTGCCCCTCCCCGGAAAACAACTAAAAAAACAAGCAATAAGCCTCGGACAAGGACTGACCAAACGATGACGACCAAGGACCGGACAAAGGACATGATTATTGGAACATGGAATGTAAGGGGAGCAAATGATGAGGTGAAAGAGAGAGAGATTGTCCAGGTGCTTGAGGGTGCGAAAGTGGATGTATGTGGAATAACTGAAACAAAATGGAGAGGAGAAATTGTGAGAGAATGGGAGTATGGATGGGGTATATGTGCAGGAGTAGATGAGAATGAGAGGGCAAAGGAAGGAGTATGTATAGTTGTGAGTAAAAGATGGAAGAAGAGCATAAGACAGTATGGATCAGTTGGGTCTAGGATTGTGTGGGTAAAGTTGAAAGTTGGAATACAAATGTGGGCAATTGTGTGTGTGTATGTGCCAACGCAAGATCGTGCTAGAAGAATGAGAGAAGAGTTCTGGACAAATGTAGAAGTGTGCATGGAAAAGTTTGGAAGGAATGAGAGAGTGTTTTTGATTGGTGATATGAATGGTAAAGTTGGGAATGTGAAGTTGGATGGAATAGTTGGTGAGTGGGATGTGCCTGCTGAGATAGATGAGAATGGGAGTGTGTTAGTGGACATTTGTGCTGGGAGGGGGTTAGTGATAGCCAATACCCTCTTCAGGCATAAAATGATCCACAGGTATACATGGCGAGTGATGAGAAGGGTGGGTGGTGAACTGAATGAGAGGAAGGCAATGATTGATTATGTGTGTGTTGATGAAAGGATGCGAAGATGTATAATGGATGCAAGAGTTTATAGAGGATGGGGGATTGGACTTTCTGACCACTACTTGGTGGTGGCCAGAATTAGATTTCAAGTAAGATGGAGGAATAGAAAAAAGGAAAGACGAGAGGAAGGAGTAGTGGCAAGGAGAGTGGAAAGGTTACAAGAGGATGAGAAAAAGGCAGAGTATAAGAGAGAAATGGAGGAACGATTAGGCAAATATGAACTGGAGCAGATGGGAGACGTGGAAGGTGTGTGTAGGATATTTACAGAAGAAATATGTGCAGCATGTGATGTGGTGTGTGGAAGGAAGAGAAGACGGAGGGGGGTGCAAGGAACAGTGTGGTGGACTGAAGAGGTGAAACAGGCTGTGGCACAAAAGAAGAAAGCATACAATGAAAGGATGAGAAATAGGGGCGTGGAAGAAGTTGAGAGGCGGAAGAGAGAGTTATATGTAGAAAGAAAGAGAAAGAGAGAGGTGAAAAGATTAGTAAGAGAAAGTAAGAAGAGAGTGGATGAGGAATTTGGAAGGAATTTGAGTGTAAAGTGGAGGGACTGTAAGAAAATGTTCTGGAAAGAGGTGAAAAGAGTAAGACAGGGTGGAAGTGAAGTTACCAGGGGAGTGAAAGATAAAAATGGTATATTACTAGTGGAGAAGGGAGACAAAGTGAGCAGATGGAGAGAACACTTTAAGGAATTGCTGAACATAAAGGATGGAAGTAATGCGAGATAAGTGGCTGAGGAATGGCTGGGAGAAGGAGGGAGGTGAGAAGACAGGATGAAATCATTAGAACAGAAGTTGTGGAAGCAATGAAGAAAGTTAAACTGGGGAAAGCCTCAGGAACTGATGAAGTGTGTGGTGAAATGCTGAAGTATGTGGAAGAGATAGTAGTAGAATGGATGTGGAAGATGTGCAGATTGGCCTGGGAGGAAGGTAGAGTCCCGGAGGATTGGAAGTCAGGTATAATTATTCCCTTCTACAAAGGAAAAGGGGAAAAAGAAGTGTGTGGTAATCATAGGCACATTTGTCTTCTTAGTATAATAGGAAAGGTGTATGGTAGGATACTTATTGACAGAGTTAGAGAAAGTACAGAGAAATTAGTTGGAGAAGAACAGGGAGACTTTAGGAAGGGAAGAGGCTGTGTAGATCAGATATTCATTCTTAGATCTTTAGTGGAAAAGTTTCTAGAGAAGGGAAAGAAGTTGTATGCGGCTTTCATGGATTTGGAGAAAGCATATGACAGGGTGGATAGACAAGGATTGTGGAAAGTGTTAAGAATATATGGAGTAGATGGTAAGTTGTTGAATGCTGTGAAGAATATGTACGATGGTGCGAAGGCTGCAGTGCGTGTGGATGGTGAACTAAGTGAATTTTTCTCTTTGAAAGTTGGGTTGAAACAGGGATGTGTCATGTCTCCATGGTTGTTCAATCTGTACATGGATGGGGTAATAAAAGAGGTACAAGGTAGGGTAGTGGATGTTGGAATGTCCCTGGTGAGAGAGGATAGTGTTTGGAAACTCCCTGTACTGTTGTTTGTAGATGATACTGTGTTGTTGAGTGAAGACGAAGGGGAGCTGCAAGGCTTGGTGGATGAGTTTGGGAGAGTGTGTAAGAAACGGAATCTAAAGGTGAATGTAGGGAAGAGTAAAGTGATGGTCTTTGAGAGAGGTGAAGTCAGTAAATGTACAGTGAGGTTGGATGGTGAGGAATTGGAAAATGTGAGTACGTTTAAGTACTTGGGTAGTGTGATGAGTAAGGATGGAGGTTTGGAGGGTGAAGTGCTTGAAAGGGTACAGCAGGGAAGAAAGGTTGCTGGTTCTTTGAAAGCAGTGATAAGAAACAGGGAAGTGAGCATGGAAGTGAAAAAGTTACTACATGACAGTATTGTGATACCAACTCTAACGTATGGAAGTGAAGCTTGGACGTTGTTGGAAGGACACAAGTGAAGAGTGAGAGCAGTGGAAATGAGTTATTTAAGAGGAGCCTGTGGAGTCACATGGAGAGATAGGCTGACGAATGAGAATATAAAGGAGCGTTGTGGTGTTGATGTAGATGTGATAGGAAGCGTTATGAGGAACACACTGAGGTGGTTTGGCCATGTGGAGAGGATGGAGGGTGAAAGACTGACGAAGAGAGTGTATGTGAGTGAGGTGGAGGGGGGAAGAGGGAGAGGGAGGCCGAGGATGAGATGGAGGGATGGGGTGGAAAGGTATATGAGAGAGGGGGGTGTGAGTTGGGAGCAGGGCAGTGAAATGGCGGGGGACAGGGCGACTTGGAGGCGATTTGTTTGTGGCCACCCCAAACGGGATTGAGGCGTCTGGCAATAGATAGATAGATAGAGAAGAGAATGGTAAATGTCCTCTCCACGGTCCATGAAGGTAAGTTGATTGGACAAGGTCGATAGGACAACAAGGCAACCAGTCTTCAAGCTTGATGCCGTTATTCGACTATAACATGAACATTCGATTAATCGATAAATCTGATATGCCAATCGGCACCATCGACTGTCACCTCTACAGTTCCATTACAGGGCAACGTTTATGGAAGCAAGTATTGTTTATTACTTTAATCCATTAATAGGAGGATACTTGACCGACCTGGACGAAGACGTTTCGACACAGGCCGTATAGGTTGTTTGATAATACATATTCTGTTAGACTGGTTCTTTTACCAGAGCAAGCTAGATTGGCTCTTGGAGTGGGAGACACAAGAATGGGTACCAGTTTAGTGCTAAATGAAGTGGCAGATGATGCTGTGATCTCACACCAGCAACCTCCACCACATCCATGGTAAAGGAACCCTGAGAAGCTGCAGTGTTAAGGTGCCCCCAACTGGGTGTCCTGGTAAGGAGCTAACTTGGTGAATCCTCCACCAAAAGAGACTTGGAAGAGGCCCAGCAGACTTACTCTAAGCAGAGAGAGGCATGCGTGACCTGCAACGATGGGCAGACTTGGACACCACCCCTAATGGAGAGGCATTATCCCCCTATTCAAAAGAGAAAGAAGTTGGCTCAAGCTCTGGAGAAGATGAAGCACATAATGGACATGATGACATGAGAATTGCCTCAACTTGTTACAGTTACAACAGTTACAGATGGCTTAGAAGAAGCCGAGCCTTCAGAAAATGAGGAAGCAGCACATTCAGCAACCTAGGACGCTGTAGCAACATTGGGTATTGGGGAAGACTTTGATGACATTGCAGCAGTAAAAACTGGAGGATGCAGGCTTAGTGAGAGTGATGCATACGTAACCCTTTCCCAAGGCAACAAGGTCATAACCCTTGTCTGGGTCCCTTGAAATGAAATTTTCTCATTGGCACCAAGGGAAAGGCCTTCCATCTCAAGTTTGTATATGTCACAAGCCTTTGAAGAAGCAGGATGGAATTCACCACAGTGCACCCAGACAAGACGGATGAAACACTTGAAATCCTCGTGGACACCCACACAGTAGACATATTTTTGACAGGTGACTGTTTAGGTGCCTGGATGCATGGCTGACGTGACCAAAATGTTGACATTGATAACGCCTGGAGAGAGGTACATACTGCTTTACTTAGTAGTGATGCCATGCAGCAATCAAAACATTTGGCAAATAGACATTTCATATTACGTAAGAATGAGGGTAGATGGTGAAGACACAGTACCAATAATGTTCTTATGGATAAGCTCCACCTTCATCACACTCTGATCAGCTAATTCCTGCTGAGAGACTTTTATGCTATAGCTGAGAAGTTCCTTGCCATAAAGCAGTTCCATGGTACTTACTGAGAAAATCATAAGGCCAGCATGAGACTGGGAGAATATCAGTGTCTTTAACATACTGGAGGCATTCACTCTTGGTAGCATCTGCAATCTCTACCAGTAGAGTGCCTCCAGCCTCAAAGACAACCTTCAGAGTTGCATCACATGCCCAAATGAGAGTATAAAATATTTGAAAAATATCCTGCTGACACAGATCCTGGACAGCTGAACTATGGACAACAATATGCTTTGCAAAAAAAAGGGCCTCAAAAACACCACACATCATCTCAGTAACATAACTCGAGGAATGAGTAGGGCATCAGGCACGCCGATGGTTACCAGCTTGGCAGTGGTAGGCAGGGACATATGGCTCCAATGTGTCTACCATGGAGGAGCCAGAGCCAGAACATGCAGGGTTGTTAACTGGTGGACTGTTTATGGGTTTAGAAGTAGCCATATAGGAAAGAACACCTTCACTCCCATCCCCCACTCACCATGGAGCCCAAGAAGGGGAAGCCCAAGGGCAGGGTATTGAGCACCCGTCAGCCCTAGGAGTAGTGACGACGTACAGTAAATGCAGGTAACCACTAAACAAGAACACCTCCAGGACAATATGAGCCACCAGCACTCCCATTGCCCACTTGACCCTAACCAGCAGGTGACCAGCCGATTGACTTGGTCAGGTCCAAGCAGGCTATCTGTCTAGCCAGAATAAATCAAAGATGTGTGTTGCTAGCTACTGGGCACATAATGGAGGATCACTCAACCCCCAGAACTCCTGTTTCCCAGCATTACAGGATGCCATACACAGCAAACATTTGGGAAAGCAAAAGCCCTGCCAAAATGCAGGATGGGCAGGAATGAGCAACATCAGTAGAAGGCCTCCTCTACCAGTGATGCATGTGGGGGGTGGAAGAATGTGTGGTCCACGAGACTGACAGATGCCGAACCAAACTAAGGTAGGGACACATCAAGCCCCACCACCATGTCAAGGTGACCCCTCCTTAGCATGTGTGTGTGTGTGTGTGTGTGTGTGTGTGTGTGTGCGTGTGTGTGTGTAGTACAGCTAATACTGGGGGTAGGGTTTTTTTTCAAGACTACTCCCCCAGTATCCCTGCTTGTCGTACAAGGCTACTAAAAGGGTTGGCGGAGGGTTAGTGCCCCTCCCCCGAAAACAACTAACTAAAATGATGAACAAGAAGCCTCGGACAAGGACTAACCAAAAGATAACGACCAAGGACCGGACAAAGGACATGATAATCGCAACATGGAATGTAAGAGGTGTGAATGATGACGTGAAAGAGAGAGAGATTGTCCAGGTGCTTGATGGTGCGAAAGTTGATGTATGTGGAGTAAATGAAACTAAATGGCGAGGTGAGAGTGTGAGAGAATGGGAGTATGGATGGGGTATATGTGCAGGAGTAGGTGAGAATGAGAGGGCTAAAGAAGGAGTGTGTATAGTTGTGAGTAAAAGGTGCAAGAAGAACATAGGAGAGTGTGGATCAGTTGGGTCAAGGATTGTGTGGGTAAGATTGAAAGTTGGAATACAAATATGGGCGATTGTGTGCATGTATGTGCTGACGCAAGATCGTGCAACCAGAGTGAGATAAGAGTTCTGGACAAATGTGGAAGTGTACATGGAAAGTTTGGAAGGATTGAGAGAGTGTTTTTGAACGGTGATATAAATGGTAAAGTAGGGAATGTGAAGGTGGATGGAATAGCTGGTGAGTGGGGTGTGCCTGCTGAGATAGACGAGAATGGCAGTGCATTAGTGGACATTTTGTGCTTGTAGGAGGTTGGTGATAGCCAATACCCTCTTGAGGCACAAAATGATCCACAGGTATACATGGCGAGTGATGAGAAGGGTGGGTGGTGAACTGAATGAAATTAAGGCAATGATTGATTATGTGTGTGGATGAAAGGATGCGAAGATGTGTAATGGATGCAAGAGCTTATAGAGGCTGGAGGAGTGGATTTTCTGACCACTACGTGGTGATGACCAGAATCAAGAACAAAATAAGATGGAGAAATAGAAGAAGGGAAGGACGGGAAGAAGAAGTATTTGCAAGGAGAGTGGAAAGGTTACAAGAGGATGAGAAAAAGGCAGAATATAACAGAGAAGTGAAGGAACGATTGGGCAATTATGAATTGGAGCAGATGGGGGACGTGGAAGGTGTGTGCAGGATATTCACAGAAGGAATATGTGCAGCATGTGATGTGGTGTGTGGAAGGAAGAGAAGACGGAGGGGGGTGCAAGGAACAGCATGTTGGAATGAAGAGGTAAAACAGGCTGTGGCACAAAAGAAGAAAGCATACAATGAATGGATGAGAAATAGGGGCATGGAAGAAGTTGAGAGGTGGAATAGAGAGTTATATGTAGAAAGGAAGAGAGAGGTGAAAAGATTAGTAAGAGAGAGTAAGAAGAGACTGGATGAGGAATTTGGAAGGAATTTGAGTGTAAAGTGGAGGGACTGTAAGAAAATGTTCTGGAAATAGGTGAAGAGAGTAAGACAGGGTGGAAGTGAAGTTACCAGGGGAGTGAAAGATAAAAATGGTAGATTACTAGTGGAGAAGGAAGAAAAAGTGAGCATATAGAGAGAACACTTTAAGGAATTGTTGAACATAGAGGATGGAAGTAATGTGAGTATAAGTGGCTAGGGAATGGCTGGGAGAAGGAGGGAGGTGAGAAGACAGGAAGAAATCAGTAGGATAGAAGTTGTGGAAGCAAGAAAGTTAAATTGGGGAAAACCCCAGGAATTGATAGAGTGTGTGGTGAAATGCTGAAGCATGGGGGAGAGATAGTAGTAGTATGGATGTGGAAGATGTGCAGATTGGCCTGGGAGGAAGGTAGAGTCCCGGAGGATTGGAAGTCAGGTATAATTTTTCCCTTGTGCAAAGGAAAAGGGGAAAAAGAAGTGTGTGGTAATCATAGGGGTACTTGTCTTTTTAGTATAATAGGAAAAGTGTATGGTAGGATACTTATTGACAGAGTTAGAGAAATAACAGAGGAATTACTTGGAGAAGAACAGGGAGACTTTAGGAAGGGAAGAGGTTGTGTATCAGATATTCATTCTTAGATCTTCAGTGGAAATGTTTCTAGAGAAGGGAAGAAGTTGTATGTGGCTTTCATGGATCTGGAGAAAGCATATGACAGGGTGAAGAGACAAGGATTGTGGAAAGTATTAAGAATATATGGAGTAGATGGGAAGTTGTTGAATGCTGTGAAGAGTATGTATGATGGTGTTAAGGCTGCAGTGCGTGTGGATGGTGAACTGAGTGAATTTTTCTCTTTGAAGGTTGTGTTGAAACAGAGATGTGTCATGTCTCAATGGTTGTTCAACCTGTATATGGATGGGGTAAAAAAAGAGGTACAAGGTAGAGTAGTGGACGTTGGAGTGGCCCTGGTGAGAGAGCGTAGTGTTTGGAAACTCCCTGTACTGTTGTTTGCAGATGATACTGTGTTGTTGAGTGAAGACGAAGGGGAACTGCAAGGCTTGGTGGATGAGTTTGGGAGAGTGTGTAAGAAACGGAATCTAAAGGTGAATGTAGGGAAGAGTAAAGTGATGGTCTTTGAGAGAGGTGAAGTCAGTGAATGTACAGCGAGGGTGGATGGTGAGTAATTGGAAAATGTGAGTACGTTTACCTACTTGGGTAGTGTGATGAGTAAGGATGGAGGTTTGGAGGGTGAAATGCTTGAACGGGTACAGCAGGGAAGAAAGGTTGCTGGTTCCTTGAAAGCCGTGATAAGAAACAGGGATTAGGGAAGTGAGAATGGAAGTGAAAAAGTTACCACATGACAATATTGTGATACCAACTCTAACGTATGGAAGTGAAGCTTGGACGTTGTTGGGAGGACACAAGTCAAGAGTGAGAGCAGTGGAAATGAGTTATTTAAGAGGAGCCTGTGGAGTCACATGGAGAGAGACTGACAAGTGAGGATAAAAAGGAGCATTGTGCTGTGGATATGGATGTGATAGGAAGCGTTAGGAGGAATACACTGAGGTGGTTTGGCCATGTGGAGAGGATGGAGGATGAAAGACTGACGAAGAGAGTGTATGTAAGTGAGGTGGAGGGGAGGAGAGGGAGGGGGAGGTCGAGGATGAGATGGAGGGATGGGATGGAGAGGTATATGAGAGAGGGGGGTGTGAGTTGGGAGCAGGGCAGTGAAATGGCAGGGGACTGGGTGACGTGGAGGCGATTTGTTTGTGGCCACCCCGAACGGGATTGAGGCGTCTGGCAATATATAGATAGAATATTTTTCGATGATGTATATTCCAGTTTCCACTCAACTAATGCTGGCGTGCCGCAGCGATCAGTTCTTACGCCAACACTGTTCCTGTTTCATATTAATGATCTCTTAACTATCACCCACAATCCCATCCATTCATATGCAGATGACTCAACACTTCATAGTTCATTCACACTCAGACACCCATTTACAAAGTCTGATATCTCTAACTCTCATCTTAGAACAGCCATCTCCATAAATCAATGCTTATCTACAATCAGTGAATGGGGACAAAACAACCTTGTCTCATTTAATGCTAGTAAAACTAAATATATACAATTTACTAATAGACAGATATTGCCAGATTCGTATATTACCTTCACTGATACAAATATTTCCATCTCCAAAAGTATTGAAATTCTCGGTGTCTCACTTAACAATGCCCTCAGCTGGACCTCTCATGTCAGATCACTTGCTAAAATCGCCTCAGAGAAACTTGGATTATTGTACAGAGTCCGTAACTTCTTCGCTGACGAACAGTTAGCTATAATTTATATGAGTCATGTGCACTCTCAGCCTGAATACTACTCTCCTTGTGGAATGGGTGTGGAGAGGTTGAATTAAAACAACTAGAAAAAATTCAGAACAAAGCTGTTTGAATTGTTAATAACCCTGCCTTTTCAAATAAACTACTTCCTCTACAAGTAAGAAGGAATGTTGCCTCCCTTGCGTTATTTTACAGATATTTTTATGGCAAATGCTCAGACGAAGTTGCGTCTACGGTGCCACCTATCCATGCCTTCCCTCGTGCTACACGGGCATCTGGTAGCGCTCATGACTGGAATGTCACTCAGCCATATTGCAGAACTTCTGCCTATCAGAAATCTTTCATTCCCCGAAGTGCATCTCTTTGGAACTCGTTTCCCCAGAGTTGTTTCCCTCAAAACTTCATCCTATAGCTGTTCAAGGCTAACTGTTACAAATACTTT
Organism: Coenobita brevimanus; assembly: GCF_032717465.1. Lineage (NCBI taxonomy): Eukaryota > Metazoa > Arthropoda > Malacostraca > Decapoda > Coenobitidae > Coenobita > Coenobita brevimanus. The sequence continues at coordinate 60,084,937 of NC_136993.1, read as the reverse complement.
ATGAACAGAGGACATCAGTAATCTGGGATATGGATTAGTTTTTTTTATTCATTTGTTTTTCCTTCCACTTTTCTGTTTAAAAAAAATGGGTCACGGATGGGCCCATTTCAAATTGATGTCAATTGAAATTTTTTAAAGGAGAGTTTTGGCCCCTAATAACTGTTCGCATTGGTGTTATATTAAACGGGAAATGCGACGAGCCATTTCTGTGGAGTTTCATGCATTTTTGCAGAAGCAATTTCTTTGTTTTAGTGCTTAAACCTTTAGTTTCGAGAAGAGCAAAGCACGGTTTAGAAACGACTCTAATTTTTCCAAGCATTGAACTGCCTGATAGGGTCTCATGTTCTTGTTGTCTCTAAACAGTAGCACTGTAACTACATTCTTAATCAGTCACAACTTTTTGCATGTGTAACTGCTCAGCTCTGTTAAGACTTTAGCAGTGCAGTGGGCTGGGAAAGAGTAATTTCTGGCTCCGAGTGAATGTAACTTTTGCAGTTTGGGGAAAAAAATACAGATAAAAATGAAAGAAACTATGTATTAAATTAAAGAATTTGAACAACAAAGGCGTTACATTAGCCTATTGCTGAAAGGAGAGTTGTGAGACTTTGTGTGAGCTGGTGCAAAGAAGCTGAGTGCAGACTTACGTAGACTAGGATAACAGTAATCAACGTGAGGTGGTATATTATCATTTCATCTGAACGATGCAGCAAAGAAAACATCAAAAAAAGAAAAAAAAATTGATGCATGAGGTTTTTGGAAGTGAACATAAAATGCTTTGACTAAAGAGGTGGTAATGGTTTGGAGGAGGTTGAATGCTAGGTGGGAGATAGGGCAATAAAAAGGGTGCCTGAGGTAAATGAAAGTATATGTGGCACAGGGAGTGGATGTGTAGTAGGCACTGCCTGATTTTGCGATGGTAGACAGGCACATAAAAGAATGGTTGCTTGAGATGATGCTCATAGAGGGACAGCAAAAGAGACTAAACCACTTCACGGAAGAAATAGTTTAAGTGCATAATGTCTTAAGCTGAAATGGAAGCATTGGGGAAGAGCAGTATAAGTAGGCAAACTTTCCAAAGGGATGGACATGTTGATATGCCCTGAAAATAATTAGATGAAAATGAATAAATATAAATATGTATAATTTTATCTGTCTGTTTCAGGCAAGCCGGTTTTGGAGTGGTGGTGATGGCAGGGTCAGTGGAGAAGAAGGGCCTCCCCCAGGGGATTTGGGGGGATACAAGGACCACCTGTCGGTCACTCATTATACAAATAAGCAATAATAATAACTCCACCAACATGGCTCTAGGGTAATAAACTTTAGCTGTATATAATGGTTGACAATGATGTAGGTGTGTGCCTAGTAATACTTCAACACACTTCATTGTACATTTGTATTATGTGAGATGATGTTGTTAATCCCCTCATATATATATATATATATATATATATATATATATATATATATATATATATATATATATATATATATATATATGTGTGTGTGTGTGTGTGTGTGTGTGTGTGTGTTGGTGATAAAAGAAGCCTGACTGATTATGTGTTCCTATAGAGGCCGATGCTCAGAAAGGTTGCTGATACGAGGCCCGTGAGAGGACGTTGTGCAGGTCTGTCAGATCTGTGGTATGTAGGATCAAGCTGAGAGGAGTGAGGTGGACCAGGAGAGAGAGGAGCAGTCAGAGAGAGAGACTGAAAGTCGAGAAACTGAGGATCAAAGAAATGGCAGGTGAATACAAAACCAAACTAGGAGAGGTATTAAAATCAGCGAATTGGAATTAAATGGATCTGGACACCCTGTGGCATGCATATAATGACTGCTTGGTTAGGAATGCTGAAGTGGTGTGTGGTGTGGCATGAATAACAACAAAGAAGAAAGGTACGGCATGGTGGGATAAAGAGGTTAAGAGAGCAGTGGAGGTAAACAGGAAGAAGTGGCTAGAGTGGTTACAGAATATGGGTTCAATTGAAATAAGAACTGGATATATTTAGAGCAAGAAGGATGTAAAGAGACTAGTGAAGTGGAAAAAGAAAGAGGTTAATGATGATCCAGGAAGAAAAATGAATGCAAATTACTCTGATAATGGGAAGTAATTCCGGAAAGATGTGCGGAAATGTAGAAGTGACAGCGAAAAGAAATGTGAAAGTGTGAGGGATGAAAGTGGTAGATTATTAATCCATGGGGATGAAGTAAGGACCACATGGAAGAATACTTTGAAAGTGTGATGAATGGGAATAGAGAGAGCAGAACCCCTGTAAACATGATTCGTTTTGGGGGTATGCAGAGAAGGAACGCAGTGCCAGGAAACGTGACACTCGCACAGGGGAAGAACGCTTTTAAACGGCTGAAAAATGGGAAAGCAGCTGGGGTTGATGAGGTGTATGCAGAGATGATTAAGTGTAGTGGAGAGTGGGGAATGAAGTGCCTGTTAGAGATATGTAAGAAGGTATGGATGATGGAAACTGTGCCAGCAGAGTGGAAATAGGTTATGATTGTACCCCTGTACAAAAATTAAGGTGAGGGAAGTAAGTGCAAGAATTATCGTGGCATAAACCTATTGAGGGTGGTAGAGAAGGTATATGGAGGAATTATTATTAAGTAATAGAGATATCAGAAGTCCTAGTGAGTGGTGGCTCCAGGAGTGGCAGAGGATGTGTGGATCAAATATCTGCAGTAAGACAGATAGTGGAGAGGGCTTGCGAGAAGGACTATAAGGCGTTTATGGCATTCATGGCAATGGAAAAAGCATACAACAAAGTACAGTAGACAGAGAAGGATTCTGGAAGGTTTTGCGCATGTACAGTGTAGATGATAAGCTGGTACGTGCCGTCAAGAGTTTTTATGATGGTAGTGAAGCATGTGTTGGGACAAATGGGCATCTAAGTGAATGGTTCGCGATTGGTGTGGGAGTGCAACAGTGTTGTGTGATGTCCCATTAGTTCAATATATATATATATATATATATATATATATATATATATATATATATATATATATATATATATATATATATATATATATATATATATATATATATATATATATATATATATATACATATATATATATGGATGGGGTGATGAGAGAAGTAAAAACACGAGTAGTGGAGAGGGGGATGGCGTTGAAAAATGAGTGGTGGTGAATGGAATATCTCGAACTTGTTGTATGCTGATGATGCAATACCGGACAAGAACTTAGTAGACTACTGCAGAGTATTGCTGTTGTCTGTGAGCGTCGTGCCTTGAGAGTAAATGTAGAAAAGAGTAAAGTGATGGTTATTGAGAGAAGGTGACTCCCAGTGTGATGTTACAATGTAGAGAGAGAGAGCCTGGAATTAGTGAGAGAGTTCAAATAACTGGGTGCACTGATTAAAAAGAGAGGCAAATGCACAAAAGAAGTGGCAAGTACAGCGACACAAGGGAGGAAAGTAACTGGTGCAATGAAGGCCTTGATAAGGAACAGAGGCTTGAGAATTGCAGCTGCGTGAGGCATACATGAAAGAGTGTTACTGCCAACTTTAACATAAGGATGTGAGGCTATGGCGTGGCATGAAAATGAAAAGTCAAGAGTGAGTGCAGTGGACATGGGACTGCTGAGGAATGTAAGTGGAGTACAGAGAGTGGATAGGATACGAAATAACGTGATTCGTGAAAGATGTGGAGTGAGGAAGTCTGTATCGAAGATAGTGTACTGAGATGATATGGTCATGTGAAGAGAATGGATAACAATAGAGTGGTGAAAAGGTATATCTGGACGAATTTGAAGGAGGGAGGAGACAAGGTAGGCCAAAGAGAAGGTGGAAGGATATGGTCAATAAGTGTGTGAGGAAGAGAGATTTGGAAGTCGGTGAGGCTAGGAGACTGACAAGAAATCGAGCTGGTTGGATGAATATTGGGAGGAGAAGTGCATGATCAGGGATTTGGCAACCGTTTTTAACGTGACAGCGTCCGGACTGACTCTTTCAGACACGTCTATGTGAAGCTACAGAACGTGGTGAATGTTTTTGATGTATGAGATACAGTCAAGATTCCGGGGGCTTGAATGGTGAGTGAATGGAAACGTGACCCATTGGACTGGGCAAATCAGAGTTATCTGGACATTGCTATATCTCACCTGTCCTAGAGTGGGCCTGGAGGTCCGGATGATGATGATGATTACATATATATATATTGTTACGCTGTCCGCCTTTCCGTTCCCACGGGTGCAGCCGTTACAGCTGGGCTAGGGGATTATGCAGTATGTATCCGTGTCATTCGCGGAGTTTACATTAGCGAGTGTTACAAGTTCTTTTGTTTCTTTCGTTCCTGCCACTGAGGGCAATTTTATTTAATACCATGCTGAGGATGCATTTGATTATTTTGATTGTCGTGTGTGAGCTACCAGTATATTTAATGATGTTTTGCTTGCATTTGAAGTACCAATTCATTGTAGAGAGAGAGAGGGGCACGAATATAAGTTCTTATTAATTAATTTGATTATGCGTTCGCGCTTGGCCGTGCGCGAGCCTTGATCAGAGTCAGTCTCTTCCCAGCCAGCTTTAGTATCGGGTGCTTGTACACTCTCTCTCTCTCCCCAGTCATTTTTATGCCGAGCTGGCGTTTTCATTTAAGTTTATTTTTATTCTTTTGTTGCTGACTGAGGGAAGTAGTTATTTTATTTTTGTAACCGTGTTGTCTTTGGAGGGCCAGTTTGGCTCACCGTGGTCTTCTCGCTGCCTTTGTTAACGTTCCCCAACACACGTACATACACACACACACCCCTACCCCCTACACAGTTAATCCCATCTCTTTGCTCAAGGCTAGTGAGAATCATCGTGAGCTATTAACTGCGTTCCCCCTTGGACACGGGTTAAGTAGAAAGTCGTCACCACCGGAAGTAAGTGGGAGGTGTTCCTGTAGGCTGTCTCGGGCGGTATTACTTCCGGTAGTGACGATAGTAGGCTAGATCTATAGGTAGGCTGTTCCGTTTATTATCAAAGTACAGAGTGTTGCGTTTTAGTTTTTCCGTTGCGCAGTTTTTCTCTAGTTTGCGGAGTGTCAGTGCCGGGGTCTGCGTTATTTTTGCAACGCAGTGGAGGCCGATCATCTAAGGCTGACTTGTTGTCTTTTTTGTAATAGCCCCGGGCTGGCGCTACCGTAACAGTGGCGACCTCGCATCAGGATATCCTAACAGTGCCTTCTTCTTGCTAGGATATCGTTACCTTGGCGTTCTCTGTGCTTTGAGGTGAAGTTGATGTGTGTGTAGTTTCTCAGTCAGCATTAGTATTTCATTATTTAGTACTGCCATTGATTTGTCGCCATGGAGTCACGCGTGTCTACACCAGATCGCGTACGTGCTGAGTCACCTGTGGATATGGAACAACGAGAGGCACATAGCAAAGGTACACCCCGTGTGAGCCCTGAGTTTGACTATGGTGCTGAAATGCCTCGTTTCGCTACCCCACTATTACCATCTATGATGCCGCCGAGCCAGTTTAGAGCAGTTCCCCCAGGGATGTCTGGTGCTTTCCCTGGAGTTGTTCATTCCACTCCCATATACCCTGGAGCCTTGTCACCGGAGGCTCAGTTGCAGTTGGAGTTGAAAAAGATGGAGATGGAAATGCAGCGTGCAAAAGAAGAGAGGGAGATGCAGCGTGCAAAAGAAGAGAGGGAGATGCAGCGTGCAAAAGAAGAGAGGGAGATGGAAATGCAGCGTGCCAGAGAGAAAGAAGAGAGGGAGATGGAGATGCAGCGTGAAAAAATGCGATTTGAGCTGGAGAAGACTCGCTTGGAGGTGACTGCTAATAGACCAACTTCAGATACCCAAACCTCAGGCCGTGCAGAGGATAGGGAGAGTTGGTTCTCAAGGAGTCTAAAATTAGTGCCAGCATTTGATGAGTTGAAGGTGACAGAATGGTTTGTCAGGTTTGAGAAGAAGGCTAGGGAGTTTGAGTGGCCAAGGCAGCGCTGGGTGGGGTTGGTATCTAATGTGCTGAAGGGAAAAGCCTTGGAAGTGTATAATAGGTTGAGCCCTGAGGATGTAGATGATTATGATGAATTTAAAACAACCATCCTGAAGGCATATGAACTTAGACCAGAGGCTTATCGGTTGTTGTTCCGTGGTGCTCGGAAAAGGCCTGCTGACACCTATATGGCCTACGCTAGGTATCTGGAGGAGAGGTTAGACGAGTGGTTGCTGAGTGAGAGCGCCACTTCGTATAACGAGGTGCGTGAACTGCTTTTGATGGAACATTTTACCAACATGGCTGACAAAGAAATTGGTGTTAAAATTAGGGAGAAGAGATTTAAGACCGTGAAGGAAGCAGCGACGTGGGCTGATGACCGGGTGTTTGCCTTGCGGAGTATGGGGGTCAAGTACGCTAATTTTCAGTATTCCAGGGAGAGGACTGTGGGTGGCCCTGCCTGGGATAAATCTCCCGTGAATCAGTCCAAGGGAAGTTCAGAGGAGAAAAAGAATTCAGGGAGAAAGAGCCCTGTATCCAGTTCGAAGCTAGTTTGTTACTTTTGCAAACAGAGTGGGCACATCAAGCCTAACTGCCCTAAGTGGAAGGCCTCCCAAAATGCCAAACCAGTGGCACTAATTGTAGGTTCGAGTCAGGTGAACGAGAGGAGTTGGGAGAGTGGTAACGGTGAGGGAGAAGTCTGTGGAAAGCTGGAGTGCAGCCGGCTGTGCTCGCTGCCAGCTCAGGCTGAAAAGGTTACCCAACATGCTACGCCACCTCCGGATGAACTGCCTCAGAAATCGTCCCTAGACTGGTGTAAACCTTTTATATGTCACGGCACAGTGAAAATTCATGGGATCAGTTATCCAGTTACTGTGGCTCGTGATACCTGTGCACAACAGTCTGTGTGCAGAAACGTGACTGGAGGGCCTGTAAACTCAGGGAAGTATGTGCTGTGTAGAGGCATGAACTCAGATGAATACTATGATTATGTTCATGTGGAACTCGATTGCCCCATTGTTCAGGCTGCAGCTCAAGTAGCTGTTGCTGATGTAATGCCAGTAGAGGGGATTGATTTTCTGCTGGGGAACGACCTGGCTGGGGAGAAAGTATTTCCATCTATTCCCCCACCAGTTGTTGTGGCAGAGAAGTGTTTTGACGCCCCAGAAATTGGTATTGAAGTTGATGCAGAAGTGGAAGCCATGTTCCCGGTCTGTGCAATTACACGATCTATGGCACAGGTTGCAGCCCGGGAGGAAGAACTGGTGAAGTCACAGGTTCTTGGGGTCGACTGTGGTGAGGCAGGGCCACCAATGGAGGAACCTAGTGAGCAGAGTGTTGCTGTGGTGGGTGAGGAGAGTGGGAATGCGTGCATGGGTGCCGCCCCACTTCCCACTCAGGACACTAGAGGTGGTGCTGAGTATGTCTGTGTGGAGACTGAACCCAGCCCACCGACTGAATTAGAATTTCAGGACGCTGGGGTCGACTGCGGGGATGCAGGACCTCCGTCAAACGCGCCTGAGGAACAGAGTGTCACTGTTGAGGGTAGAGGTGATGATGTCAGTGTGGAGTCTGACATTCCTACCCCTGTCGAGTGTACTAGAGGTGACGCTGAGATTGATCGCCCTTCGCAATCCAGTGTCCCGACCAGTCCCTTATCTCAGTCCTCAGTAGAGCTGGCGGGTGTTGGGCCAGCAGAATTGAGGGTGAAGCAACAGGAGGATGTAACATTAAAGCCCTTGTTTGCTCGAGTAGGGGAAGAAAGAAGTATGGAGTGTGGTAAGGAGGAGTTCCTGATTAAAGATAATGTTTTACATCGCCGATGGACGCCCACTGGCGCCACGGTAGATGGAGGAGTGAGTGAGTTAGTGCAGGTGGCGGTGCCTGTGCAGTATAGGGTGCCGTTAATACAGTTAGCACATGAGGGACCTTTAGCAGGTCACTTGGGAAACAGGAAGACAGTGCAGCGCTTAAGATATAATTTTTGGTGGCCAAGTATGCCGGGACAAGTTGCTGCGTACATCAAGAGCTGTCACACGTGTCAGATGGTGGGCAAGCCTAATCAAGTTCTTCCTGTGGCCCCTTTGACTCCCATTCCTGCAGTTGAACCTCCGTTTACCCGGGTAATCATTGATATTGTGGGCCCTTTACCTCCTACTTCTGCTGGAAACAAGTATTTGTTAACCATAATGGATGTTACAACGCGATACCCAGAGGCTATACCAATCAGAAGCATGCAGGCGAAGTCAGTAGTCAAGCAACTTATCCTGTTCTTTACTCATTTTGGCCTGCCCAAGGAGTTGCAGTCAGACCGTGGAGTAAATTTTACATCTAATTTATTTAAGCAGACAATGACAGAGTTGGGCATCAAACACATTTTGTCCAGTGCCTACCATCCGCAGTCACAAGGTGCCCTGGAGAGGCATCATCAGACCTTAAAGACCATGCTGCGCACCTTCTGCTATGATAGTGGAAAGGATTGGGACCTAGCGGTACCCTTTGTTATGTTTGCAGTGAGAGAGGTACCAACTGAGTCGTTAGGGTTTTCACCCAATGAGTTAGTGTTTGGGCACAGAGTTCGTGGTCCCTTGGATGTGGTGCGAGAGGCCTGGAGTAACAACAAATCTGGCAACCAGGAATCCATGCTTGACTATGTCTGCCGCACTCGGGAGAGACTGCATTGCGCTTTAGAGCTTGCCCGTGACCATCTAATCGGGGCTCAAGCGAAAATGAAGGCTCATTATGATAAGAAGGTCAGAAGTCGTGAGTTTAAGCAAGGAGATGAAGTTTTGGCACTGCTGCCCATGCAAGGAAAACCTCTGGCGGCTAGATTCAGTGGTCCTTATATTGTGAAGAAGAGAGTTGGGGAACTTGACTATCTAATTGTTACCCCAGATAGGCGGAAGAGTACTCAGTTGTGCCACATTAATATGTTGAAGCCATACTACCGCCCAGTTGATTCTCATTGTGGGATGACTGCTGATGTCTCTCACCTGGGATGTGAAGGACGGGGAAAGGAGGACGTGGCATCAAAGGAACGTGCTGTGGAGGGAGCTGTTGGTGCCGGTGATGTGAGTAGTGGACCAGGGTTACAGCCACAGTCCCTGGAAGGTGACTTTGGAGTGGACGTTGAGGGAACCAGGGATAAGAGCGCTCCTGTAGTTTTGGCGGTTGGTAGTGAGTTGGAGGAGCAGGAGGAAGTGCTTAGTCGTGGTGAGATGTTACCAGCTGACCTATGGGAGGGCAATGGTTATGCAGCTCTGGTGGAGAAATTGCGACACCTTGATCCAGTAAAGCGAGAAGAGCTCTGCAACAGATTATGGAAACATCCGAAAGTTTTTGGAGATTCACCGGGATTGACAACTTGGGCTACTCATGACATTGACGTTGGGGATAGTAAGCCTGTAAAATTAGCTCCCTACCGCATCAACCCTATCAGACAGAAAGCTCTCGATAATGAGATCAAGTATATGTTGGACCATGGATTGATCAAGAGGAGTTTCAGTGAGTGGAGTTCACCAGTTACCTTGCAGCCGAAGCCAGATGGGAAGGTTAGGTTGTGTGTGGACTTCCGGAAAGTTAACTCACTGTCTAAGAAAGATGCTTATCCCTTGCCTCGGGTCGATGACTCCGTGGACAAGGTGGGAAATGCCACTTATATCACCAAGCTTGACTTAGTAAAAGGATACTGGCAGGTCCCGCTGACGGAACGGGCTAAACAAGTGGCTAGCTTTGTTGTCAGTGGTGCAGTATATCAGTGCCAGGTGATGCCTTATGGATTGAAGAATGTTCCAGCCACTTTCCAGAGGCTTATGGATAAAGTGGTGGATGGCATACCTAATTGTGTCGTTTACATCGATGATGTCATTGTGTATGACACCAAGTGGGAGGAGCACCTTGATCATGTGGAAATGCTCATTAAGCGGTTGGAGGAAGCTGGCTTAGTAGTCAACTTGGACAAGTGCGAGTTCGTACGTGCTAAGGTCCAGTACCTTGGATTTGTTGTGGGACATGGGCAAGTGGCTCCACCTCGGGCTAAGGTGGATGCCATTTCCAACTTTGCAGCACCCCAGTGTCGCCGTGCCCTCCAGCGATTTTTGGGCATGATCGGCTATTACAGACGATTTATTGGGAATTACTCCACAGTGCTTGCCCCTCTTACTGACTTATTGCGCAAGGATAAGAAGTGGCAGTGGACAGCCGAGTGTGAGCAAGCTTTTACTACTGTTAAGTCTCTGCTGTGCCACCACCCTATATTGCGTGCACCAGATTTTGACAGATCTTTTGTGCTGGCAGTTGATGCTAGCCGAGTAGGGGTAGGAGCAGTGTTGATGCAGCCGGATGAGGGCCAGGTTGAACATCCCATATCATACTTCTCAAAGAAGTTTAATAGAGCCCAGAAAAACTACTCTGTCATAGAGCAGGAGTTATTAGCGATTATCCTGGCCCTGCAACACTTTGCTGTCTACCTGCCCCCTTTTGGCCCGGTGATCAAGATTTATTCAGACCATCATCCCCTGCAGTTTTTGAACAAGTTTAAATTTAAGAACCAGCGTTTGACCCGCTGGAGTTTGCTTTTGCAAGAGTACAATTTAGAAGTTAGGCATATTAAAGGGACTGATAACGTAATTGCTGATTGTTTGTCCAGGGAGGGGTCAGGGTCATGATTCGAAAATTTTGATCCAGGGCTCAAAATTTTCCTTTGGGGAAGGGCGTGTTACGCTGTCCGCCTTTCCGTTCCCACGGGTGCAGCCGTTACAGCTGGGCTAGGGGATTATGCAGTATGTATCCGTGTCATTCGCGGAGTTTACATTAGCGAGTGTTACAAGTTCTTTTGTTTCTTTCTGTTCCTGCCACTGAGGGCAATTTTATTTAATACCATGCTGAGGATGCATTTGATTATTTTGATTGTCGTGTGTGAGCTACCAGTATATTTAATGATGTTTTGCTTGCATTTGAAGTACCAATTCATTGTAGAGAGAGAGGGGCACGAATATAAGTTCTTATTAATTAATTTGATTATGCGTTCGCGCTTGGCCGTGCGCGAGCCTTGATCAGAGTCAGTATCTTCCCAGCCAGCTTTAGTATCGGGTGCTTGTACACTCTCTCTCTCCAGTCATTTTTATGCCGAGCTGGCGTTTTCATTTAAGTTTATTTTTATTCTTTTGTTGCTGACTGAGGGAAGTAGTTATTTTATTTTTGTAACCGTGTTGTCTTTGGAGGGCCAGTTTGGCTCACCGTGGTCTTCTCGCTGCCTTTGTTAACGTTCCCCAACACACGTACATACACACACACACCCCTACCCCCTACACAGTTAATCCCATCTCTTTGCTCAAGGCTAGTGAGAATCATCGTGAGCTATTAACTGCGTTCCCCCTTGGACACGGGTTAAGTAGAAAGTCGTCACCACCGGAAGTAAGTGGGAGGTGTTCCTGTAGGCTGTCTCGGGCGGTATTACTTCCGGTAGTGACGATAGTAGGCTAGATCTATAGGTAGGCTGTTCCGTTTATTATCAAAGTACAGAGTGTTGCGTTTTAGTTTTTCCGTTGCGCAGTTTTTCTCTAGTTTGCGGAGTGTCAGTGCCGGGGTCTGCGTTATTTTTGCAACGCAGTGGAGGCCGATCATCTAAGGCTGACTTGTTGTCTTTTTTGTAATAGCCCCGGGCTGGCGCTACCGTAACAATATATATATATATATATATATATATATATATATATATATATATATATATATATATATATATGTATATATCTATATCTATCTATCTATCTATCTATCTATATATATATATATATATATATATATATATATATACAGCCTTCTCTTTACACCCAATCTAAGCGAACGACATCTAAACATTTTTTTCATCCTTCCAGCACCTTTCCTACTTCATTCATTCTAAACTTCACTTCTGCATCTATTCTTCCATCCACAGCAACATGTGACCTTAAATACTTAAAACATTCTACCTCCTCAAGCAATTCACCATTCAAAACTATATTCATCCTCCTACCATCTACCAACCTCTCCTTGACGGGCTTCAGATGCCCGTGTTCATACTATTTTAAGAGATGGACGAATCTATACAACAAAAACATCTACCAACCTAGTACTCTTCATCACTTTACTCTTATTCTCATTTACTCTCAATTTCCTCCTTTCACACACCCAAACTCCTCTACCAACTGTCTCAATCTCTCCTCTGAATCAGCGACTAGTGCAGTATCATCCGCAAACAGCAGCTGATTCAGATTCCACTCTCTACCATTAGCATTCACAAGACTCAAATCTCCAACTAACACTCTTTCATTCACCTTGCTTACAACACCATCCATATAAGTATTATATAACCAAGGCGACATCACACATCCCTGCCATGGCCCCACTTTCACGGGAAACCAAACACAGTATTTCCCACTCTTACACACGACCTACTACATAAAAACTTTTCACTCCTTTTAGCAACCTACCATCAAGTCCAAACAATCTTAGAACAAGTCCACAAAGCCTCCCTATCAATTCTATCATACGTTTTCTCTAAATCCATGAAAGCCCAAAACATATCCTTACATTTCACTAAATATTTTTCACACTCCTGTCTCACAGCAAACACCTGATGCACACATCCCCTCCCTCTCCTAAAGCCACACTGCTCATCAACAATCACTCCCTCTGTACTCTCTAACTCTCTTAATTAACACTCTACTATACACCTTACCTACAACACTCAACAGACTTATACCCCTAAAGCTAGTATATATAATCAAACATATCACCCTTACCTTTATACAACAGAACCACACAAGTACTTGCCCGGTCAATTGCCACTATACCCCTCACAAAACACATTTAGCAATTTACTAACCACTGAACAAAAGTCGCTCCACCACCTTTCAGGCATTCCACAGTCCACCCATCTATAGCAGCAACTTTCCCTGTTTTCATCTCCTTTACTTCCTCCTGCACCTCCTCCATCGTGATCAAAGAATCATTCAACTCTCCCAACACATATATTCTTTACACCTTTCAATCTGCCACAAACTCAGCCTTCCTTTCCTCCTCTATATTTAACAATCTTTCTAAATACCCTGCCCATCTCTTCCTTACTGGATCCATCTCATTAACCCGCCCCGTCCCGACCACTTTTCCACCACTGACACCCCCCAATCCCAACCGTTTTGGAACAAAATTTTTTTGACCCAAACTTCCGCTTTTGCTGAGAAACAATGGCCAGTCACAAAGAAAGTGTTCACTGGGGTCCATAAGTGGCCTAAACAGGTATACCTTCGTTACACCTGGTACCGTGTTCTGTGGAGGTGGTCTGTTGCTCTCACGTTTTCTATGGTATTATAAGTCTGGAAAACCAATAAAAGTAGGTAGATATGTATTTATTACAAAAAAAAAATATGTGGTACAAGAGTAAATTGGATTTTATACAAAAATAGAGGTGAAATAAGCATTGTTCCATCGGGCGAACCTAGCGAAATCGCCCAAATTGTTAACCGATGAATTGCTAACATTGCTGATTCATCATACATATCATTTTTTCAACTTACATAATACATCTCCAATAGCATTATACCCTTTTCCACTTTAGAGAACTGTTTTTATGTATTTACAGGCCTTTCGATAATATTTACCATTATGTTAGCGGATATTTACATAGTGAGTGAACTCGCTGTGACTGTTATGTCAACTCGCATTCTCTTTTTTCAACCTACATAATACTTTTCCAATAACATTATACCCTTTTCCACTTTAGAGAACTGTTTTTAGATAGTTTCAGGCCTTAAGATAATATTTAGCGTAATAATAACGCATAATTACACAGCGAGTGAAGTCGCTATGACTATTGTTTCAACTTACAACCTATTTTCCTACTTATATAATACTTCTCCACTAACATTACACGTTTCAATTTTATATAATTGCTATCACATATTCGGAGACCTTACTATTCTACTGAGGATCATATTATCGCATATTTACACAGTGAGTGTGATCGCGATATCATTTGTTTCAACCTACACTATTTTTCGACTTATAAATTACTTTCCCACTAACATTACACCCGTTTCCACTTTTATATCATTGCTATCACATATTTACAGACCCGACTGTTCTACTGAGCGTCATATTTTCGCAGATTTACACAGTGGGTGTACTTGTGATATCACTTGTTTCAACTTACACTATTTCTCAACTTATATAATATTTTACCACTAACATTACACACGTTTCAACTTTATATAATTCTTATCACATACTTACTGGCCTTACCACTATACTGAGCATCATATTACCGCACACAGTATATACAAGCCTTACTTCTACAATGAGTGTCATATTATTGCTATCACACACAGTATCAGTAGTGTAGGTAGTTGTGATATTCTTTGAAACAGGGCTGAAGGCACAACGCAACATTGCACTCTGCACACTCGTACCTTGTGTCTTTTCTCTGAGTGGCTGGTCTTACCGTCGAGTGCTTGCATACATGGCAGCGTCGCTGGGGTTTACGACGGTTTGGTTGGGAAGGGATAGTGCTCGGGTAGTGGTGTCCTGCGAGGCATAGGGGAGTCTGGGCAGCCATGGGGGTGCGGGTGAGGTGTGGGGGCCTGTCTTGTGCGTACCTGGTGATAATTTCACAAGACAGCTCCCTCACAAACCCCTCAAAGGTCTCAGAGATTCCCGTTGTCATGGATTGGAGGTAGTGTGCGTTGAGGACCGTGATGTCAAGCAAGTGGAAGAAGAGCTTTTGTACCACTTCATCGTGGTCCTGTTACAGTCCACACTGGAAATCATGGAGTCTGACTGATCCATTTGCCTCATGTTGAGATTGTAGTCCAGTACTGACTCAGGTTTCCAGACGTGGCGCCTCCTCTCACTGCAGTGATCAACGGAGTCTGTGTGGTGCATCAGGGGGCTGTGTACAGTCGACAGGAGGCAAACTTCCCTGTTGTGGTTCCACAGGGTGGCAAGGATGTTATTTGCCTGGAAGAAAACCACCTCGTTCTTGTCAAGTTTCCTCCCTACCTTGACCGATGATTTCCCTTTACTGTACCACAGACTCCGGTGTCGTGTTGGTGGAGGAACTGAGCGAAAAGAGGGCTAGTGTGCCAATTGTCAAGGTACAATACATGACCACGATGAAGGTACTCCTCTATCATTGTCTTCACCACGGCCCCTGAGAGTCCAATACTACGATCTTCTGTTATGTCTGTCTGTGCGCCCGTGTACAAGACTATGTCTTGCACATAACCAGTCTTACAGTCACACATAACAAAGATCTTGAACCCGAAATGGTGTCTCTTGCTGGGTATGTACTGGCGAAAGGAGATATTGCCTCTCCACAACACAAGACTCTCATCTATGACGAGGTCTATGTAAGGATAAAATGCTCAGAAAGGTTGCTGATACGAGGCCCGTGAGAGGACGTTGTGCAGGTCTGTCAGATCTGTGGTATGTAGGATCAAGCTGAGAGGAGTGAGGTGGACCAGGAGAGAGAGGAGCAGTCAGGGAGAGAGACTGAAAGTCGAGAAACTGAGGATCAGAGAAATGGCAGGTGCATACAAGACCAAACTAGGAGAGGTATTAGAATCAGCGAATTGGAATTAAATGGATCTGGACACCCTGTGGTATGCATATAATGACTGCTTGGTTAGGAATGCTGAAGTGGTGTGTGGTGTGGCATGAATAACAACAAAGAAGAAAGGTACGGCATGGTGAGATAAAGAGGTTAAGAGAGCAGTGGAGGTAAACATGAAGAAGTGGCTAGAGTGGTTACAGAATATGGGTTCAATTGAAATAAGAACTGGATATATTTAGAGCAAGAAGGATGTAAAGAGACTAGTGAAGTGGAAAAAGAAAGAGGTTAATGATGATCCAGGAAGAAAAATGAATGCAAATTACTCTGATAATGGGAAGTAATTCCGGAAAGATGTGCGGAAATGTAGAAGTGACAGCGAAAAGAAATGTGAAAGTGTGAGGGATGAAAGTGGTAGATTATTAATCCATGGGGATGAAGTAAGGACCACATGGAAGAATACTTTGAAAGTGTGATGAATGGGAATAGAGAGAGCAGAACCCCTGTAAACATGATTCGTTTTGGGGGTATGCAGAGAAGGAACGCAGTGCCAGGAAACGTGACACTCGCACAGGGGAAGAACGCTTTTAAACGGCTGAAAAATGGGAAAGCAGCTGGGGTTGATGAGGTGTATGCAGAGATGATTAAGTGTAGTGGAGAGTGGGGAATGAAGTGCCTGTTAGAGATATGTAAGAAGGTATGGATGATGGAAACTGTGCCAGCAGAGTGGAAATAGGTTATGATTGTACCCCTGTACAAAAATTAAGGTGAGGGAAGTAAGTGCAAGAATTATCGTGGCATAAACCTATTGAGGGTGGTAGAGAAGGTATATGGAGGAATTATTATTAAGTAATAGAGATATCAGAAGTCCTAGTGAGTGGTGGCTCCAGGAGTGGCAGAGGATGTGTGGATCAAATATCTGCAGTAAGACAGATAGTGGAGAGGGCTTGCGAGAAGGACTATAAGGCGTTTATGGCATTCATGGCAATGGAAAAAGCATACAACAAAGTACAGTAGACAGAGAAGGATTCTGGAAGGTTTTGCGCATGTACAGTGTAGATGATAAGCTGGTACGTGCCGTCAAGAGTTTTTATGATGGTAGTGAAGCATGTGTTGGGACAAATGGGCATCTAAGTGAATGGTTCGCGATTGGTGTGGGAGTGCAACAGTATTGTGTGATGTCCCATTAGTTCAATATATATATATATATATATATATATATATATATATATATATATATATAAATATATATATATGGATGGGGTGATGAGAGAAGTAAAAACACGAGTAGTGGAGAGGGGGATGGCGTTGAAAAATGAGTGGTGGTGAATGGAATATCTCGAACTTGTTGTATGCTGATGATGCAATACCGGACAAGAACTTAGTAGACTACTGCAGAGTATTGCTGTTGTCTGTGAGCGTCGTGCCTTGAGAGTAAATGTAGGAAAGAGTAAAGTGATGGTTATTGAGAGAAGGTGACTCCCAGTGTGATGTTACAATGTAGGGAGAGAGACTGGAATTAGTGAGAGAGTTCAAATAACTGGGTGCACTGATTAAAAAGAGAGGCAAATGCACAAAAGAAGTGGCAAGTACAGCGACACAAGGGAGGAAAGTAACTGGTGCAATGAAGGCCTTGATAAGGAACAGAGGCTTGAGAATTGCAGCTGCGTGAGGCATACATGAAGGAGTGTTACTGCCAACTTTAACATAAGGATGTGAGGCTATGGCGTGGCATGAAAATGGAAAGTCAAGAGTGAGTGCAGTGGACATGGGACTGCTGAGGAATGTAAGTGGAGTACAGAGAGTGGATAGGATACGAAATAACGTGATTCGTGAAAGATGTGGAGTGAGGAAGTCTGTACCGAAGATAGTGTACTGAGATGATATGGTCATGTGAAGAGAATGGATAACAATAGAGTGGTGAAAAGGTATATCTGGACGAATTTGAAGGAGGGAGGAGACAAGGTAGGCCAAAGAGAAGGTGGAAGGATATGGTCAATAAGTGTGTGAGGAAGAGAGATTTGGAAGTCGGTGAGGCTAGGAGACTGACAAGAAATCGAGCTGGTTGGATGAATATTGGGAGGAGAAGTGCATGATCAGGGATTTGGCAACCGTTTTTAACGTGACAGCGTCCGGACTGACTCTTTCAGACACGTCTATGTGAAGCTACAGAACGTGGTGAATATTTTTGATGTATGAGATACAGTCAAGATTCCGGGGGCTTGAATGGTGAGTGAATGGAAACGTGACCCATTAGACTGGGCAAATCAGAGTTATCTGGACATTGCTATATCTCACCTGTCCTAGAGTGGGACTGGAGGTCCGGATGATGATGATTTTTACAGATATATATATATATATATATATATATATATATATATATATATATATATATATATATATATATATATTGTATATATCTATATCTATCTATCTATCTATATATATATATATATATATATATATATATATATATATATATATATATATATATACAGCCTTCACTTTACACCCAATCTAAGCGAACGACATCTAAACATTTTTTTCATCCTTCCAGCACCTTTCCTACTTCATTCATTCTAAACTTCACTTCTGAATCTATTCTTCCATCCACAGCAACATGTGACTTTAAATACTTAAAACACTCTACCTCCTCAAGCAACTCACCATTCAAAACTATATTCATCCTCCTACCATCTACTAACCTCTCCTTGACGGGCTTCAGATGCCCGTGTCCATACTATTTTAAGAGATGGACGAATCTATACAACAACAAAAACATCTACCAACCTAGTACTCTTCATCACTTTACTCTTATTCTCATTTACTCTCAATTTCCTCCTTTCACACACCCAAACTCCTCTACCAACTGTCTCAATCTCTCCTCTGAATCAGCGACAAGTGCAGTATCATCCGCAAACAGCAGCTGATTCAGATTCCACTCTCTACCATTAGCATTCACAAGACTCAAATCTCCAACTAACACTCTTTCATTCACCTTGCTTACAACACCATCCATATAAGTATTATATAACCAAGGCGACATCACACATCCCTGCCATGGCCCCACTTTCACGGGAAACCAAACACAGTATTTCCCACTCTTACACACGACCTACTACATAAAAACTTTTCACTCCTTTTAGCAACCTACCATCAAGTCCAAACAATCTTAGAACAAGTCCACAAAGCCTCCCTATCAATTCTATCATACGTTTTCTCTAAATCCATGAAAGCCCAAAACATATCCTTACATTTCACTAAATATTTTTCACACTCCTGTCTCACAGCAAACACCTGATGCACACATCCCCTCCCTCTCCTAAAGCCACACTGCTCATCAACAATCACTCCCTCTGTACTCTCTAACTCTCTTAATTAACACTCTACTATAAACCTTACCTTCAACACTCAACAGACTTATACCCCTAAAGCTAGTATATTCATACATATCACCCTTACCTTTATACAACAGAACCACACAAGTACTTGCCCGGTCAATTGCCACTATACCCCTCACAAAACACATTTAGCAATTTACTAACCACTGAACAAAAGTCGCTCCACCACCTTTCAGGCATTCCACAGTCCACCCATCTATAGCAGCAACTTTCCCTGTTTTCATCTCCTTTACTTCCTCCTGCACCTCCTCCATCGTGATCAAAGAATCATTCAACTCTCCCAACACATATATTCTTTACACCTTTCAATCTGCCACAAACTCAGCCTTCCTCTCCTCCTCTATATTTAACAATCTTTCTAAATACCCTGCCCATCTCTTCCTTACTGGATCCATCTCATTAACCCGCCCCGTCCCGACCACTTTTCCACCACTGACACCCCCCAATCCCAACCATTTTGGAACAAAATTTTTTTTACTCAAACTTCCGCTTTTGCTGAGAAACAATGGCCAGTCACAAAGAAAGTGTTCACCGGGGTCCATAAGTGGCCTAAACAGGTATACCTTCATTACACCTGGTACCGTGTTCTGTGGAGGTGGTCTGTTGCTCTCACGTTTTCTATGGTATTATAAGTCTGGGAAACCAATAAAAGTAGGTAGATATGTATTTATTACCAAAAAAAAAATATGTGGTACAAGAGTAAATTGGATTTTATACAAAAATAGAGGTGAAATAAGCATTGTTCCATCGGGCGAACCTAGCGAAATCGCCCAAATTGTTAACCGATGAATTGCTAACATTGCTGATTCATCATACATATCATTTTTTCAACTTACATAATACATCTCCAATAGCATTATACCCTTTTCCACTTTAGAGAACTGTTTTTATGTATTTACAGGCCTTTCGATAATATTTACCATTATGTTAGCGGATATTTACATAGTGAGTGAACTCGCTGTGACTGTTATGTCAACTCGCATTCTCTTTTTTCAACCTACATAATACTTTTCCAATAACATTATACCCTTTTCCACTTTAGAGAACTGTTTTTAGATAGTTTCAGGCCTTAAGATAATATTTAGCGTAATAATAACGCATAATTACACAGCGAGTGAAGTCGCTATGACTATTGTTTCAACTTACAACCTATTTTCCTACTTATATAATACTTCTCCACTAACATTACACGTTTCAATTTTATATAATTGCTATCACATATTCGGAGACCTTACTATTCTACTGAGGATCATATTATCGCATATTTACACAGTGAGTGTGATCGCGATATCATTTGTTTCAACCTACACTATTTTTCGACTTATAAATTACTTTCCCACTAACATTACACCCGTTTCCACTTTATATCATTGCTATCACATATTTACAGACCCGACTGTTCTACTGAGCGTCATATTTTCGCAGATTTACACAGTGGGTGTACTTGTGATATCACTTGTTTCAACTTACACTATTTCTCAACTTATATAATATTTTACCACTAACATTACACACGTTTCAACTTTATATAATTCTTATCACATACTTACTGGCCTTACCACTATACTGAGCATCATATTACCGCACACAGTATATACAAGCCTTACTTCTACAATGAGTGTCATATTATTGCTATCACACACAGTATCAGTAGTGTAGGTAGTTGTGATATTCTTTGAAACAGGGCTGAAGGCACAACGCAACATTGCACTCTGCACACTCGTACCTTGTGTCTTTTCTCTGAGTGGCTGGTCTTACCGTCGAGTGCTTGCATACATGGCAGCGTCGCTGGGGTTTACGACGGTTTGGTTGGGAAGGGATAGTGCTCGGGTAGTGGTGTCCTGCGAGGCATAGGGGAGTCTGGGCAGCCATGGGGGTGCGGGTGAGGTGTGGGGGCCTGTCTTGTGCGTACCTGGTGATAATTTCACAAGACAGCTCCCTCACAAACCCCTCAAAGGTCTCAGAGATTCCCGTTGTCATGGATTGGAGGTAGTGTGCGTTGAGGACCGTGATGTCAAGCAAGTGGAAGAAGAGCTTTTTGTACCACTTCATCGTGGTCCTGTTACAGTCCACACTGGAAATCATGGAGTCTGACTGATCCATTTGCCTCATGTTGAGATTGTAGTCCAGTACTGACTCAGGTTTCCAGACGTGGCGCCTCCTCTCACTGCAGTGATCAACGGAGTCTGTGTGGTGCATCAGGGGGCTGTGTACAGTCGACAGGAGGCAAACTTCCCTGTTGTGGTTCCACAGGGTGGCAAGGATGTTATTTGCCTGGAAGAAAACCACCTCGTTCTTGTCAAGTTTCCTCCCTACCTTGACCGATGATTTCCCTTTACTGTACCACAGACTCCGGTGTCGTGTTGGTGGAGGAACTGAGCGAAAAGAGGGCTAGTGTGCCAATTGTCAAGGTACAATACATGACCACGATGAAGGTACTCCTCTATCATTGTCTTCACCACGGCCCCTGAGAGTCCAATACTACGATCTTCTGTTATGTCTGTCTGTGCGCCCGTGTACAAGACTATGTCTTGCACATAACCAGTCTTACAGTCACACATAACAAAGATCTTGAACCCGAAATGGTGTCTCTTGCTGGGTATGTACTGGCGAAAGGAGATATTGCCTCTCCACAACACAAGACTCTCATCTATGACGAGGTCTATGTAAGGATAAAATGACGAGCAGAACATTTCCTGTAGGTGATCAAAGACAAGCCTAATCCTCCTCATTTTATCTGTGTTCTTGGCATTAGCAGGGTCGTCTGCATCATGAAAGTGGAGACGGCCGAGAATCTGCTGGAATCAATTACAATCCATTACCTTTCCAAAGAAAGGTGTGCTGGTCATTGGGTCCGTGGTCCAGTATTCAGGAATTTCATTTTTTCTTACAACACCCATCAAGAGAACCAGGGCAAAAAATAAGAACATCTCAGCAAGGGTTACAGGATAGTCATATTGCTGGGAGTGCCTGCTTGTTGTACCTAGATGTTCTCTTTCACGGCACTGGCTTCTTGCAAAGAGGTTTGTCTGCTCCACTATGCGGCCCACAAACTCCTCCCCAAAGAACAGATGGAAGAAATCCAAACTAGTGGAGCCCCCATGCATACCTCAAGCCATGCAACCAGACCCCCACTCCTCAGTGAAAGGGTGAATGATGGGAGTAAAATTACTCCCATCTTCCCAGTTCCATGACACACTACCGTCTCCAGCCTTGTCCCCATCATTGCCTTTGTCAGGGTGGGGAAGGGAGGGTGGTGGGGGAGGTTGGGGAGGTGGAGAGCGGCACCCTTCCTCACTCGCACTTCTCTTCCCTCTCCCTTTTCCTTTCCCCTTTCCCTTCCCTTTCCTTCCTTTCCCCACATCATGGGGCTGTGGGGAAGAAGTGAGGGAATATTGTGGGGCAAAAGACGTGCTAGGAAGCGGCTCCACCTCGCCTCCCTGATGCCCACGTACACCACGTGCTCGTGCTGCCTCCCTCACACCACTTTCCGTTTCACCGCTCACTCCCACCACACCACTTTCCCTTTCACCCCACACTCCTGCCACACCACTTTCTCTTTCACCCCGCACTCCCCCCACACCACTTTCCCTTTCACCCTTCACTTCCACCACACCACTTTCGCCTTCCCCAGACAATAAAGAAGGACCATACCTGATTTGCCTTCTCACCACACCTTCTGATCCTCGAGGTGAAATTTTCTCCCTCCCCAACCGCGAGGTTACATCACGTCCTACGCCACCGTCCTCGTCCTCATCCTCGTCCTCATCAGAATCTCTCTCTAGGGGCTAGAGAGAGGTCCGTGCATGTGTATGGGGTCCAGGCTGGCCTTCCCTCACCTCACAGTATGTAACATATCGATTTTTCCTCGGCGAAGGGACCTCCTCATCACTGCTGGTTGTTTCCTCCTCAGGCTGCACATAATCCCTATCCTCCACATCGTCATCCAGAGGAGAATCACTATCTCCAGTGAAGGCATCCAGGGCGGATTGTATTTCGTCCTCAGAGAGACCTTTACGCGCCATGTCTGACCTGGGTCACTGCTAACAGGTGAGTGACCGAGACAAGGGCGCGTGCGGGTCACACGGGGTCTGGGAGGCTGCCTGCCTGGTGGTAGTTAGAGGAGGCTTGCCTAGGCGGGCGAATCGAATGTCCAGCGCGAATTTTGAAAATTGTGCAAATTATGGACTTTGCAATTGCGGCGCGTTAAAGTACGTCGACGGGATTGGCAGTGACAAAACGTGTGGACGTTAATGAACGTCGACGGGACGCCGTGGGTTAAACATCCTTCCACCCTCTGCTTTTACTCGCTCTTCCTTTCCAGACTCTCCCTTTCACACCCTTTTCACCTCCTTCCAAAACACTTTCTTATTCTGTTGAAAATCCTCAGTCAACCACCTACCCCACCTCTCATCTGCTGCCACTTCAGCATCACGCTCAGCCCTTCTCGCCCTATTCCTCTTTTCCTTATACCTCTTATATGACACCTCATCCTTCCTCTGCAGCCACACTTCATATGCATGTCTCTTCTCAGCCACAGCCATACTTACTTCCTCGCACAACCATTCACATCCCTTTCTTAAACCACCACCCACTTGTCTCACATCATACACCTCCTCCACATGCCCTACCACAGCACTCTTAAACAACTGCCATTCCTCCTCCACACTGCCATTCTCCTGACCTGTCACTGCGTTCCACTTATCTTTCAATTTCTCCTGATACTCTATCATTTTCTCTCTTTTATCCTACTCATTCACATTCAAAACCTCCCTGCCACACCTAGCTCTCCTGGTTCTCACCCATCTCTTACCTAATCTCAACTTTCCCTCCACCAGGTAGTGGTCAGACATACCTCCACCCTCCCCTCCCAAAACTCTCACATCCAACAATCTTCCTCTTACATTCCTGGACACAACCACATAGTCCATTAATGCTCTATTAACAACCCTTCCACCCTCCTCTTTCACTCGTGTATACTTATAAATATCTGTTTTCTCAAACGAGGTATTTCCAATCACCATCTGTAGCTCAACACACATTCCTATCATTCGTTCCCCATGTTCATTTCTTCCGGGCACACCATACATACCAACTACACCTTTAACTGCTACATTTTCCACTCTAGCATTCAGATCATCCATCATTACCACATTCACATTTGCTCCAAAAGTCTGCAGACACTCATCATCATTCCAGAAAGACTCCCTCTCTTCTTCATCCCTTTCACTACCAGGCCCATATGCACTCAAAAATTCCCACAACTCACGTTCAAATTTCGCTTTCATCCACATCAGTCTCGATGACACCTTCTTCCATATATATATATATATATATATATATATATATATATATATATATAAGCATCTCATCTCATCAGCCGTTTGTGTGTCCACTGCAGGACCGGCCTATCCCGACCGAAGTGGCGACGATACAGCCAATGTATCTCTACCAAGTGGCTTAGGCTGTTTAGTATATATTGTATGTAGGGTGAGAAGTTTTTGCAAATGTAATTGTAGTTTTGGAGTGGCTTTGTTCTGTGAACAAAGTGTAATTGGCTCACGCAAGCCGACTGGGTGCAAGCATACTTTATAGTATGCGGCACTGGTTCAACCACAGCACCCCTTTTGTCCGCCAATGCAGTACGTGGCCTGAAGAACGCTCTCAAAGTTTATTACCCCGGCAGGGAGTGAACTCTCGTTCTTCAGTGTACGAAAATGCACACTTTACCACTGTACCACAGAGGCTTCATATATATATATATATATATATATATATATATATATATATATATATATATATATATATATATATATATATATATATAAACAACTATTGCAACTCCACTGCTGAACAAAGGTACCTCCTTACCTTTTCTGTGAATACCTTGACTTCCCAGTCTCTGCCATGTTTAGCCTGCAAACTTCTCCATCTCATCTCTCAACCTCCTGTCTGGTATTTTTCTGGTAGGCTTTAAGTCTCTAGGAGTCCAGTCAATTAAACTCTTGCTCCATCGGATATCCCTTGTTCTTGCTGCATGACTTGCCCATTTCCACTTCTGTTCTTTTATCACTTTTATAATGCCTTTGACTTCCGTCTGTTCTCTTACCCAAGTTGATCTTTTCCATTCTCTTAATCATATACACCGTACCCAACACTGAAATTTCCATTGCTAATTGAGCACGAATTAGTTGATATTCCATCAATATTTTCAGTGTTCAGGTCTCACAACTGTACGCCATAGCTGGGATTATATATTGAGAATATATTTTTCTTTTGATACATATTGGCAAGGTACTTCTCATGATGCCTCTGTGTTAACCGACCGCTTTCCATTCAAATGTAATGCACCATTTTATTTCGATATCATGGTCTTTCGCCAGTTTTATTATTTGTCCCAAGTAATTGTGCTCCTTGAATTCTTCAAGAATTTCTTCTTTTATTCTGATGACGCTCTTTGGTGTACTCTGATTAAACTTTAGTTTTACACGGGTTCATCTTTAGCCCTACTTTGAGCCTTTCTCTGTTGAGGTCATTGAACATTTCTTGTAATGTCTTTGCTGCTTGTGAGCGTAGGACAGTTTATCTGCAATATATCTTGAATGGTTTAGATTTTCTCCATCTATATTTACCCTTTTGTCTTCCCATTCAAGCTTTCTGAAAATACTTTCTAGGCATACTGTAAATAACTTTGGTGAAATTGTATGCCCTTCTCATTCTTATTTTTTTCCAAGTCTTTATGTAACTGAACTGCAGCAGTTCCCTCTTCATATATGATTTTGAGCAGTTTTTGCAGTGTTCTCATTTATTCATTGTTCCCCCAGTGAATTTAAAATTGCTATGTGTTCCACGAGTCTAATGCTTTTTCGTAATCAACAAAATCTAGGTACAGCGTTTTATTATAATATCCGGTAGTTTCCTCAATTCCCTGATTCATTGTGTGTCGATGATCACTAGTAGAATATCCACTTCGTAATCCTGCCTGCTCACGAGGTTGGTTTTCTTCCAGATTTGTTGTTATTCTGTTCGTTAGGACTTTGGTGAAGAGTTTGTAAATAACTGTTAATAAGCTAATGGGTCGAAAGTTATTAAGATCTACTGAGTCACCTTTTTTGTAACGCAAAAGAACTACTGCGTTGCACCATGATTTGCGAATGTTTTCCTCTTTTTTATACTCTGAAAAAATAAGTGGGCGAGCATTTTTTGTGTTACTGCTTCTGCATCCAACAGTAAATCTGCTACTATTCCATTTTCTCCTGGGGCCTTCACTCTATTCATATTTTTAAGAAAAACATTTACTTCGTCTGGTGTTACCTCAGGCATTTCATCTGTGTGAAATGAAAAGTTAGCTGTTGGCACTGTAATCTTTGATGCATACAGTTTTTAAAAATTTTGAACTCTCTTCACCACCCTATCTATGCATTTCATGAATTCACCGTTTGTCTTTCATTGACATAATTTGTTGGTTTCCGAGTGCCATTAAACTTTGGATTTGTTTCAGATTTTTTTTCCTTTTTTGATGGTCTCTGAGCTGATTCATATTTCTCTCACTTTTCTTCCCTTTGCCTCGTGTTGATAAGCTTATTTCATTCCACTCTTTCTATTTCATCTTTCTTTGTAGTTATTTTGATAGCCTTTCTTCCTATCATGAGCCCGAGGGTCATTTTTCAATACTTGTTGGCTTTGGTTGTATTAGCTTTCGCTACTACCCCGGTGATACTCTTAGCACTTTTGTATCAGTTAACCCATCAATGTCGCACACAGCATAACTTAAACCTGAAATTTGTTCGTTATTTCTAAGTGAAATGAAGTGTTCTTTTATCTTACATTTACTGACCAAATCTTTTTTAATCATCTTCCTCTCATTTCAAAAACTGAATCTGGCTGTGCAACCCAACATTCACTGGTCACTTCCTATATTTCATTCATTCTTTGCCAGATGCCATGTATCCCAGGCGGGGTGGCCAAGGGCTTAGAGTTAATTGTTTTACAGGGAGGGGCACTAATCCTCCACCAACCCCACTTGACACATAGGGATGCCAACAGCATCTGGTGTTCCCAGGCGGTCACCCATCCAAGTACTAACCAGACCCAACGTTGCTTATTTAATGGGTTGATAATTGTGACATTGATGATCGTGTTATTTTTATGTGCTATAATGAAGTCGATTTCATTCTGTGTTTCTCCTTATGGACTTCTCCAGGCCCATTTTCTCCCTGTTCTTTTGTGGACGAATGTGTTCATTGTTCTCATGTTATACATTTCTCCAAAATTTAGTACCATTTCACCTCTGTCATTACACACACACACACACACACACACATATATTATATATATATATATGTGTGTGTGTGTGTGTGTGTGTGTGTGTGTGTGTGTGTCTGTGTGTGTGTGTGTGTGTGCTGTTCTGTTTCCAATATTCCGTTATGTACTGTTGCCTGCTTTGTTTGACTGAAGATTGCCAGGTCTCAAGCACTTTCAGTGCTGAACTGTCATATGACATTATTGCTAAATGACTATTAATTTGGCAAAATTGGTATGGGAAGTTGGTAGAGTCTTAGAATTAAGTGAAACTGGCAAGGTATGGTGGAGAGCCTCTAGTTATTATTATTATTTTCTTTTAATGTATGAAGGGATAGTATTATGGTCACATATTTCGCACGAGCACAATAAACATTTGACTCTTGAAAATAGGCTATGGCCGCTTAGTTTGGAGTTGCGTCATGGAGCTGTGTTGTGGATGGGGTGGTATTTCCTGAAGCCAAAAACTTCCATTCACAAGCCCCACCAGACTAGATGCTATGATAACTGTGGCCTGCCTCCATTAACCCACTGCGTCCCGTTGATGTATATATACGTCCACACGTTTTGTCACTGTCAGTCCCGTTTATGTATAGAAATGCAAATCAATTGCAAGGTCCCTATTTTGCACAATTTTCAATTTTCGCGTGTGATTTTTGGTATGTAAACACGGAACACCTTCCTCTACAAGATGCCAGGCAGGGACAATGCCTTACCCCGCATGACCTCCCCCCCCCCCCGCACGCCATTGACTTGACAATTCACCTGTTACCAGTGACCTGGCCAGTAAAGACATGTCGTGCCATGGAACGAAATTTAAGGCCAGAGTGATTCCCCAATCGATGACAATATGGAGGACAAAGTTTATGTAGCATTAGAGGAAGAAACAGTCAGAAATGGTGATCAGGTAATGTCGCCAAAAAAAGTCCAGTATGTTGATGTGTTTGGTGAAACAATACTTATATTGCCTATATTACTATGTGAAAACCAATATACTCTCATACTACATATAAATTCGTACCAAATATATAAATAAATACAGTTTATGAGTGGTGTGGAATAGTTACCCTCCCATAGAACTCATATTCTTTGGAGCCAGCCTGATAGAAAAACCAGTAAGGTAAGGGGTACTGGTACCTGTATCGAGTTTTTTAAACCTCAGGTGAGCGATTTCTCTATGAATTTTCGATGTTTCTCACCAAAAGCAGAGGTTTGAGCCAAAAAAATTTTTTTTCCAAAATTGGTCGGGGCTGGGAGGAGTCAGTGGTGGGAAATAGGTCGGGACAGGGCAGATTAATATATTCATTTGCAGAAGCAATCTGGCCTGTGAGCTTGACTTTCAACTGCTTGTTCACAGAATTGGCCTACCACATTCCTAACCGACTCTCATCCTTTCCACAAACTTTCGTTCAGTTCGAAAAAAAAAAAAAAAACATGCCAGGTGACCTCGCGATGAGCCCTGATGTTCGACGGATTGTTGCTAAGTTTGGATCCCGTCGTCCTTGCATCATTAATGTGACTAAGAGTCCCGCTTTCAGGCGGGACAGTC
Organism: Coenobita brevimanus; assembly: GCF_032717465.1. Classification (NCBI taxonomy): domain Eukaryota; kingdom Metazoa; phylum Arthropoda; class Malacostraca; order Decapoda; family Coenobitidae; genus Coenobita; species Coenobita brevimanus. The sequence goes on along the minus strand of NC_136993.1, from coordinate 60,056,144 downwards.
CCGCTTTTTTTACGTCTGTCCCACTCTAATAATTGTGACTTAAATGTCCTGTTTATTAATTACCTTAAATGTTTCGCTTTTAGAAAATTACAGTTACATTAGATATAACACGGGCTTCTTTTATGAAATTATACTGAATTAGTAAAATTAAGCATAATCCAAACCAAATGAAATACCGAGTTGTTAATATAAAGTGTGTAATACTGACTGGTAACTTTGGTCGGCCCAGTCACCATACCGTACGGTGTGTTCGGAATTCGTGTGAGACGTTAGTGTTTGATGAGCAGCCCTGAGGTGCAGCGATATATATATATATATATATATATATATATATATATATATATATATATGTGTGTGTGTGTGTGTGTGTATCTCTATCTATCTGTCTATCTATATTTATTTATATCTATATCTATCTATCTATCTATCTATCTATATATATATCTATCTATATATATATTCTTTCCTTTACAGGTTGCTTTACATTGAGTGCCAAGCCAAATGGTCTCCTGTAAGCCAAGAAACCATTTACAAAGCTGGGTTGTAACAATATAATCAAACCATACGTGCTCCCTACGTGTCAGCAAGTGGGTTGGTGGAGGGTTAGTGCCCCTCCCCGTAAAACAAATAACTCAAAGTCAAATGGCCACCCCTTTCGGGATTATGGCGTCTGGCAATTGATAGATAGAAGTCTGGTCACCTTATGCATTATCCTAATCCCTTCCACAATCATTGATCTAAATTATATCAGAAATCTGTAAGCTGGAGTCTCAAGAGGACAGTACAAACCGAAATTTCCATGTGATCTTGATCTTTGACATGTTGTTATAGAAATCATATCCCTCCATTCTTACATTACCCTGAACCTTTCCAATAACTCTGGTCCAAACGAAGTAAAAATTATGTATATAACCTTGCCATGTGATTTTAAGCTTTGATGTATTGTTCTCGAAATTAATATGTCAGCACACTCTCTGACCTTCTGTCCCTCCACCAAGAATGGTCGAATTCAGATCATAACGTTTTTGACAATTGTTTCACACACACACACACACACACACACACACACACACACACATACACATAAAAGTTGGGATATGTGCAAAAATATCAATCACGGAGTTGCCCATAGATATCAATGGTTGGCCCACGCATCAGATTTTAGTGGAGCAATACGTTCGCGATACTTGTGTTTATTGCAATTACGGTTTCCCATTATTCACCCAGAAATAGTAGTGTCCCCATACACACATTATTTCCAGACAGAGATTCCCTTTGCTCTTTCATTTAGGCTGGTGGAGCGTAGTGGTTTGTGGAAGCTGCCTGAGATGCGGGTGGTGGTGGTGGGTGGGAGGGCAGGAGTGGAGGCCGTCCTGCTCCACCCAAGCCTCCGCAACACCATCCACGCCATATACCTCGCAATACACCTCCCATTTTATGAACCATACCCTTCCTTTCCTCTCCGAAACAGTCCTAAACCAGGTATGTTATTTTTTTGCAATTTATGGCTTACTGTATGTCTTATGCATAAAATGGCAGGGAAAAATTATGACGTACAGTCAGATAATAGCTTAACCCACACTTTATGGAGGTTTTACTCTTGTAACAATATCTTACTTAACTTTATGTTAATGTTAACTAGTGCACTTGCCAATTGTTACAGAATCTCCGTGACAGTTCATCTCAATACCATGGAAAGGAAGGGACCAAAAGCACGTGCAAATAAATATGCATTTTCTTAAAATCAATCCTAACAGACCTACCTACCTGACATCTGTCACATCTGGTTGGCATTGCGTGAAGTCATTATTTTATCTGAAGTACTTCAGACAATTTTTCAACACACTAAGGCTGGCTTGTTATAAGTTTTCGTTTTTACTTAGAACAGCACTGAGCCAGGATGTACTGGTGTACCGTAAGTGTCTGCACTGCCGCCGTGGAGATTCACGTGTGCAAATAACAGGCCACTGGAATGACTACACATCCAAAACCGTGTTCAACATTCCCAAAGGTATATATTATCACTGTTTTTTCCCATTTACTACAGTAAGATCCAAAGATAAATTACTCATCATTCTCAAGCTTCTATGCTGCTAAACGACATGGATATTGCAGTATACGAAGCTTATCTAAACCTTTTCAATTTGTGTACCCAAGACAAAATGTATCATACCCTACGCATCTCATTACTCTTATTCATAGCCAAGTTGGAATGAATTAACACCCAAATTATATTTCAATCATATTTTATTACATATGTGTAGAACTGCATATTCCATTTGGCTGTATTAAAGAAAATTTGACCATTACTTAATCTTACCACAGACAACTTTACCGAGATTTCCGACTTAGAATATTATTGAATAAACTGGTAATAATCTCAGTGGCTGACATATACGGTCATTGCAAAAAATCTGTTACTTCCAGCCAGGGCCGATGTGTGGAACCTAATGGGTCGAAGGCTTAGGGCTGTGATGGTATCTAACTTCCCTTACACGGATTTTGTCCGCAGACCAGACGTGAAGATGAACTCCAGTGTGGTCGCCAAAGACTCCTTGGACTGGAGGCTCATTACAGAATTTTCAAAGAGGCTCAACTTTACGTAGGTTATCTGTATATATTTTTGATGGGCACCACTCACTTTACAATGACAGACTGCTTAACGGTATGAAACCCCCAAATCAAACAATTTGGCACCTTAGAAGGTAAGTTTATCCTCCTTTGGAAATGCCATATCACGCTGGAACTTGAAGTGTACCAAAAATATCTTCAAAGCTTTAATGCAATTTTTAATATATTTTTTTTTTAAGTAATTCTTGATCGTTGTAATAGCTGTTCATATTAAATGTACTGCCCAGTGCTTCTTAAACTTATGAATAGTTTACCCATAAGTGAATGAAATTACTTTGGAGGGTGAATAAAATGGTGGGGAGGGTTATTGAAAGGTAAATGAAACATCACGAGTGAATGACAATTTAGTCAGATATTTAAATTTTTTCATTAACCCACCAGGTGCCAGTGCCATTTTAAAGCAGTCTGACAATTCCGCGGTCAGTGCCAGTGCCGTTTTAAAATGGTTTAAAATAATAACTTCACTGTGACCACATTTTTCAAGATTCACAGGTAAAAATTGGCAGGCATGTAAGGTAACTGTTCCTGTACCATCCCCCAGGCTGTCAAGGCCATACACTCACTCGCTCCCCCCCCTCACGCTCGCTCTGCCTCACTCTGCCTGTGTGCCTCACCCAGTGTCGTATGTAGTGAAGGCATTTTGTAAATATTTTCATTTAAGTGTAAGTTGTAAATATTTTCTTGTAAGTGTAAGGACTATATAGTGAAGTCAAGTTGTAAATACTTTCTTGTAAGTGCCAGGACTGTACATAATGAAGTCAGGTTGTACCTATCTTCAAGTAAGTGTAAGATAATGCATTCACAGTGAGAAAGACACACAAATTGTGATAGATGCTGAAGTAATAGGTAATCAGAAAAGTGTACTGAACATTGCTATACCTTCCCAGTGAAAATACCTGAGTATACCTTACATAGAAAACAGCTTTCTCTCATGTACGTGGTGAACGTGAGAGAGCAGCTATACCTGTACACGGTATGCAGGACTCAATAAAACTCATTTCCTAGCCTCAGTGAGCATTTTAATGGCAAAATTCGTTGTTTCCACATCAAAATCTATCATTTTAGCCAAAAATGAAAAAAGGTCAAAAAATGGCCAGCACTGGGGTGACCCATAGAGCTAAAAATAACCAGCACACGGTGGGTTAAAAAAAAAAAAAAAGGGCATTACAGTGATTAGTATGCACCCACGGCTTTTTAATGGCAGTGGAGTTGGAAAGTCCATAATGTTGCTTCAGTAACGCAGGTGGCTTTGGGAAAGGAAAGTGAACCTTGGTTTGAAAAGGTAGTCACAGGAATGCAGGAACATCCTAGTCACTGATGATCAAAAACATGCATTTAAGTGCAAAGGAAGTTTCCTTGTCATATGTGGTAGACATAAACAATTAGAAAATATCGTTTCTAAGAATCTAAGCCACAATATTGTTGCTTACATAAACTTGAAAGGCAGGAAGAAGTTATGTTAAAATTTTTGTTACTCCTAGATTTCTTTGCTTATTTTTAGGATGATCAAAAAGCTGAATAAAAAAAAAAACGCTCTGGAAATTAATTAATTTCTTTCCCTCGTGACAAAATAAATTACTAGTAAATGTTTATTGATACAAAAAGGATGTTTTAAGAATGAGCAAAAATATGGAATTTTTTCACAGGTGAATGAAATTTTGTGATAAAAACTCAAGGGTGTGTGATAATGAAATAGTTTAAGGAGCACAAATTACCCAAGGAAGTACTCAGGATCGTAGGCTGAGATGAGTGGGAGAGGGTCCAATAGGTAAACATCTTCGGCCAATGATATTAAGAAGACTGGGAGGGGGAGAGACAATATAAAAATGAAAATAAAGTAGTCTGATTCTGCGGGAAGCCTCTCTAAATCCTTGTTAATACTGTATGTGGGATCGACTGGAAAGTAGTATATTCGATTAGTTGTATGTTATTCTCACAGAGATGAAGCAGAAGGGGGATTTCTTGGCAATAAATATATATATAAATAAATAAGGAACCTAATAAATCCCTGCATTTTTTGGTGCAGCCAACAAAAAGTTTGCCACATGTTCAGTAAAGTTGAACCTGAACGATATTATTCTCAATATTGCTGTCATTTAGAAAATCAAAGTAACTGAATCAGATCTTTATTAGCTTCACTGAAATGCAACATACAGGGCAATAGGCTTTTCACAAGGTCTACATCCACGTTTTGTGTTTCCACTCCGTTTTCACATCAAAATTATAAAATAGACGCAGGGACACAGCTGGGATTTTATTTACTGTAGGTGTGGGAGGCTGAATTTTGATTGACATTGTTTTTAAGCTACAGCCGCATGGGATATGTTTTAACCGAGGTTAATATAAAGTTTTGGGTGTTAATAAAAGGGTTATTCACACTCTAAATGAATATATGTAAATAATAATAATAATTATTATTATTATTATTATTATTATTTATTATTATTATTATTATTATTATTATTATTATTTTATTATTAATATTTATTATTATTATTATTTTTATTATTATTATTATTATTTCCATTATTATTATTATTTCCATTATTATTATTATTATAAAAGCAATAATAAACTACGTGACTAGAGTTCACCTTACATTCTTAGAAATTTGAAGCCTGGGATTCTATTTCCCCCCCCCCCCACCCTCTGACTGTCCCTAGGAACAGAATGTATGTTATTCAAGTTATCTCGAGAGGCTTGTGTACGAAACATAAACCCCGACAAACGGTTGCTGGAGAATGTTTCTAATCCCTTTCCTGCGAGGTGTCTGTTACGCTGAACCAAATATTTTAGGTCTCCATCCAGCCGTGTGAAGACCTGTCGTATTTGTTTGGTTTCTTTCTTCATTTTTTCTTCCCAGCACTTTTCACTTAGGTGCCATAACACTATTTCCTCACGAAATCGATTCCAACTTGGCGCAATGTTGCTTGGGCAAATACCTGCAGACCATTATTTCTTAGTTATTTTAAAGGGATTTATAGAGTCAAAGGTCAAAGCACACAAATAAATAAATTTGCGTATATTATACTGTTGTTGTATGTTCATTAATCCTGTTAATTAATCCTCATGGATTTTCCACGTCATTTAACTGTGGCTCTGTGGAGACCTTCCTGAGTTTCTATGGCAGTCTATATCATGATTTAGGAAACTCGCCATACAGATGTGTTTATCAGGAATCACTTTAACCTCATTAAAAGGGTTGTATCCAAAGCAGAAAATCATTCATAGGTAGTATAAATCGACACAGGAGTTAGATTTTTTTTTTTTACAATGATTACTCATTCTTCCAATACCTAGAAACAGTTCATCACGCAGTGAGGGATCTAATCATTGATGAGGTTATGTACTATACAGTTAACAACTCCAGTTCAAAAAGAATTTCATTAGCTGAATATACTCATCTTGATACACAGTACCAAGAATAATATGATCATGCAACATCTGGTTGAGAGATTTCCTAACCCACAGTCCTGACCTTCACGCTGAGCCAAACGGGAAGTTTGGTGATGATAGAGGCGGCCAGTTCAATGGGATGGTCGGACAGCTGCAGCGGCAGGAGACTGACTTCAGCACCGTTATCGGTCCCACACCAGGCAGACTAAAAGTCATCAATTATCTTAGGTCAGGAGCTTGAAGGTGTAGTGGTTTAGGTACAGCACGTCAGTCGTGGTGACGTAACAACACGTCACACCATCATCCAGCTGACTCAGATTAAAACAACATCTACTGAGCACATTATAACTTAGGGACTTCACTAGGACTTCTGTTTGTACTTATTGATAAGGATAAAAGTGCATATATGCAAACAATGATTCATACTCACAGCACAAACTCAAATGACCCAGTAGCCTTGTCTGGTGGTGATTTCGAGTTAAATCCTATGATGGAATAGTGACATGGAGGCGATTTTTTATGGCTACCCCTTTCCGAATTATGCGTCTGGATATCTATATCTATCTATCTATCCATCTATCTATCTCTCTCTCTCTCTCTCTCTCTCTCTCTCTCTCTCTCTCTATATATATATATATATATATATATATATATATATATGTATATATACAGTATATACCTGTGAGAACCTACCATATAACTCCCAAAGCTTCAGTGGATTATTATAATAAAAACTTTTTTTTTTTAATAATAGAACAAAGGAAGGAAAAACAAATGAATAATAAAAAATAATCCAAACACCAGATTACTGGCGTCCTCCATTCATAAAATATCTGTAACAGTTGGAGTTGAACAGCTGTATGTTGAAGTTTTAGGGGAAACAACTTCGGGGAAGCGAGTTCGGGGAATACAAGAATTCTGATAGGCAGAAGTTCTGCATTATGGCTGTGTGGCATTCCTGTCATGAGCGCTACCAGATGCCCGTGTAGCACGAGGGAAGGCATGGAGAGGTGGCACTATTGATGCAACTTCGTCAGAGCATTTCCCATAAAAATATTTGGAAAATAATGCACGGGAGGCAACATTCCTTCTTACTTGTAGGGGAGGTAGTTTATTTATAATAGCAGGGTTACCAATAATTCCAACAGCTTTGTTCTGAATTTTGTCTAGTTGTTTTAGTGCAACCTCTCCACATCCAAGGTTAATACAAAAAAATAAATATTACACATAATATTCAAGTGAACAACTGTGAAGAAAATTATGTGTACAGGGTGTATACACGGTCAGACATATGATAATACGAGATGATGCATGTCCACTGACTGTCATTTTTAAGTGAATACTATTATGTGACTAATATGTAGGGTGGACAACTGGCTATCGAAAAGATTGGTTTATAGTACTGAATTCGTAAATAAAATTAGTATTTTAATAACATATTTAATAATGCAGCAAACAATATCTTAGGGAGAGATATTGTAAATTCATTAGTCATAAAAGTAAATAATTTAATCCTGCACTTTGTGCTTACCATTCTTCCGTATTACAGGTTTTATTCACGGCGAAGTATTGTAAAAACAACTAAATTTATATGTGTTCAAGTACAGAGGATGGTAGCTTTTTTCTTGTATAGTCCGTCCTGGACGATAAGAAACATTCAATACTGCTGTGTGTGTGTGTGAGTGTATATATATATATATATATATATATATATATATATATATATATATATATACACAGGGTGTTTCAGAATGACTGAAACCCATTCAACCAGGCTTTATTTAATAACCACACATGATACACTGATAATGATCGCATTTATTTAAAGCTGAGATGATGTCAACCATATATTTCAAACTGATTAAGCATAAACTTGAACCAAAAAATTATCCAGGGCGCTTAGAAAATATGCTCCAAATGACCGCCATCGAGCCGGAGGCATTCCTGAATGCGCTGTGCAAAGTTGTTGATAACACGCACACATTCATCCTGGCTAATGATCTGAATCTGCGCTGTGATGGCTGTCTTCAAAGCTGGGATGATCTGAGGATTGTTCTGATAGATGTTATCTTTGAGGAAACCCCAGAGGAAAAAGTCCTGGGGCTGAGATTCGGTGAATGTGGGGACCATTCTGTGTCGGCTTTGCGTCTGATGAGGCGTTCCCCAATATGTTCCTTTAACTAATCGATGGTGATGTTTCCTCTGGGGTTTCCTCAAAGATAACATCTACCAGAACAATCCTCAGACCATCCCAGCTTTGAGGACAGCCATCACAGCGAAGATTCAGATCATCAGCCAGGATGAATGTGTGCGTGTTATCAACAACTTTTCACGGCGCATTCAGGAATGCCTCCGGCTCGATGGCTGTCATCTGGATCATATTCTCTAAGCGCCCTGGAGAATTTTTTGGTTCAAGTTTATGCTTAATCAGTTTGAAATATATGATTATCATCATCTCAGCTTTAAATAAATGCAATCATTATCAGTCTATCATGTCTGGTTATTAAATAAAGCCTGGTTGAATGGGTTTCAGTCATTTTGAAACACCCTTGTATATTTATATGCAATGTTGCACGGTGCGTGGTATATTACTATGCATTTGCCATATAATTTTCAATCCTTCATATTCATTTTCCATAGTTTAATAATAATTGTTAGTTAGTGGAGAACTGTACAGTTATATGCAAAATGTTTTGCACCTAATCTGTTATGTTGGTTTAATTTGTCTTAATACCTTCGAGGAATATCGAAATGATCTGGAAAAGATGGAAACACAATCTTTCTGTTTCTGTATAAGACCATATTAGACCCACTACCAGACTGTAACTTCTCAGTGGAGGCGAGAGAGATCCAGAATGAACTTTTCCTTATTCTGGTGAAGTGAGGCTGCGGAATTATCATTAATCTCCACCTACTACGTAGATGGAGAATATTGTTTATGCTGGTAATATTAGTCTCCACCTACTACATAGGTGGAGACTATTGTTTTCAACGTTACTATTATTATTCCGGTCTCACGACGATTCTAGGAGAACCAGAGACTGCGCAAGGAATCTGAGGGCCCAGGTTATGTGTCCTGGCATGGGCCACTGCTGATAGAAAAACAAACCCAAATCTCCCCAGTGGGGTCACGGTCATTGTAAGAAACAGTAGATGGAGACTAGTGACCGTCTGCACGACAGTTACAGAGTTCTAGTTCTAGTATTTTTTTTTTTACTAAGTTATCCCCGTATCCTGAAGATTGGGTCTATGAATGTGAGTGGATGTAGTACGATTGAGGCTAAACGGGAAGAGATTGGGAGAATGTTTGTGAGAAGAAAGTTGGATGTGTTAGCTTTGAGTGAAACAAAGATGAAAGGGAAGGGTGAGTCTATGGAAGTGTGAATGGAAGATCGTCAGGTGTGGAGAGAGGAAGGGCAAGAGAAAGTGTGGCCTTGTTAGTGAGCCCGGAAGTGCAGCACTGTGTGATTGAATGGAAGGCGGTGTTATGAAGACTTATGTGGGTGAAAGCGAAATCTGAACGTGAGTTGTGGGTATTTGTGAGTGCATATGAGCCTGGTAGTGAAAGAGATGAAGAAGAGAGGGAGTCTTCCTGGAATGATGTTGATAAGAGTCTGCGGAGTTTCGGAGCGAATGTGAATGTGGTAATGATGGGAGATCTGAATGCGAGAATGGGAAATGTAGCAGTTGAAGGTGTATTTTTTATTTATTTATTTATTTATTTTTTTTTTTTGTGTCCAACTCTGGACATAGGCTTCACAGCCTACTCTCAAGGCTCAGTAGTCCTCCTACATACCATCCATCTTTCTACATGTCACCGCTAACACCCACCGTCCATATTGAATACATGCTAGGGCTGTCTCATACAGGACTGGTGTATTGGTATTAGCGGGGGTATTTTTACGACATGTCGGCGGATCTTCTAGTAGATCAGTAAAGTCTGATTTTATGAAATTCAAATCCCTAAACTGTTCCCTGCCCCAGCGTGGATTTGAACCTAGGTCCGGTAGGACTGCAGGCCACCTCATACCGATTGAGCTATCGCCTTGGTATGCATGGTCTGCCTGGAAGAAATGAAAATGGGGAATGAATGATAGGGATGTGCGCTGAGTGAGAGATGGTGATTGGAAGTACATTGTTTGAGAAGAAGGATATAAGTATACATGGTTGGGACAGGAGGATGGAAGGGTTGTTGATAGAGCATTGATAGACTATGTGGTTGTATCCAGGAATGTAAGAGGAGGATTGTTGGATGTGAGAGTTTTGAGAGGAGAGGGTAGAGGTATGTCTGACCACTACCTGGTGGAGGGAAACTTGAGAGTAGGCGAGAGATGGGTGAGAGCTAGGAAAGTTATGTGTGGCAGGGAGGTTTTGAATGTGAGTGACTTGGATAAAAGAGAGAAAATGATAGAGTATGAGGAAAAATTGAAAGATGAGTGGAACGCAGTGAAAGATCAGGAGAATGGCAGTGTAGAGGACGAATGGCAGTTGTTGAAGAGTGCTGTGGTGGGGCATGTGGAAAAGGTGTGTGGTGTGAGACGAGTGGGTGGTGGTATAAGAAAGGGAAGTGAATGGTGGTGCTAAGAAGTATGGCTGTGGCTGAGAAGAACCGTGCATATGCAGCATGGCTGCAGAGGAAGGATGAGGTGTCATATGAGAGGTATAAGGAAAAGAGTAATAGGGCAAGAAGGGCTGTGCATGATGCTAAAGTGGCAGCAGATGAGAGGTGGGGTAGGCGGTTAATTGAGAATTGTCAACAGAATAAGCAAATGTTTTGGAAGGAGGTGAAAAGGGTGTGAAAGGGAAAGTCTGGGAAGGAAGAGCAAGTAAAAGCAGAGGATGGAAGGATGTCAGAGGATGGAAGGATGTTAAATGAGAGGGATGCAGTAAGGAAGAGATGGGTGGAGTGTTTTGAAAGATTGTCAAATGTAGAGGAGGAAAAGGAGGCTGAGATTGTGGTAGATGGAAGGGTGCAAAGAATAAATGTGTTGGGAGAGTTGAATGATTCTTTGATCACGATGGAGGAAGTGCAGGAGGCAGTAAAAGGGAAAACAGGGAAAAGCTGCAGGTATGGATGGGTGTACTGTGGAATGCCTGAAAGATGGTGCAGCGACTTTTGCTGACTAGTTAGTAAGACTGTTGAATGTGTGCTTTGTGAAAGGAATGGTTCCAGTTGACTGGGCAAGTGCTTGTGTGGTCCCATTGTATAAAGGTAAGATACTAAAGTATGAATGTATTAGCTTTAGGGGTATAAGTCTGTTGTATGTTGTACGTAAAGTGTATGGCAGAGTGTTAATTAAGAGAGTTAGAAAAGGTACAGAGAGAGTGATTGGTGATGAGCAGTGTGGCTTTAGGAGAGGGAGGGGATGCGTGGATCAGGTGTTTGCTGTGGGACAGGTGTGTGAAAAGTATTTAGCAAAAGGTAAGGATGTGTTTTGGGCGTTCATGGATTTAGAGGAAGTGTATGATAGAACTGATAGGGAGGCTTTGTGGACTGTTTTATGATTGTATGGACGTGATGGTAGATTTCTAAAAGGAGTGAAAAGATTTTATGTGAATAGTAGAGCACGTGTAAGAGTGGGAAAAACTCTGAGTGATTGGTTTCCCACGAGAGTGGGGCTGCGGCAGGGATGTGTGATGTTGCCTTGGTTGTTAAATATTTATATGGATGGTGTTGTAAGGGAGGTGAATGAAAGAGTGTTAGATGGAGGTCTGAGTCAAGTGAATGTTGATGGCAGAGAGTGGAAACTGAAGCAGCTTCTGTTTGCAGATGATACTGCACTGTTGGCTGATTCAGAGGAGAGACTGAGACAGTTGGTAGAGGATTTGGAAGGGTGTGTGAAAGGAGGATATTGAAAGTAAATGAGAATAAGAGTAAAGTGATGATGTGTACGAGGTTGGAAGAAGGTAGGAGGATGAATATAGTTTTGAAAGGTGAGTTGCTTGTGGAGGTAGAGTGTTTTAAGTATTTAGGGTCACATGTTGCTCTGGATGGAAGAATAGATGCAGAAGTGAAGTTTAGAATGGATGAAGTAGGAAAGGTGTTGGGAGGAATGAAAAAAAGTGTTTAGATGTCATTTGCTTAGAATGGATGTAAAGAGAAGACTTTATGAGAGTGTTGTGGTGCCAACTGCTTTATATGGGTCTGAAACATGAAATATGGGTGTAGTAGAGAGGAAAGGTTTGAATGTAATGGGGATGAGGTGTCTGAGGAGTGTGTGTGGAGCGATGCGTATGGATCGAGTGAGAAATGGTGAAGTGCGAAGGAGAATTGGAGTTATGCAGGAGATGGCTGATCGAGTTGAGCAGAGGGTGTTGCGATGGTTTGGGCATATGGAGAGAATGGATAATAAGCGATGGGTGAAAAAGATAATTAGATCTAATGTGAGAGATGTAAGGCTGAGAGGAAGACCATGAATAGGATGGATGGACTGTGTGAAGAGAGCGTTGGATGTGAGAGGGATGTCTCTTGAACAAGGAAGAGTGGCTATGCATGACAGAAATGACTGGAGAGGAATTATGAATGAATAAATGATGACACAGCCCTGAGGGCATATTCTTCCCCATTTGGTCTGATAAGATGATCAGGTCAGGTGTAGGTAAGGGGATGGGTCCACTATGATGTGGCAGGTGTAAACAAGCTCTGCTGTTGGGCCCTGCTGCGGATGTCACTAATTGCACTGCGTAGTTGACCCTTGTGCAGTGTGGTGCAGTGAGGATATATCCATTCTCCCCTTGGGGCTAATATGGAATGAATATGTTTGAGTGGATGAGTAAATTGGGAGTGTGTCATCCTGTCTCGGCTACCTCCCTTTCTTTGGGGGAAGCAGCCTAGTATATAGAGAGACAGATGATTATTATGATGATGATGATGATGGTTATTATTAATGTTTTTATTAGTATTAGTTGTAGCAGAAGTAGTATTACGTGGAACAGTTCAAATGAACGTGGAAGTATTGTACTGGCTCATTTTATTTGTAATTATGTCATCTGGAGATCTGACAGGTGAGAACATATTAAGGCATATGAAAAGGCATATGTCCAGCATCCTGCCTGGGCTTTAAGCCTAAACTCTGGGCACACACATCACGAGACGAGTATGCTACCACGAAGCCACCGCTTGGTAATAATGACTATTTGGAATCTGTGTCCCATCCAGTCTTTTACTGTCCCATTGGGATAATAAAAGTCCGAAGCTGGGCTACTTAGTCCATGTATTTAAGGGATGATTTACGAGTTGTTATTCCCTCAGTGGCAATTATAAGCAATAAGCCAGAGTCAGCTTTCGGATATAACTCTTATGGGCAACATCTGGTTGAACTGTCAAAATATTATCAAATATATCTGTGTAGTCTACCACTCCACCAGTGCTTCTTCTGAACTCAGTGTATTTGATTCCATTTCCACACAGTTGAGTAACCTTAATCTTGCCCTTAGCACCGAAATTACCATTTTGGGTGATTTTAACATACATAATGTTGAATGGTTATTGCATTCTGCCAGGACTGACGATGCTGGTCTAGAGTGCGAGCTGTTTGCAGAATCGTTAATCTCACGCAACTGATAAAGCAACCAACCAGAATACCAGATAATCCTGACCATAATACCCATCTTTTGGATCTGTTCCTGACAAATAAACCAGATCAGTACAGGATAGAGGTATTATCTCCACTTGGATCCTCTGACCACAATCTCATCAAAGCCTCATTAGTTAGCTCCCCCAAACCTTCCCATTCTGAACCTACCAGGGTGACCCGATGGCACTTTGATAGGGCAAACTGGGATGAATTTAGAAATTATCTTGCTGACATTCCATGACAGTCTTTCTTCTCTAATGATGTCAATTCTACCCAGTCCCACATTTGTGACTTAATACCAGCTGGAATGGATTTATTCATACCAAGTCAACAATTCACTAAAAGATCGATCTCTCCAAAATGGTTTGATAGCAACTATGCCAGAGCAACAGCCCAAAAGTCATCAGTATATAACTATTACTTAAAATAAAAAACAGCAGAATCACTGTCTCAATTTAAAATCGCTAAAAACCATGTAAATGCTGTAATAAATCTAGCTAAATCAAACTTTATTCCAAAGCAAGCATCAAAACTACTTAACAACCCTAATGACAATAGAATATTCTTGTCAACTCTCAATTCTTTCAGTAATAACTTTAACAAGTCATCATCCATTCCCCCACTAAAATCTCCAGATGGCAACATTACAAATGACCCGTGTGGGAAAGCAGATATTTTTGCCAGTACATCTGCCAGAAATTCTACCTTACAGGAAGCCAGCCAGAACGTCCCAGCACTAGAACTTGACTCTCCCGAAATTGTTCCACGTAAAATACAGACAACGTACGTTAAATCCATCCTAGATCATTTACCTACCAACAAAGCTCCAGGCCCAGATGGATTTCCGCCAATTGTTTTGAAAAAGTGTTCCCCAGAACTTGCCTCTGTTCTTGCTAAATTATTCAGACTATGCATACGTACTTCTTCATTCCCTAATTCATGGAAAGAAGCCAATATCCACCCAATTCCAAAGAAAGGAAGTTCCTCTGACCCCTCTGAGTTCAGACCAATAGCTGTCACATCTTCTCTTTGTAAGGTTTTTGATACAGTAATTAATAAGGACATAGTTAAACATCTTGAATCCAACAACTTAAATAGTGATATACAGTATGTTTTCACCAAGAAAGATCCACCATTGACATACTCAATCTCCTGACTCATACCATCCGTCAGTCAGTTGACCTACATGGAGAAACTTACGCAGTAGCCCTGGATATTTCTAAAGCTTTCGATAGAGTGTGGCACCGTTCCCTGTTGTCCAAACTCCCTTGCTATGGACTAAAATAAACTCTTTTGTTCCTTTGATTTCCTCATATCTCAGCAACAGAAAAATAAGAGTAAAAGTAGATGATGTCTATTCCAATTTCCACTCAATTAACGCTGGCGTGCCGCAGGGATCAGTTCTGGCACCAACCCTGTTCCTCATTCATATTAATGATCTCTTATCTGTCACCCACAATCCCATCCATTCATATGCAGATGACTCAACACTTCATAGTTCATTCACACTCAGACATTCATTTACAAAGTCTGTTATCTCTACCTCTCAACTCAGTACAGCCATCTCTTTAAATCAAGACTTATCCACGATCAGTGAATGGGGACAAAATAACCTGGTCTCATTTAATGCTTGTAAAACTAAATATATACAATTTACTAGTAGACAGGTATTACCAGAATCGTATATTACCGTCAATGGTACAAATATTCCCATTTCCAAAAGTATTGAAATTCTCGGCATCTCGCTTAACAGTGCCCTCAGCTGGACCTCTCATGTCAGATCACTTGCTAAAACCACATCAAAGAAACTTGGATTATTGTACAGAGTCCGTAACTTCTTCACTGACGAGCATAAGCAATAATTTATAAGTCATGTGCGCTCCCAGCTTGAATACTGCTCACCCTTGTGGAATGGATGTGGAGAGGTTGCATAAAAACAACTAAACAAACTTCAGAACAAACCTGTTGGAATTATTAATAACTCTGCTATTACTAACAAACTACCTCCCCTACAAGTAAAAAGGAATATTGCCTCCCTTGCGTTATATTACAGATATTTTTATAACAAATGCTCAGACGAAGTTGCGTCCATTGTGCCACCTCTTCATGCCTTCCATCGTGCTACACGGGCATCTGGCAGCGCTCATGTCTGGAATGTCACTCAGCCATACTGCAGAACTTCTGCCTATCAGAAATCTTTCATTCCCCAAACTGCATCTCTCTGGAACTCGCTTCCTCAGAGTTGTTTCCCTCCAAACTTCAACCTACAGCGGTTCAAGTCTAACTGTTACAGATATTTTATGAACAGAGGACACCAGTAATCTGGTGCATGGATTTTTTTTAATTAATTTGTTTTTCCTTCCTCTGTTCTGTTATTAAAAAAAAAAAATGCTTTAGTCCACAGAATAGTTCTGTTAGCTATATGTTACTGTCCAGTGGAATAAATGGTTTCCTGGTCTACTAAAAACCATTTGGCTTATCATACAGTATGGAGTCATCTGAAGGTAACTCTATATCAAACGAGTGGATGACGATAGCCCCAGCTTATCAGCAGTTCTTTAGAATAATGAAAACAACACGATTTTTTTTTTCCAAATATCTATCTGTCTATATCCAGACGCCACAGTCTCGCAAGGGGTGGCCGTTTGTCTTTAAATTAGTTGTTTTACGGGGAGGGGCATTAACCCTCCGTCAATTCGCTTCCTTATACGCAGGGAATAAACAATGCAAAACCACCTGGAAAAGAACGACGAATAAAAAAAAGTGACAAGATGGGAGAAATAGGAATAGAGAGGATAAGAAACGTAAAAAGAATGGTAAAGGTGAAGGAAGAAGTAGGCAGAACTACATCAAGTGAGTGGATGGTTGTCGCCACCACCAATCACCAAATACAAGTGTAGCTCACAGTTATCATACTGTACTTCTTTCTTCCTCAGAGCTTATGCAGCAGACGTCTTGGTCATCACGTCACTGAAGCCTCCACTTCTGCCTGCACACCTCGCACTCCTAAGACCGTTCTCTGGTGAGTTAATCCACTCTTTGGATATTGGGCCACTGCATTACCCAGATACCAAGTTACTCCCCTACGTGTTACCATTGGTACTCATTT
This sequence comes from Coenobita brevimanus, assembly GCF_032717465.1. Classification (NCBI taxonomy): domain Eukaryota; kingdom Metazoa; phylum Arthropoda; class Malacostraca; order Decapoda; family Coenobitidae; genus Coenobita; species Coenobita brevimanus. The sequence goes on along the minus strand of NC_136993.1, from coordinate 60,039,431 downwards.
TACTAAACAAACTGTAAAGGATGGATGCCCACCAGTTGAGTGACGCCAGATGAATTCACCATTATTGAAACCCACACGCTATTAGGCCTGTAGTGTCATAGCTACCAGCGTTAACCACAGGGAAAGGGAAAACGGAAGCAGACATGCCATCGACAGTGTTCATTTAAAGTAAAACCATTCACCCATTAAATTCATCAAGGTTCTAGATTCCACCGTGTGTTTAAAAAATCATTGTTAAGATCTTAATTCATTACAGGTTTGCAACATGGTCTCTAAATAAATCTAAGCATTCGAATCTTGATTTCCCTTCTGTTACTTTATGTCTGAAACAAGTATTCTTTTATTTACCAAACCTACTCTTAGGAGAAGTGTGGTTGAGTTTACTGGTGGGCGTGGTGGCGTGGGGATTGACACTATGGGTGCTACAGCGAGCATGGAAGTGGGCAGCAGGTGAGCATGTCGCTGAGTTCAGCACTGCCCTCATGTATGGCTGGGGCGCCCTTCTGGAGCGGCCGCCACCAGACATTTCCATGGGTGCATCTGGGCAGGTAATGAACACATCACTGACAACCATATTCGTAATCATCATCATCATCAGCAGCAGCATATGACAATTCCAAGAGATCAGAATCGCCATTGCTGGATTAAATTTTTATTTTAGCTAAATTTTAAGTCAGGTTCGATAAAGTTGATATAACACTTTCTTAGCTATCCTGAATAGTTCATGGCAGAATGTCGATACTTAAGATTCTGATACCACCATTGTCCCACCATAATCCATAAATGAAGGATTACTGGCAATTCACCGAAGTAGTGTACAGAGAAAACATCTCGTACCGTAAGTCTCATATTTTTGTTGGTTAAGGAGGTTCCTTATGATCTTTTCCTTAGCTATGTCTTTAGATATGGCTGGTTAATCTCCTTGTGCCCGTTATGTATGTAAAGGGAGGTGATAATATATTAGATGAATGCGCATAGAACTAGACAGTAAGGTGCCATGAGCTTAAGTTTCTGCAGGGTTAATCAGCTCCTGAAGACAATTATGAGGCAATCCAGATTATTAATGTCTTCATCTCAGGGATCGTCTTGGTTCTTCCAGGCGATTTTTTTCAAATTAGGAGTGACCACCTTAGTCTTCATGTGTAGTGTAGTTTATAATTTCTGACAGTTTATGGCTTACCAGTCTTCCAATTATGGAACAAGAAGCTAAGTAAAAAGTAACTCATATAATGTGACTAAACAATGTAATTACTTAGTTTTTTTTTTTTTTTTTTTTAATGTGTCCGACTCTGGGCAAAGGCTTGGGCCATTTCTCTGGGGCAGCGGCCTATCCCAAGGCCCAGTAGTCCTCCTACACCTCCATATGTCACCACTTTAGCGCTAACACCCACTGTCCATACTGAATACATGCAAGGGCTGTCTCATATTGGACTGGTGCATTGGTATTAGCGGGGCTACTTTTCCGACATGTCCGCAGGTCTTCTAATAGATTAGGAAAGTCTGCTTTTATGAAATTCATATCCTTTAAACTGTTCCCTGAGCCAGCCGGGATTGGAACCTGGGTCCATTAGGACTGCAGGCCACCTCTACCTACCTGTGGTGGAGGAGGCATTAAATTATTGCTCTGCTCATCTGTTTGTGCTTGGGTGGGTGCATCTGTGTGTCCATAACACTGTTGTGGCCGCGATACCTCCTGAACCCATCAACGGATTTCCATCAAACTTTTGTCAGTGACGTAGTATAAGGAGATATTGAACTGCTTTGGTAAGGTCAAAGCATCACAGGTCAAGGTCATAATTTTGATGTTGACTTAGTAATCCTTGTGAGTGCAATATCTCCTGAAATCCTCAAGAATTACGACCAAGCTTTTGTTAGTGGTACAGTATAAAGGGACGATGTACTGATTAGGTCAACAAGATCATAGGTTATAGGGTGAAGGTCATATGGGGTCAACTTAGTTTACCCTTGTGAGCCTGATATCTCCTGAATCCCTTAACGGATTTCGACCAAACAAATGCCTGTGATACAGTACGAAGGGACAATGAATTGTTTAGATCAGCAAGGTTAAGGGATCAAAGGTCAGTCATAATGCATTTGACTTAGTTTATTATTTTGGGCATATTTCCTGAAGACTTTGATGGATTGTGGGAAAACTTTTGCCAATGATACATTTTGGAGGAAGGGAGGGAGGACAACTGATTAGGTCAGCAGTTGTATGACCAGTCCATGCACAAGGCTTGGGGGAGGCATATCGAGCGACACATTGCATTGATAGCTCAGGGCCCAAGTTCTCAGCATTTCATTACTTCTTGATGCTTAACTAATATTACCTTTACAATCCTTTATGTACTGGCTAACGGGAGTCTCTTTTAATCACGTTTGGTTTAAAGTAGATGATGAAGGGTACATTTCATCTGTCCTTTCAAAATCTCTCTTAACCCCCTCGTGCACCGTAAGTTTCCAGTAAGTTTTGGTTCCATGCACGGAATGAAAACCTCGCTCAGTCTGGCTCCACCCGCATGGCAAGGGAAAAATTTATATGGCTTAATTTACCCCCGGAAAGTGCTTATATTGTTATAAATCACTTCCTATCATATTCGTTGATGTTAATACTATAAGAAAAAAAACATAAAATAGATGAATAAAAGTACAGAAATGAAGCCTGAATAAACCTTTTTTACATGAAAACTAGCTTCTCATAACTTCCCAACATCACCGTGAAAATTTCTTCCTGTGATGAGCAGCTTCAAAGGACAAATCTAATTGTAGAATTTCATGATCTTTCATCTATGAAAGTTTCAAGTTGATACGTCTTTCGAGTAAATAAAAAAAAAAAAAAAATCACTTGAAAACGTCTGACTTGTATATTATTTCGTATGTTGTTAGTGACACTTTTACAAACACATATGTAAATTCTATCCAGTTTTGTAGCCCGAAGGTTAAGGAAACCAACGATATATTTCACAGTGTTATAACCATTATTGTTATGGAGAAAATGAATTTTGAAAAGTTACGATGGGTTGCACACAGTTTGTGCTGTGACAGCAGGTACGCCCAGGCCCGTAGACTCAGTATGTTCGTCTTTCGTAACTTTTCCCCATTTATTTTTATAGATATGTTACTTTGCTTTACAAAAGTATACATAGGAAATCATCAGCTTGATCAAGCTTTCTAAAGATATTGGAGGCGCCCTATACTTTATGAGTAAAATGACTGGAAGTATAGCAATGAAATGCACCACATTTTCCCTATGAGAAATATATAATAAACACACAATATACACCTTCCAATACTATAGTATAAAAACTTGACAAATAAGCTGGTTACTCACGTCCTCTAGCAGTGTTGTAGTGTTTCTTGAGAGGAGATGGATTTGCAGAGAGGAAGAGAGGTATGATCACAGCCTGAATGTGTGAGTATTTGTAATGTGTGAGTGTCTGTGTGTGTATGTGCGTGTGTGTGTGTGTGTGTGTGTGTGTGTGTGTGTGTGTGTGTGTGTGTGTGTGTGTGTTACTGCTGTATGCTTTCATCAGTATGGTGGTCTCTGGAAAGGTGAAAATTGTCATCTGAGTGATGGCAGTAGGAGTTGTAGTAACACCAGTCATGGCAGTGGTGAAAGGACCAGTGGTGCCAGTGGTGAAAGGAATTGTGGTAGTGATGGTGCTACTACCACTCTCTACAGTGCTTATCACAGCGGCCTTGACCGCATGTTTGCCCTTATCACTCGTAGGGTCATATTTCACCTTCACTCTCCTGCTCCTTACTCTCTCCTCCTCAATATATTCACTTTCCATTTCACTTTCGCTGCTTTCTTCACTTTCACTTCCACTGAATAAGTGTTTCATATAATCTTTCTCAGATAGGCCCTTGCGAGACATTTTTCAGGTTTAGTGTAATGTAAAAATAGCAAGGGAACAGTAAAAATCAGTTACAAATATTCAAATTTGGCTTCCTCTGAAAATATATAAGAAACACTTATAAATGTACTATATACAACACAATATCACTATACACACGTAAGGTATGGATGGTGCGGTAGTAGCCAAACATGGGTTTAAATGCCTGGCCGTGTGCTCACACACCCTTCCAGCCTGACTGACGGGACACTACTGAGCTAAATATAGGCCGCTTACCCTTCCAATAAGCTCCCGGCTGTTGCCATATATTTCCCTGGACCTGGCAACTCTCAGCTTTGACTCAACCAAATTTGACAGAAATCCATCCACAGGAAAAGTTTCTACAACCATTTATAGAGAAGTTGCATTATGTTGCATCATCGGTTACTCTTCAGATTGTAAGGCTTATGACTTGCGGAGCGTCATCTTGCACGAGGGGGTTAAAAAATGAACATAAATCCACTGAAGGTAGCATGAATAACACATCGCTTATGCTTTACAGATGCTGGTGGGTTGGTGGCTGGTGTTCTGTGTGATCATCTCCACGGGGTTCAAGTCCTCCCTCATTGCCCACCTCACCGTGCAAGGCAAATCCTCAACCCTGGATACCCTTCAAGACCTCGTGAACCAAAAAAACTGGAGGTGGGGTACAGAACCCTGGATCTACAACGGTGCGGCTATGGAGTACTTTGCCAAACATACCGACCCTGTGGTGAATGAAATTTACCGTGGAATGGAGGTAAGGCTGTACGAAGAAGCTATTTACAGTAGTGAGTCAAAAGTCAGCATTTTGTTAGTATAAAAGGTCTTTGGCACCTCACCACAGCAATTTGTTTTGAACTGAATTATTTGATAAAATTGTTTTTCTGCCACAACTCTGTTGTATGCTACCAAATAAACAATAAAACCTGCGCAACTAAACAAATTCAGTATCTTCTTCAGTGAATAAATGAAACTAAATATGGTAACAAAATAAATAAGTATCAATCAATTACAAAAGATGTAGGAAGCTATCATCCTTAACCCTCCGCGTGCTGGCTATTTTTAGCCCTATGGGTCACCCCAGTGCCGGCCATTTTTTGACCTTTATTTTTGGGCTAAAATGATAGATTTTGATGTGGGAACAGCAAATTTTCCCATTAAAATGCTCACCGAGGCTCGGAAATGGGTTTTATTGAGTCCGGGATACTTGTATACAGGTATAGCTGCTCTCTCACGCTCACCACGTACATGAGAGAAAGCCGTTTTCTATGTATGGTATACTCAGGTATTTATGCTGGAAAGTGTTCAGTACACTTTCTGATTACTTATTACTTCAGCATCTATCACAATTTGAGTGTCTTTCTCACTGTGAATGCATTATATTACACTAACTTGAAGATAGGTACACCCTGACTTCATTACATACAGTCCTGGCACTTACAAGAAGGTATTTACAACTTGACTTCACTATATAGTCCTTACACTTACAAGAAAATATTTACAAAATGCCTCCGCTATGTACAGCATTGGGTGAGGCACACAGACAGAGTGAGGCAGAGCGAGCGTGAGGGGGGAAGCGAGTGAGTGTATGGCCTTGACAGCCTGGGGGATGGTAGAGGAACAGGTACCTTACATGTTTGCCAATTTTTACCCGCGAATGTTGAAAAATGCAGTCACTGAATTTTTTTACTTTAAACCGTTTTAAAGCGGCACTGGCACTGGCCGCGGAATTATGTCAGACCATTTTAAAATGGCACTGGCAGGCGGTGGGTTAAGCAAATAAAAAATATCAGCTGGATAATCAGAAGCACCTCCATGCATAAAGGTCAGAGAGTAGGCACCATCCGTCACCCATTGGCAATGGAAAAACCTCAGGACAGGTCCTCCAGAATAGGACATTTGACAGACATATGATGAACAGTGAGGGGAACCAGGTAGTCAGTGTAATACAGCTGACTCCCACCACACATCAGGAACCCATGAGTTAGCAGTGAACGCCCAATATGAAGCCAGGCAACCTGCAATCACAGAGGTATGGAGGGGAGAGACCTTGGCTCAACCACTCTCTGAAAAATCTTCAATTTACTACTAATATCAACATCGCACTGGCTCTGATAAGCACGAGTTGCAGACTTCAAGGAAGGCGTCAAATCAGAAGCAGAAAATTGAAAATAGGCAGGGGGTCGTCGAGAAGATGCGGCTTTAGTTGATGTGTCTGCCCTCTCATTGTCCTGAACAACATGCAAAGGAGCCCAATACAACCAGAGTAACTTACCTATTCTCTGAATCAGGAAAGTCACACATAAATGGCAAGGACCAAAAGATGAGGTAAATTAAAGACTAGGGCCAAAATGATGCTTTAGGAATCACTAAAAACCAAAAAAGAGGGCTCCTCTTGTGTTCAAATCAGTATAAGAATTAAAACAACAGCAGTCAATTCTGCACTAAAAATAAAATGAATCTAGAGTAAGACTTCCTCCACTCACAAAATATGGGAACTCTGCCCCTAACCTGACATCAGCATCAGACTTTGGACCATCTGTAAATAATGGGATGGTATGTCTGTGAATGCACAAAAAAAAAAAAAAAAAAAAAAAAAAATGGAGAGCCAGGGACGAAACAGAAGCCCTGATAACCTCAAAACCCCTGCACACCTGCACCAATGAAAGATATCATGGAGTGATTCTTGGGAGATGGACAGAAAAGACAGGCTTCGCTGAGAGACCTACGTCTCTCATTATCTGCCTGACCTTGTGGCCAAAGGAATGTGAAGTGTGAGCATGAGAAACGTAACACTGAAAAAATGACTGCTGTGATACACAAACAACAGCAGAGTGAGGCTGGCATATGTCTCACATGGTTCCAGTAACAAATGATTATAAACTTGAGCTGTAAATCTAAAGGAGGCAAGCCAGCCTCCAACAATTAGTTTGGAATCAGGTAGGATCTGAAAATACCAGTAGCAAGACTTAAACAAGCATGATGCAGAGGATCAAGAACACTAAACCGCGGTATAGTGGCGGAAGAATACACTTTGTAATCATAGGCAAGTGTACTGTAGATCCCACTAAGGTTTGATACAGGTGTAGGAGTGTCCTCCAATAGGCACCCCAACAGGTATGAGATTGTATCCTAGACAAATTCGTTGCTTGCATGCAAGAACTTCATAGAATTTTCAAATGACAATCCCAGGTAAGCCAACAGTCAAACTTTAAGCCAAGAAACTTTGTCTCCTCCATGCACTGCAGTCAGTGTTGACTCAGAAGTAAGTCATGGTCTGCATTGTGAGTTGTGGGCTCATAAATATTCCACCAGGACTTCAGGTTATTCTTAAAGACTCTGTATTGCTACTGGATGCTTTACTGAGAGCTCAATTGTGTTACTCCTGAAGTCTAGTTGATCTCAGTTATCTCATACAGTCTTTCAGCGTTGAGGCAGAGAGTTTCTTTTGTGTGTGTTGCCCAATGTCATGGCTGCACTGCGTAAACACAGAGCAGTCTCCTTAGCAGATCTAGTAAGAAGGCAGCTGGTCGCTGCCGATTCATGACTTTCTTCCACGCCTGTCTCATGATAAATAAGCAACAAACATTCACTTGCTTACATTTGTCTCCCCCCAGATAAATAAGATGTCTCCCGACATGTTATAGGTGTAGAGATTAATAGAAGACAATTTAAATAGTAAAACAACACTGATATTATAAATGAATGAGAAGAAAATTAAATGACAATATATTACACTAATAATAAGAGTATACTGGTTAACAGGGAGAATATTTAAATACATCAGCGTACATACATAAGAGAATGATACAATGCTGATATATGGTATAATGATAAATAATAAAATTACATTAATATAACAGCTGGTTAAACAGGAATTGCGATGGTATAGCGAGAGAATAAGGTCTCGTAATAATTAAATATTGTTAATTTTAGAGGGAGGCGGTGGCTGAAAAGGTAGAGAGGCGGTCTGCAGTCCTAACGGACCCAGGATCGAATCCCGACTGGGGCAGGGAACAGCTTAAGGATTTGAATTTCCTAAAAGCAGACTTTCCGTATCTACCAGATGGCCAGCCGACATGTCGCAAATATACCCCCGCTAATAGCAACACACCAGTGCTGTATGAGACAGCCTTAGCATGTATTCAATATGGATGGTGGGTGTTAGCGCCGAAGTGGTGACATGTGGAGGTGTAGGGGGACTATTGGGCCTTGGGATAGGTCACTGCCACCAAGAAATAGGCCCTGAAGCCTTTGCCCAGAGTCGGACACGTAAAAAAAAAAAAATTAACTAGTCTGGTGTCCGCACGTCTTCCCACAAATTAGCACTGTAGAGTCGGGGTGGAGTAAGTAATTTGTCTTCCCCATTTCGTCTTACTCCCACTCAGATTTCTTGAGCTTCAGCATCAGTTCCAATATCTCGTCACTTTCGCATTTAACGACGTTCACTGTTTCCCTCGTTCCATTAAGTAACGTTATCTCATGGAGTCTTTTTTCCACTAGTTTAACACCGCAATGGACCAAAAATCACTGTGAATACAATAAAAAATTCTGCTATGGTGAATGCAAGAAGAGAATACACATATTTAATGAGAACTTAAAAAAAAAAAAAATGAAGTGAAATACCTATACTACAGCATTCTCGCAAGGAACAGTTGTGATGGAGACGATTTTAAAACACAGGACAAAGACGAAGGGTTTGAACGGCAGATGGACAGGGATGGCCCGACCACGGGAGGTGGTGGTTCCCCCCCTCCCCAGTGTTTGTTCCTGAGTTGGTCACAAAATTACTGAGTTTGTCAAAAATAGAGAGTAGAGAGTTTTCTTTTTTACATGAGACATCTCCGAGAGGAAAAAATATTTTTTACATAAGTTTTTTTCTCTCTCTCTCTCTCTCTCTCTCTCTCTCTCTCTCTCTCTCTCTCTCTCTCTCTCTCTCTCTCTCTCTCTCTCTCTCTCTCTCTATATATATATATATATATATATATATATATTTTATCCTATGGCTATTCTTTATTCTTAAAATAGTAGAAGTGCTGTATCTATTTCGTTGGTCAAATATATTCGAGTTGGTCAAATAACGGAGGAATTGGTCAAATATAACTTGAGTTGCTCAAATAAGAGGCGTGTTGGTCAAATATGCGGCGAGTTGGTCACAACTAAGGTAACTCCCCACACCCGAATCACAAACTCCTCAGGCCATCCATGCAGATGGACACGAATGTAAGAGATCAGACGGGACATGTCGTGATACAGAAGAAAAAATTCAGTGTACACAAATGCAGTTTAGAGAGTCATTGTGATATAGAGAGAAGTGAATTATTTGGATGTGACCAAGGAAGCCTGTAGAACGAACAGGATTATGGACCATGATAGACGTGGAAAGGAAAGTAGCTTCTAGTACAGGATAGTACAGTTCTAGTCTTGAGAAAGAGATACAGAATTAAGTTCGTGTGAGCTCATTCCAAAACTAAACTAAGGTCTGACACCGGAACAATATGACAATTGAGAAATTCTCTGCTTGCATCATAAATTATTGGATGGTGATATTTTCTGTGAATATTATTAATCTTATCATTTCACTGACACATTAAAACTGCCTATTTCATTCAACAATATAACCGTACTACATAGTAACAGAGATATCGTCCTCCACTAACATTACTTCCCCCGGGGTTTTACCAGTTGGCCCCCTGGTTGGAGAACCCCACCTCTATCCCTATCCCCCAGAGATGAACCAAGGATAGCTAGTGGAAGCAAGGCTGTCTACACTCTCTGCAACATCTTGCTTATGAAAGGAATCTGGATTAATGTTCAGATCATCTGAGTGGTCATGACAAGGCCAGTAGTAAAGGAAGGATCAAACTGGTTTGGATCCTTGAGCCGCCCGACATTCGTCTCTGTGGTGTTGACGGCTCAGAACTTTATGTGAAGGCAAGGTAACTCTTGAGATACAACTCGATGAATTAATAAAACCTTTCACGGATAAGTTTTATGTCGCAGACAAACTTCGGTATCCTGCACATGTTTTGATTGGCATTGGCACCATGGCTAAACATTCTATTGAACTGACACCTGCTTGTAGCAGTATTACAGTGAAGGGACTTTGTGTATCAGGCATGAATTGTCCACATCCTGTCCTTTCACAGGTAAATTCGATCACACAGTCTGCCGTAACCCCACGGCCACCAGTAGTGATTAATGAGGATAACTTAGTACCAGTATCTCGTGACACCCCCTTTAACAGAGACACAATGGCTGACTCATCAAGGTCGCATTTAACTACCTCAGAGAGTCTGAATGATATTTTGCAATAATGCAAAGATGAAACGAGCAGTGACAAAATGGTGCACAGTTTAGTTGTCGCATGAACACACGAAAGCCTCTGTCCGTGTTGAAGGGGCGAAAAAAGGAGTGAATGCATTAACCTTACCTGAGACGTGCTGTGTGAATGATCTAACATACGAGCCAGCACTGTGTTCCGTGTTGAAGGAAAATTTGTGTTATCTTTACATACTAAATGTTACCAAAGCTCTGCTAAAGCTTTAACGTGGTACAAAGATTGACGATTTCCTGGCGTACCCATCGGCTGTAAAGGTGTGCCAGGATATACCATTCTCTGTAACTGCTAAGGATACTGATGATAGTTTACCTGGTGCCTATACATCTGAAAACTCTATGGATTCTGCAATGATTCCTTCAGTTGATCTCACCTTTCAAGTAATAGTGGGCAACTTCCCTCAGTAAAAAGAACAATTAATTATTCTTGTGCAGACCTACAGAGATGTTGTGGCCTTACCTGGTTAACCTATGGGGAAGACAAGTTTGATAAAACACCACACTGAATTCATTCCCGGCACTCAACCAATTACATATCCCAGAATATAGCCTACATTACCCCATATCTTACGAAAAGCAACTGACGAGATAGGACAGGATATACTTAATCAGGACACCACTGAACACTCCGTCAGTTCGTGGAATACTCCACTTTTCCTGGTCCCCAAGATAGGAGAGCGAGTTTAGACCCGTAGTTGACTATCGTAAGGTAAACTCTGTCACTGTACCCAACCGATTCCCATTACCAGTGTTAACAGATTAACTGGAATAACTTCATGAAAATAACGTTGTTTTCACTTCCCTTGACTTACTTATTAGCTACCGGCAAGTGGAAAGGGAAGGGTCATCTGGCCTATAAGTGCATTCATTATTGCTCCTGGCCACTGTCATTTCAAACGGCTTCCCTTCGTCTTAGAAATGCTCCTTCAGCATTCATGAGGCTTATCCATTCTGAATTCTGTGGTATGATTGGCCATTCTCTTTTTGATTATCAAGATGACATCATCGTGGTGAGTAAATCAATTCCTGAACATTTTGCCAAACTACAGGAAGTTTTTGATCGCATTCAAATTGCAGATCTAAAGGTTAAGCTCAGTAAATGCAACTTTTGACATAAGAGAACGAAATTTCTTGGACATGTGGTTGACGCTGAAGGAGAGCATACCTCAGATGAGTAAGTTAAAGCTGATTCTAAGATCCCAGAACCTACTACTACTAATGATGTAGGGAGTTTCCTTGGACTGAGTGGCTACTATCGGCGATTCATTTTCAAGGTTATGCACAGATCGCTTCCCCTCGAACTATGTACCTGAAGACAAATAAACCTTATGTTTGGACTAATGACCAGTCTCATGCCTTTGAAACACTGAAGACAGCTATTAGTAGTGGCCCAATCCTAGCATTCCGTGATTATAAGAAACCTTTTCTTCTTTGTACACACGTGTCTGGGGTAGGACTAGGCACAGTACTGATGCAAACAGATAATCCAGAGAGGAAACGTGTAATACAAAATACTAGTCGTGTCGTCGATGCCACTGAAGGTAACTACAGTGTTACTGATTGGGATGATTTGGCAGTTGTTTGGTCTCAGAGTTTTCAGAGACATACTCTACGGATATCCAGTTTATATCCAAACAGATCATCTCCCACTTTGTGACTTATTCAAAGGAAGAAATCTTACCAGACGTCTAGCACGACGGTCAGTTATTATCCAAGACTTCAACCCAGCCTTTCAGTACATGCCTGGTAAAAACAAATGTAGTTGCAGATGCTCTTTCATGTCATGTAACCGCGGCAGTCACACGATTTCAACCAAATGAAGTTCCTTACTTCACTCTAACCTCAGACGTTGTTTATAACTGCCAGTGCACAAGCCCTCTGTGGTCTAAGGCCATTTACTTCCTAAAGTCTGGAGACGCTTTGATCTTACCTACTCTGCCAGTGTCATTAGATGACGGTGTTATTAGATGTTAGTCAATGATGTTTTCTACAGGAAGACATTCTTTACCGGTAGGGACATACCCAACAGAGAGGTACATCAACTTCTTGTCCCAACTGATCTAATACCTGCAGTACTCTGCATTGTCCATAACACACCTCATGCATCTCATCCAGGAAAAGATCGGTGTTTGATACAAGCACATCTTTCAGATTTTTGGCCTACTGTACGTAAGGAAATCAATGTTCACTGTCATTTCTGTGTTCCCTGTAATCGTCATAGACGGTCAACCGGATTATCTGTTCCACCCTTGCAATATCCAGTTCCACCACGTCCATGGGAAACTCTTTCTATTGACTTCCTTAAATTGCCTCTTACGGAGTCAGGTGAAGAGTATTTGTCTGTCGCAGATGATCATCTCTCACGTTAGTGTGTTCCTGTTGCTCTCCAAGACAAGACTGCTAAGAGTGTTGCACGTACCTTCACTAGTCATGATATTTGTCCATTCACTGTTATTGCCAATAATGACTCGGAGTTTAACAATTAATCATCTTGTTGAGGTTTATAGGTAGTGCAGCATCAATAAATATAATGTTATACCCAACCACCTGGCTTCCAATGGCCTTGTCGAAAGGCAAAATCGTACTTTGCTGGAGTACTTGAGGTACTTACGTTCTCAAAGCCCCTGTTGGGATCAGTGGATACCCCAAGCTGCGGCCTCAATTAATGGTTCCATCAATAGTTCCATGATTACCCGTTAATCCATTGACGAAACTCCATTCTTAGTCTTTCATGGATTCGATAAATATTTGCGCTGTTTAATGATATTAGCGAAACCTGGTCCACTCTATAATTTGGATGATTATGTGGAAGTGAAACTGACAGACTTCCAGAAACTACACTAGCATATAAAGGCTAATCTGGCCTTATCTAAAGAGAATATACATCGCCAGCATAAGTCTGCATCGCCTATCAACATTAACATTGGGGACTTGCTATTCGCTTGTTCGCACACACGCAGTTCTAAACTAGATGATAAATTTGCAGGCCCACACTGCGTGATATCTCTTAACGGTACAAATTTGATATTAGAGGCTTGCTGTCATCTGAGAGTACGTGGGTTCACATAGACGATCTTAAGGCAACTCCCAGGTAAGTTAAATGGGGAGGAAATCAGGAAAATAATGCATTTCTTCCTCCTACTGCTCCTCACCAACCGCCTTGGTATACAGGCGCGTTCCCCAGTGCTCTTCATTACCCAGTGTTTTAACTAAAAGTGTGAGTGAATATTGGGTGTGAAAGTGAATAGATCAGTGTATAAGAGCCCTATACATATTTCCCTCGTGAAAAGTATTAAAATAGCTTGCATGCAAAATTTTTTGAGAGTATTAGAAGTGTAAATCGTTCGCCTGTCCGGTTGTCTTTGTTGTCTTCCGGCCCTCTTTATCGTTTTCCCGCCCATATTTTTTATCTCAGTCATTTTATACTTAATTTTCCCACAGCTCAAGGTAATTTAGAACGATATGATAGCAAGTAGGTTGTCTTTCCTTACTGGTAAACGGTGTTAGTGTACTGAAAGTCTATTCACCAAACAGAGCTTTGTTTTGACTGTTTTTCCACCCTCAGCTGTGTACGTTATAGCACTGTAAAGTCTGACTACTGTTAAATAAGTTGCTTGCTGTTTTAGTGCAAGGAATTAGCAGTGTCTCGAGTATAGAGATAAAACTGTATGATGTTACACCAGTGAAATAGTTTATACACTATAAACAGTTGTTTGCTGAGTGAAGCTAATTTGTATATTGACTTTTTCTACCAATCTATTTTGATTATTTTTTCAGTGAAGCAGTCTATAGTGTATTCCAGCAATTCAAGGTAAGTTAGATATTATTATAGGAAGCAGATTTTCTATTCTTTTTACACTGGTAAAGGAAGATAGTAAGATAGTATATAGAAAGTGTATCTCCCCATAAATTCAATATTTCATTTATAGAGCAAATTATCAATTTGTAACAGCATCCCTCAGCCAGTTGTATTTTGTTTTTCCTGATTCTTTTCCTGGTATTTTGGAAATATCTCTGCAAATCGCCGTTAGTACTGAAGACATGCCAGGAGTGTACTGGTTGTTTTGCTTCTCAGTATTTTTCGAAGTACTTTTTGACACCTGTGTTCAAACTATGCATCATCAGGAAAGATCTAGAAAATGGATTTAAGGGCAATGAGCAGTTCATCTAACATAAACTCTTGATTGTACGGGGAGTCTACATCTTCTGTGGCAAAGTCTATTAACTGCAGCTCAGCCGTGCATTTATGATGGTGAAAAAGAGGATCATAGTTGGCTGAGCTACTTACATGAAAAAAACTCCTGGCGAGGATGTTAGCAACGTCCAAGGGGTCGTCATAGATGTTATTATCGACCTGCAGGGTGGTAATAGGGAAGTATGGGCCTTTATTATTTAATATTCTTACGGTGGACCGGACTTTACTTAATGGTGTTATACGAGTCACCGTGGACACAAAGGACCGCCAGGAGTCACGTTTGGCCCTTCTTATGATTCTCCTTGCTTCAGTCCGTGCCTGTTTGTATGCAATAAAATTTTTCTCAGTGGGCTGACTATCAAAAATCCTGTATCTCCTAGTGCATTTTCTTAATGCTTGTCGGCAATCCGGCGTCCACCAATGTGCTCTATGCTTCGCATGAACTGTAGAAGTCATGGGAATAGCAGCCTCAGCCGCGTGTAATATGAAAGTAGTTACATTTTCGACCTTAACATCTATGGTCTCCCCAGATATATCTAAATTGGCGATCCTTGAGAAGGATTCTCAATCTGCTTTCTTATAGTGAAATTTTGGAGGTGGAGGGTCCGAAACAATGTCGCGTGTATAAGAAAGACATAGGCAAATGATCACTTCCCAAGGAGTCGTCATAAGGGTCCCATGAGAAGTCTTGATGTATACCAGGGGAGGCCAGAGATAAGTCAATGGCCGAAAAGTTACCAGTACGATCATCTACACGAGTCGCTCTACCATCGTTCAGAAGACAGAGGTTGGAATGTATTATTAGGTCGGCTACTTGCTCCCCACAACCATCAGTCCTCAAGGGGATGGGTGTTAAAATCGCCCAATACTAATTTATTGTCAGGAAGATGTTAGAAAAGTGAATTTAAAGCATCACTATCAATGGGGCCATGTGGAGGACAGTACAGAGAGCAAATAGACAGATACGTGTTATTAAATTTTACTCTGCACGCGACAGCTTCCAGAGTAGAATTTAGAATCACTTCCATTTGTGGGTGTGATTTATTTGTGTAAACAGCAACTCCGTGACCTTCATATCTTCTATACGAGTGGTAGTGTTTGAACTGTGGAGGATCAGGATGATCCTCCAGGCGCGTCTCCTGTAAACAAACAACGTCTGGCCTGTGTAGTGAAAGCAAGATTACAATATTTGTAACTTATTCCCGACACCTCTACAATTCCACTGTAATAGAGTGAATGCTGCGGTTTAAGATTTTTGTTGGGGCCCAGTGTGATTTATCTTTTTCTGTCACCGACCGGCAGGCGAGCGACTACCGAGGGGACCTATCCCAGTGCTTGTTCATGGAAACCTCCATATTGTCATCAATTACTAGGTTCCCTGACTCCCCCGAGGAAGAGCTAACCTTCCTCTCCCTCGCTGGAGTGGGAACTGGAAGCACATGAGGACGAGATTGTTTTGTGAGGGTGGTCATGTTACTTTTACTAGAGTTGTCGGGCTTTGCTTTAGGGCGTACTGATGGAGAGGCAGCAGCAGCCTGAGAATAGGCTGAAACCTTAGGGATGTCAGTGAGAGAGTTGGAGCGGACGGGAGGTCAAGATGGAGAGGTACTGTGAGTTGCAGGAGGGAGAAGGACAAGAACAGTCTGCGTCTCTACAAAGCACATCACAGGATGGGACATTACCGCCGAAGCATAGGACCTATTTGGCGTGGGAGTTGCATGCAACTCCTTCACCTTTTTCCTAGCTTCGTAATAGGAAATGCCCTCAGTTGCCTTCACCGTGCAGACCTCCTTCTCCTCCTTCCACTTGGGACAGTCCCTAGAGGAAGTGGAGTGAGTGCCCTTGCAGTGAAAGCAACATACCGTCTCAGATGTACAATGGTCCGCATCATGACCCTGGCTTGCACACTTGCCGCACACTGGCTGGGAAGCCCGACAAGTCTTTGCACTATGCCCATACAGCTGGCATTTCAGGCAACGCAAAGGGTTAGGGATGTAAGGCCGAACATGAACAGTTTCGTATCCAACTTTGACAGAACTGGAAAGAGACACTTTGGCAAACGTCAAGACAATGTTTGACGTCTTCGTCCTTATGCCCTCTGAGTAGCGAGTAATAAATCTAGCCTCAATTACGTCTTGGTGCGCCAATTCACTTACGATTTCATCCTCACTCTCACCATGAGATCCCTGCAAGTGACAACACCCTTGCAAGAATTCACGGAGACTGGGATTTTCGGCTCGACATCATAAGTGTGGAATTAGCGCAGTTTCATCAAATCTCTTACCTGTGCCGAGTTAACTGTTTTGATTAGGAAATCTCCATTCACAAGTTTTTTTACTTGTTCGACTTCTGCGCAGTGGTCAGTCACCTTCTTGATAAGGAAGGGATTGAGATTGGACAGGGGAGTGGAACCTAGCGCATGGAGAGTTACATAGGTCGCATTGTCCACTGGGACGTCAAGTGGGGATTGGGTCTGGCGTTCGTCCGTCTGGGGGTGGTCAGTCCTCTCATGCCTACTTTCGTCAGGACCACCTCCACACCTGAAGGGGGGAGAGGCAGCAGGGGCGTCCGTCATAGTGACCACTCCCCCCGTGAGGGGGAAGTGGGAAGAAAGAGAAAAACGCACAAGGGGCAAAGTACCTGGGGAAGACCCACTTAGGCTGAGATTACCCTCTCAAACCACTTTCAGGAGGACGCTCCTGTGTGTGACTCACACCCCAGAGCGATCAGTGGGGGTACACACCAGAGGTGAGTATGCAAAGGCAATCTCAGGAACAGATATAGACACTTACTATATCTCTAAACGGCTGGGAGGAAAATTAGTACTAGCTAACCTAACTTTTAATCGATATATTTACAAAACTAATGCCAGTGAGGCAGTCCTGAAAGCTAGAGGAGAGCCAGAAAAACACGTCTTCACTCTCCGCGACCATGCATCAAAGTCCCTCTTTTTCCTTAAAATTTGGGAGGGAATTTTATTAGTTTGACTGGAGATGCGAGGGAGGCGTGGAGGGAAGGCCAACTGCTAGAGGGGGTGTGGTGGTAAAAAGGTTAAAAACCACTGGTGTAGACTGTGGTGGGTGAGCACTGCACAGCTGACAGCCGTGTGGCAGTGTATGAGTAGTGTGACTGTGTGGCAGGCTGCTCAGCAGATCTGATTACTGGCTAATTAAATTTTCAGGTATTAGTAACGTTTTCACTTCTCCCGGATCTTTTTCTTAAAGTTAATGCTTGGAGAGAGAGAGAGAGAGAGAGAGAGAGAGAGACTACAGTGAAGCCATAACATTTTATCTTACAGTGTACTTTACCAATATACCCATATAATATCTATTTTAAGGTAAAAGTAATCGAAAAGTAATCGATTACTAACCGATTGCTGACCACAAAAATAATCGAAATAATCGATTACAGAAAAAATCTAGTATCGCCCATCACTACTGTCAACAGTTGCCGCCTTCCGTCGCGCCGGCTCGCCTGGTGCCAGCTTTAGCTCGTCGGCAGTGAGGCCACGTCAACCAGTTACCATGCTACAAAACGTCTGGCTCTAGCCCTCTCGCGCCATCTCGCTGCCAGTGTGGCCGTACCTTACTCGCTTCCTCACACATTACTCATTGCACGTTACTCGTTTCACGTTACCCATTAACTTTATTCTTGCTTATTTTCTTCCTTACTTTACAAATGTAGTCTGTGTGAGTTGCTTGTAGGTTCTCATAAATCATAGCAATTAAATCGGAGATAGTTGTTGTAGATCAGATAGTTGATAGTAGCAGCTGTAGATCATATAGTTGATCGTAGCTGACTGTTGTTGCCTGCTTCGTAGGAACTTTTAATATTCGTCTTCTTTGCGGCTTCTATGTTCTTTCTTCTTTCACCGCTTCATCGTTTTTTTTTGTTTTTTTTAAGCTTCGTTTTTACTGCATACCATCAGTGTAATGTATTGGTGCTGTGATGGAGATGGGCAGATTGAGATGGTTTGGACATATTGAGACGATAGAGGGTATCTGAGCGCAGAAGTCGAAAAGTGTGAACATCGTGTCTTGAGTTGCGAGAGGCAGATCGTAAAAGACTTGGGATGAGATCATATATTGTGACCTCGCCATAGGAGACTGAATAGGGAGGCTGCCGAAGATGTAGCAGCGTTGAAGGCCGCCATTAGATTTCCAATACCGATGCATGCAATCATGTTGGTGTCTTTATAAGCGATAAGAAATACGATACGAAAGCGTTGGTCCCAGACACCTACACCCATGCCATATCCTAATAATATTTAAAAGATAAAGAATAATGAGTAAATTGTTTTCCTATGTGTTGACAGTCGTTCTTATATAATCTTTTCGTTATGACTACACATTCCATATAACATCTTTAATTTTCATGCCACATACAATGTCAAAAACAAACTCTGCAAAGAAAGTAGTGTTGTATAATTTTGCCGTTCATCCCCTCCCCCCAACTCCCCAGCTAGAAACTGCGGAAGTATTCAGTGTCAGTCATCTTTCCAGTATAATATCTGAAAAAATGTTTATAGGTGGATGGGCAGATTAGAATGAAATTTTGAAATCATGTATATTTAGCAGTGCGAAGTGTCACTAATAAAAAATAATTTGGCCCCTTGAAAAAGTAGGGCTATTATTTGATATGGAAGCCTCTGGTTTCCGTGTTAATGCCCTTTGTGTGGTGTGATGTGGGAGTTTGATTTGTTTGGTGTGGTGTGAGAAGTGATATGCTGTGGGGTGGTGTGTGGCTTCGCTAAAACCCATGGGAGTGAAGCAGCTCCTGTCTGAAAATCGTTAGTGAAAGACAGACGGATGGAGCCGTTCCTAGAGCTGCTCCTACATCTAAAAGTCATCGGAATTCAAAAATTTTTGCATGGAACTACAGGCATATTTGAATGACTATAGTTCCTATATATCGGGAAATATTGTCTTAGTCTTATATGCAAGAAATCTGGCGATCCTGTTGACAAGACAGAGAGTGAAGGTGTAGAAAAGCCACCAGTTTAGGACAGTCATTTCAGGACTCACCACTCATACAGTGTAGAGGATTCGATCAACATGAATCCCACATTACAAAGTCACCAGTGACAGAGGGAAGGTAAGGTTCATATTCATCATGTGCTTCAGAGAATATTGTCACAAAACTAGAGGTTAGCCTTCCCTTTCTTGATTTTAATCTTAAACCTGCGGCCGACAGTTCGAAGCCACATGTTCCTAAGTAACCACATCCAAAAATTATGACAGATAAAATTAAACTAGCATTTTTCTACCTCACTTACTCTGATTCTTTCTCTTTCACACACGCTTACACACGGTCATTCTAATAATCCATCCATCCATTGCCAGACGCCATGTATCCCAAATGGGGTGGCCAAGGGCTTAGAGTTAATTGTTTTACAGGGAGGGGCACTAATCCTCCACCAACCCCACTTGACGTAGGAATAATACTTTCAATAAAACACCCGCTCTCCCCCACCACCACTCTGATAAGATGCTAGTTCGAGCCCAGTCTGTCGCAGGGAATATTCTGAGGACTTTATTAATTATACATGTTCCATCCTCGCTAGTACCCTCGATCAAAAAAAAAAAAAAAAAAAAAACGGCAATTTTTCAGTGTGAGACATTATGCTACACCGACTAAGACATACGGGAAATGACACGATATGTTGGTACTGCGGTTGACAGAGTTGCCAGTTAGTAATATCTAAGCCCTCACTTTCCTACGGTATTGCATTATAATTTTTGTGAATTAAACAGACATGCCAACACTACCGACTGAACCAGAGACGGAGCATTTTACATCTTATCCAACCTCAGGGTGCCGATACTTTTTTTTATCGAGGGTACCATCACACCAATGACATACATAACATATATTCAACGTGCCCGATAACTTTTATGCAAGACGTTCTGGCAAGCAAACGAACGGGTGGACCTCGGGGAACGGACTATGAAGTCTGTGGCCGAAGTCAGGCAGAAAATGGCATGATGCGCCCATTCACTTCTCATTAACTTTCTCTAACCCACGACCAAGCTCTTTCATACATTTTGACACTTCATCTTAGTCGCACTCTGTGTTTTTTTTGTTTTTTTTCTAAGTCACATCCATTCTACAATCTCAGTCACATTTTTACAGACACTTGCTCGCACGAAATTATTCACTCACTTGTGCCTTTACCCTAGTAGTGACTCATTTTCATTTATACTCACTTTTTATCACACTGTCCTCTTCTCTTTCAGACCTTTCTTCACACTTTCTGCCGACTTTCTCTCACTCACTCTCACTTCCTTTTCCTGACACATGACTGGACCATTCACCCACTATACTGGGATACAAGGCAACGTAATTCAGCTTATCACAATTACCTCATCTACCTGGCCAAGCAAGCAACCCAACTACAAAAATACTACATGAAAACAACATTGCCATAACTAAGTAACTTTCCTGTAGCTTATGGACTGAAGGACAGAATACCATTAAACTCATACAGATTTTGCACTAGTCAGCAGAAGTAAGTTACATTCAAGATACATGCACAGGCTCCGTGAATTTTGAATAAAGTAAAGGAGTTGTTTACATGATCAGACGTCTGGTCAGAATAGCATACTAAACCCAGGAAAAAATAGATTTATGTGAGTGACTGAAAGTAAGTTAACCTGCGAGTAAATGTGCGAGAGTAAAGAAGGAAGAGCTCATACGAGTATGACTGAATGAGAGTACAAGAGCGAATTAAATTATTTTTTTGTTTGTACATGAAGGCATGAACCAATTCAACAATGGCTGTCACGAAATCTGACCCAATACGTAAAGTTTCGTGTAGGAAAATTAATATGTGTGAATAACTGAGAATTAGTGGAAATGACTGAGATAATTGTGAGTTCAAGACTAAGTATCAAAATTTGGAGAGTCAGTGAATGAGTGAGGATTTTAAGGAGACAGTGAATGACTAAGTGTGATGAGAGGAATTCATTGGTGAAGGAAAATTAATCACGGAACGTGGGGGTGAGTGAGTAACTGAAGAGATAAAAAAGAAAGTAGACTGTAAGTGACTGTTTGTGTGTGTGTGTGTGTGTGTGTGTGTGTGTGTGTGTTGCGAGGGAAAGTGTGAGACAGGGTGAGTTGTAGTAACAAATAAAAATTAATAAAACTTTGAAATTATGTGACTGCATATACTGTATAATAAATGTGAAATGACTGAACGTGAGTGAGAGTAAGAGTGTGAAAGGGAATTGTGAGGGAAACAGAAGAGTACAAGAGTGCGAGGCGCTAACAAAAAAAAATAAATAAATGCTTTGGAGTATAAGACTGCATATGAGTTATGTGAGATTGCAATGTAACAAATAAAGAAGTGAGAAGGAGCGGGAGAGAATGATCAGTTAAAGGCTGCATGAGGGAAGGAGTGTGTGTGCGTGTGTGTGTGTGTGTGTGTGTGTGTGTAATTCACCGGGTTGGTCAGGATCACTTGATGGTCGTGATCGTCAGCTTTTACCCTCCCGGAAGGGAGCTGAGAGCTCATATAGTCAGATCTAAGGGCAAGGCTGTAACCTTCACACACGCACACACCAGTCCCCTTGCTCGAGGGGGACGGTAACCACCCACTTCGTCAGTGAAACTTTTCGCAACCTGAACGAGGCGCGAACTCCCGTCCACCAGTTGGCAAGCGAGAGCGTTACCACTGCACCAGCGAGCGGTGTGTGTGTGTGTGTGTGTGTGTGTGTGTGTGTGTGTGTGTGTGTGTGTGTGTGTGTGTGTGAAAAAAGAATAAAAACAGCGAAATATAGGAGTGGAAAGTTGTGTGCAAGAGTGTGGGTCGTAACTGAATGAATGAGTGAGTGGGTGTATGAGTGGTAGGATAAGTAATTGGGTGGAAGTGTGAGTGAGTGAGTGAGTGGATGGGTCAATGGGTGGGTAAGAAAATGAATGAATGGGTGATTAAGTTCTTGGACGGGTAAGCGCGTGAGGTAGCGAGTAGGTGTGAATGATACGGTCAGCAGAAGAGCGACTGAGTGATAGTGTGAGTGCGTAACTGAGTGAGGGAGAGTGTGGGCAAGCGAGTGGGTGTGTTGATGGGTGGGTAGGTGGGTAAGTTACCAAGCCAGTTAATGGGTTTGAGAGATGGGAGATGATTAGAAAGATGAGAGGTTGGGTGAGTGAGGTGATGGGTCTGATTTAACAGGGGTGACTGCGAATTAGTGAGTGGGAGGGTGTGGAAGCTAGTGAGTGAAATGGTGTGGAAGTTAGTGAGTTAGTATGGGTGGTGGCTAGTAAGTGGGTGAGTGTGTGGATTAGTGAGTGGGTGGGTGGTTGAGTGCATGAATAAGTGAGAGGGTGACTGAGTACCACAGTGAGTGCGTCAGCGAGCAGTTAAATGAGATAGAGTTACTGGGTGTGTTAGCGGCTGAGAGAGTAAATAATTAACAGTCTGAGTGTGCAAGTGGGTGGCTGGGTTGGTGACTGAGTGCCCGAGCGAGAGAATATGAGTGGGCAGGTAATTGAGAATAGCTGAGCCTGAAAGTAAGTAGACGGGTGGGTTGAGTGATGATTGAAAGAGTGAGTGATGAGCTGGGTGAGTAACTTTTTACCACATAGTCCCCCCTCTCTCTTAGACCTTTCTTCGCTCTTTCTACCTGACTTTCCCTTTCTCACTTACTCTCACTTCCTTATTCTGACACATGAATCGACTATTCACCCACTATACTGGGGTACAAGACAACATAATTCACCTCATGACAGTTACTTTATCTACGTGGCCAACGAAACAACCCAACTACGATAATACTTCATGACAACAACATTGCCATAACAGAGTAACTTCCTTGCAGCTTATGGACTGAAGGACAGAATACCATTAATCACCCCGACAAAATCTTCCACAGGAGTACCCTCAAATTTTTAACAATATTCAGCTCAATCCTGCATCATCTTTAAACATACGTAGGGTTTCATTCTCTCGGGATTTATCTCGGAAAGAACATTTTACTTCTCCTGTAAAATCTGCTTCCAAGAGATTGGGTGTGCTAAGCCGACTCCGTGCTTTCTTTACCCCTGTACAGTTGTTGACTTTATACAAGGGTTATATTCGACCCTGTGTAGTGTACAACTCTCACGTGTGGAGAGGTTCCACACATACAGTTCTTCTAGACAAGGTGGAGTCAAAGGCTGTTCGTCTCATTAACCAACCCCTGTCTCTTCGCCGCACTGTTGCATCTTTATCCTTTTCTATCGTTACTTCAGTGGTTACTGCTCCTCTGAACTGTCCGCTTGCATCCCTTCACCACTTCGGCGGGCACGTAGCACCGGTCTAGCAACAAACTCTCATCCCCTTTCTGTTCAACTCTCTAATGCAAGAGTTAACTGTTACTCTCAGTCCTTCATGTATGCAACAGGCCAACTCTGGAACTGTCTCCCTCTGTCTTTATTTCCTACTGCCTATGATCTCCAGAGTTTCAAACGCAGCGTGTCCAGTCATCTCGAAATGAACGGATCTTGAATTTGGTTCTCTGTTATCTTGTTTTTGTTTTTATTTTGTAGGGAACAATTTGCGGGCTCCAGGCCTTTGGTTCATTCTTCTTTGCATTAAAAAAATAATAAAAAAAAAATGAGATGGCTTAATGCGTGAGTGGGTGAGTGGGTAAATGAGTAAGTGAATTATTTGTCGGGTGGGTGGTCGGGTGGGTAGTTGGGTGGATGAGTGAGTGCTTGGGTGAGTGGATGTGTGAAAAAATGGGTGATAGAGTGGGTGTAAAGATGGGTGATGGGTGCTTGGGTGAATGAGTGGGCAGGATATTAAATGAAAGAGTAACTGACTGACTGGGAGAGTGATTCTGATTGAGTAGGTGACAGATTGGGTGATTGAGTTTGTAAAAATATGGGGTGGGTGGGTGAGATAACCTGTGAGTGACCGGTTTGGTGGAGGAAGGAGTGAGAGAGTGATCGGTTCAGTGGAGGAAGGAGTGAGTGAGTGATTGGTTTGGTGGAGGATAGGGTTTAGAGAGTGAGAGAATCTAAGTGAATAGTGACAGACTGGGTGAGTAAGCGTGTAAAAAAATGTGTTGTTGGGTGGATGAGTGGGTGGGTAAGTGAGCTAGTGAGTGTGTGAGTGGAGGAATGAGTGAATGAGTGATCGGTTTAATGAGTTAATGATTGGCTTAGTAAGTGAGTGAGTAATTGATGGCTGGATGGTCCGTCTGTTGAAGGGTAAGAGTGAGTGTGTCAGTGAGTGTGTGAGTAATGGGTGAGTGAACTGTATAACTGAGTGAATGGGTGGATGGTTCAGTGAGCGAGCAGTTGAGTAGAGAATGGCGTGAGTGAGTGAAGGAGGGAGTGTGTGGATGTGTGAATGAGTGAGTGGGTTGATGGGTGGGTGAGTGAGTGGATGGTTGGGCAGGTGGCTGAGTGCGTGCGTGAATGAGTGATTGGGTAACCGGGTGAGTGAGAATGAGTGAGTGGGTGAGTAGATGTCTGAGCGACTGAGTGACTGGGTGGGAAAGTAGGTGGATATGTGAGAAGGAGGACGGTAGAGTGTCTGGGCGAGCCGAGGAGTGAGCGTTGTATTCAATGAGTGGATGACAGAAAGTGGTTGTGTTGAATGGTCGCGCGCGCGCGCGCGCGTGTGTGTGTGTGCGCATGTGCGTGTGTGTGTGTGTGTGTGTGTGTGTGTGTGTGTGTGTGTGTGTTTGTGTTTATTTTCTGTTCAGTCCGAGTACGTTGCTGGAAAATATCAGGGGAAATACCCATAAATGATCTGGCCATGTGGAGAGAATGGAGAATGATAGCTTGACTGGGAGGGTGCTTGTGAGTGAGATGGAGGGGCGAGAGAAGGGGGAAACCCAGGATGAGATTGATTTATGAGATGTGGAGGTATGTGAGAGAGTAGTGTGAAGTGGAGAGAGGGCAGCCTGGTGGCGGAACAAGGTAACATGGAGGCGATTCGTTTGTGGCCAACCATTCTGGAAATCATGCGTCTGGCTATTGATGGATACATTAAAATTACAGAAAAGTTACTTATTGAATCTCGTTTCCTACATATGCAGGACGTTTGCCAGATTTATCCATTTTGCAATAACACTAGTATGGAAAATGCTGTTATATATCAGAACACATCCCTGACATAACAGAGCTGCCAGTATTATTATCACATCATAATTCGGTGCTGGTGAGGGACGCCTTCGCTTGGTGGCATCGGTATAAACGGCCGGTGGGGCTGCCTTCTTGTAGTAACGCCCCTCATTCCCCACCCTGTCCTCTCAAAGATAGATGTTGGGTTACAGAAGAATGGCAGGTTTGGTCCCAGTCCACTGGGTTCACATTCAGATGGTCTTCAAGTTGCAGCTGATATTTTCATCATAAACCTAAATAAAGGTAGGGAGGTAAGGTTAAACAGTAAAGTCAACTGTTATAGTAACTCAGGCTCCTATGCCTCACCTTCAACTGAATCAAAATCATTTGTCATGAGCTGAAAAATAATACTAGATTTGTCACGACGGTGAAATAGACAATGGTGATTGTATTAATGGTATCACTTTGCTAGACTCACTTTTACATAAAGATCGTCTGGCGGTAGCTGGAATAGAGTAATATAAATTGTCTTGACTGTAAGATGGCATTATGGGGTCACGAATATACTGTAGATCAAGCGCCCCCCGCCCCCATTTCTATGCCTGTGGATGCGCCCCTGGTAATTAAGAAAATGGTGAAGAAAAAGTATCTAAAGAATCAGTTGGGTGGGAAAGGGGCGCAGGATGGAGCCTGGCCTAGTTGGGTGGGAAATCAACACAGGATAAAATTCGAATTCTTTATCTTCTCTTACACTTCGGACTAAGTAGATTGTATTAGAAACCTTAGAGAAAAGAAATACTTCAAGGTCCAGCTTGTGTCTCCCTCCCACCTAAAAGGTCCACACGTCACATTGGATCAGTGACAGTACCCAAAAAGTTTCTCCTTTTCCAGGTCATGGTAGCAGATAAAGCACTGGAAGAGGTCAAACGTGGTGGCTTTTCCCTGATCGACGGTAGGAATTACATTAAAATCCTCGTGGCCTCCAGATACACAGACTCCAAAGGCAACACTCCTTATTATTTCAGCAGCAAATATATATCAGTGTTTCCCGCCTTTGGATGGGGAATAAGGTAAGTACACATATCCCTTCGCCACCAGTCCCTCCTATAAAATCAACACAAAACAGATTTCATGGGCAAGCTAATCATATACAGTAGATCCATTTGCCACCTTTCCCTGCTACAAGGCCAACTCCAAACAGAACTCGTGGACAATTCACTATACCCACATTGTACTGCAACCCCGCACTCCCCCCCCCCCTACACACACACTAAGGCCACAGTGATTATACTGTTCCTCAGAAAAGGTGCGCCATTCTACTCTCCATTCCAAACACTGACACATCGACTGGAAGACGCTGGTATTATAGAGTACTGGACTGAGGAGGTGACTGGTCAGCGTGTGAAGGAGAACAGGCAGAGTGCTGACTTGGCCGCTATTGTTGCTGAAGATACTACAGTAAGCAATAAATATCTTTACCCTTTCAAAAAGTTACGATTTTCTTATGACATTCCCTCTGTACTTCTGTCTGTATTACCGGATGACCAGACGCCTCAATCCCGCAAAGGGTGACCAGAAATGAATCGCCTGTATGCCACCCTATCCTCTGCCATCGAACTGCCCTCACACATATCACCTTCATTTGACTTCACTCCATCCCTCCACCTCACCTTCAGTTTCCCAGTCCTCTACCCCCTTCATCTCACTCACATACTCTCTCCCAGTCAGTTTCTTATCTGCCATTATATCATCATGTCCATATCTCCCTTTCTGAATTTCATTCTTGGTACCACTTAACCATGACAAGTTTCTTGTTTTTTCTTGCTATCTCCTGACGATTGAATCTAGTTCTGACAAATCGTTATGGATTGGCAGGATCAGCTACAGCCATCATTAATCCCTTCAGAACCGAGATTGGGAGGTCTACTAAATAATTAAAATCCGTTTCTGTAGTAGTAAGAACAAACTACAAAATAATGGCGCCGTCTGGAAAGGGAATTGTTTTGCCCCTTATTAGAATGCTGGCTGACGTTATCGATCTGCGAGTGAAGGAAAACGGGCAAGGTGCTGCTGAGCCGTTTCCCTTTGTTGCAAAGAACTTTATAGTAAACAAAACATTATTAATTTAAGGTTACTATGCTGTGCTGGTAATGAGGTAGCTGTCCAGTGTTCGAGATTAGTATTTCATATCTCCATCACTGCAATGCCACCTTCCTTCTTGCTCCTTTCATATTTTGTTCTACAGAGAGCAGAGGTTTTTCAGTAGAGGTGTTAGATACAACCTTAATATGCCTTCAGTATAAAGAAGCCATTTCTGTAATATCATCGGGTAGGTACAAGAATAAACCAGTTCAATACATCAATTAATGCAATAGGCAAAAAAAAAACATCATTTCTGTGCAATATCACTGCAATTACTAAGCACCTACCCAAGTTTCGTTGATACCAAAATATAATATGACTACTGATAATATAACACTTTTACAAGTCGTTTGGATTCTTCATTGTATTGTTGCATCTAACATCATCATCCTGACCAATTTTGTTACAGTAGTGTCAGAAATAAGGGAAGAGAAAGTACGAATCTGCAGAATTATCAACAACAGATCCACTGAAAGGTGACAAACTTACATGCATTCACTGACAACCCTTACATCCTGGCTCCACCGATGAACCTTAACCATCTGCCCATAATTTGCTTAGAATATTGCTGTCACCTCTGCAGATGAAGTTTGTATTGTGTATGGATGCTATAACGTCTTGTAACTGCATAAGTACAAACTTCTTGTTCCTCAGTCCCAGTCTGTTTGGCCAAGCAGACCCGTCGACCAAAGGTCGACGGCGCCTAACCAGGGTGGGACCAGGGTCCATTCCACGGCGAGGTGCAGGAAACAATGAGGATGCCGTGCCCCAACGAGGGTACACAGTGCCACCACTTCTAGGCTCCTCATCAGCGCTGGTGGTTTCGAGCGCTAGTGAATTCCTCTAGATCTGGTACTTTTGTTAATGAAAAGACCAGATTATTATTATTATTATTATTATTATTATTATTATTATTATGATGATGATGATGATGATGATGATGATGATAATGATAATAATTATTACTACTACTACTACTACTACTACTATTGTTGTTGTAGTTGTTGTTTTGTTCATTTTTGTTCTTTTTGTTGTTGTTACTGGTATGTTCTATCCCCAGGCAGAATCTCGGGAGCTGCGATTGGGCCTGAACCACCTGCAGGGCGCCTTCCACCTGCTGCTCCTGGGCTCCACGCTGGCCACCCTCTCCCTGCTGGCTGAGATCCTGGCTCATATCCACAGGAGCCAACAGTGAAGCTGATTCATCTTTGCGTTCGTGCTGTCGTTCGGTTGACAGTGTGGATATACGGCTATCGATCTGTGACATGGATCTCCTACTTATCTATCTACGAGAACTGTCTGACGCAGCATCCTGTGAAGAGTGGCCTCCCAAAATGCACCTCTCAGTGTTTCTGTCCTGACTCAGTAACGACCTTTTATTTTATTTTATTTTTTTGATACACCACTCCAATATAATTCTCTTTAATTGTTTAAAAGAATACGCAAGATAAAATCTGTCCTGCTTTTATATGCTTTCAATTCTGACCTGATGCCTGGCTTATCTGTTTAGTTGATGTAGTGCTGCCTGCTTCTTTCTTCACCATAATAATCTTTATCTGTGTCTGTCCTTCTATCTTTGTATTTCTCCTATCCTTCCTGTCACCTTAGGTGGCTGTGCACTTAGTGACATGTCCAATGATTTCCTGAAACTCAGGAAACCGTTCACAACGCCGGGTGGCAACCATATTACCAAAAAACGCTGTGATGTGGGGCCTACTATGCTGCCCCTGTTACGTGTGTGTAGAGACGCAATTGTGGCGCCCATCCGGGAACCAAACCTGAACACTTTTCTTTGCGCATCGCTGTGGGGAGGCGCTGTCCACCGCAAAGGGTGATCGATTCACTGCACGGGATGGCCCGGCAGGGAGAAATGCTTGTCTGCTGTTGATGGGTCTGGTAGGCCAGGCATATGAGGATTACTCTACAACAGCAACAACTCTTGTAGAAACCCAGGCCATTAATTAACCCGAAGTGAGTTGGGGTGAAGGTGATCATGATGGTAATGGCAATATAAATATTTTATTGATCATTAGTTTAATAATGACGATGAGAACGAGGATGACGGCGACAACATAGCGGATGATGATGATGATGATGATGATGGCCTACAGATATAATGCCAAATAACTTTGTTCAAAACATGACGAAAAGGAAAATTATGTAAAATTATCCTAACAGTGATGACTACTACGATAGTTCATCGGGACTGACTAAAACCAGTTTCTTGGCTTTTCCTGTCTGATGATGCTGATGATGTGAAGAAAAAATCCTATGATGATGATGATATGAAATCTGAAAAAAGTAGTTGCTGTTGTTTTTCTATGGATGAAAAACTCGTTGTTTTGTTAAACCTCTACGTTATGGTATGTACTATGCTCGTATAGTAATGCCACACAGAGGCAAGGCATCGGTGATAATTGTTTAGAACTGCAAATGGACCAAACACCTGAAACTGAACATCTGAAGGCGTACCTGTGAGGTGAGATGGGTTTAAAGAGACAAATGGCAGGGTAAGAAAGAGGTGACGTAGTAGGATGGAAAGATAAAGGAATAAAGGTGATTTCTCATGCTTTCGGCCTCCATCCCGCAGGACCGTACAAGACTGAAGAGAAAAACAAATAAACACAAGTATAATTATAACCTAGACAAACACAAATACACACACAAACACAAACACACAGAAAATAAGCAGAAGCACAAACATAAACGCGAATAAACACAAACACACAAATAAACACAAACACATAAACACAAACACAAAAGACACAAACACAAATGAACACAAACACGCGCAAGTAAACACAAACACACCAAAACAAAAAAAACACAAATAAACATCAAAGCAAAAACAAACATTCACACACACACACACACACACACACACACACACACACAAATAAACAAAAAAGCACAAATAAATGCACAAGCACACACATAAACATACACAAATAAACACCTAAACACAAAGAAACACAAACGCACATACACTAAAATAAACACACACAAACTAATAACCAGAAACACAAGAATAAGCACAAACACTCACACAGATTAACAAAAACTCACGCAAATAAACACCAACACAGACACAAGTAAACTAAAACACAAACACAAATAAACACAAATGCACATTTATACACACAATTAAACATACATTTAAACACACACACACACACACACACACACACACACAGAGCTGAGGCGTCAGAAAGTCAACACGTCATATCACCTTGCTCCGATCTGACCATTCTTGGCTTCAACTTGCTATACCTGGCTTTATATGACTCAAGCTCTGTACAGGGTTTAATTAAATGGTATTATAAAATTATAGAGCAAGTTTAAGCAGAAGTGTTGGCCAAGTAACAGAACAGCCAAGTAGTGCAGGAATGTGTTGATCAAGTCCCAGCTGTTTCGACTACGGTACCACAGGCGAGTAAGATGCACGGTTGTAAGTAAAGGCTTTTCTTTCTTAGTACTAACACGAGAGGACTACTATATTAAGTGAAGTGAATATGGATGGAGCTGGGAAGAGGGAAAGGGTTAGAAAACAGGATGATTTCCACCAGGAACTGGTTGAAATGGAAATATTGAACAAATTACTATAAAAGGTGAACAGATTGGAAAGGGCATTTCAGAGTGAAATGGATGGAATTAAGAAGCAATTGGGCATGCAGAAGGAGGAAAACGAAAAATTAATAAAGAAATTAAAGAGGAAAGACACAACAATAGATGAGGTGTCAGTTGAGGTGGGTTCACATAGAAGGAAGATCGGTGAAATGGCAAGAACAGTTGTCAACCATGAGAGTATTATGGAGTTCAAAAATGATACAGAAACAATTAGGCAAGCAAGTAGTCTGATAGACCAAAATAGTGATACTGAAGAGAAGATAACCCAGGTGAATGAAGTGATGCAAAGCTATAAAGATGATATGGAAACTACGTATGCTGAAATGGTGAAAGTAAGGAAAGACTTGGAAACAAGAGCAGAAGAAAAAAGCATTAGAAAGGAGGTGAAACAGATAATCCAAAACAACCCCAAATTGGTCAAAGATTCAGAGTTATCAATAAATCTATAGTAATCACTGATATAGAGGAGGAAGAAATAAAAAACAAAATTTCGAGAGCCAAAAGGAGATGGCAAATATAATGAGCATATTAAAGGAAGTATCAGAGAATATC
This sequence comes from Coenobita brevimanus, assembly GCF_032717465.1. Classification (NCBI taxonomy): domain Eukaryota; kingdom Metazoa; phylum Arthropoda; class Malacostraca; order Decapoda; family Coenobitidae; genus Coenobita; species Coenobita brevimanus. The sequence continues at coordinate 60,007,643 of NC_136993.1, read as the reverse complement.
TGTACCAAAGACATAGAGGAACACAAAAGGGTTGGGAAATATGAGAGAAATAAGTCAAGGCCCTCGAAAGTAACCTTCCAGAGTGTGAACACTTTGCTAAAAAATGCAAACAAACTCATGGAAAAAGAGGAATTTTAAAAAGTATGGATAAAAAAATGCCTAACTCAAGAGAAACTGGGAACACTGAAATGGAAGAGGGAGGAGGCAAAAACAACAAACGAGGGAAGATCAGAAGAACAGTACTTTTTTTTACAAATTAATTGGATTGCAGGTAAGAAAGTGGTACATAACCAATAGGGAACAAAAAGAAGGAAGGTAGTTGACTCAAGTTATGGCAAGTATGTAAACAAGATGGTTAGGTTGATGTACCCGAATGTAGATGGAATGGTGTCTAAGTTATTAGAGACAGAAGATTATGTCAAAGAAAAGGAACTGCACATTATCTGCCTAACTGAAACAAAATTAATCCCAATGATATCAAATGATATCCTAAACTCAGTGGAATACAATATATGGAGAAGAGACGGAGATTTAAGAAAGGGAGGAGTAAGTATAATCTTTACAAAGAAAAGTCTACAAGTCAAAGAAATAAAACTAGATATACCCTCACAAGAATAACTGATTGCATTGGATATAATAACATATGAAGCGAAATTAATTGTGGCAAATTTATACATGCCACCTAAAACAAACACCTGGGAAACAGGCGAATATGAAGACCTGGCAGAAAGTACAATTCAAAGATTATGAACATTATTACAAAGATTGGAAGAGAAATCTGAAAGAATTATATTAACTGGAGACTTCAATTCAAATATAAATTGGAATACTCTAGATGTATAAAGCCATGAAAGCAGTTGGGATCAATATCTCCTAGATCTTGTGCAGGAGCTCTTCCTGACACAGCATGTAAAGGAAAACACCTGGAAACGAGGACCTGATGATCCATCAGTACTAGATCTTATATTTACCGGGCAAGAAAATGAAATTGACAGTATAATGTATCACCCCCATAACGGCAAAAGCGACCATGTATTATTAAATTGTAACTTCTGGATTGCATGTGAAGTTACCAGCAATGAGAGTTACAAAAATAGTCTAAATTACAGAGAGGGCAATAATTATGACCTGAAAAAGTACTTCTAATAAATCAATTGGAAAAAGGAACTTAGAGGAACAAATTTCAATACTATATATGGAAAATTCTGTGAACTTTATGATATATGAGCCCAAAATTACATCCCACAGCACAAAGCAACAGAAATGAAAATAAAGAAACGGTTTCATACAGAATGTAAAAAAGCAAGAGAAAAAAGAGACTTGCTGTGGAATAGATACAGAAGACACAATAGTGACAGAGCATATAACAACTATAAACATGTAAGAAATTATTACACAAAGATAAGGAGGGAGGCTTAGAGACAGTTTGAGAAGGATATTTCGAATAAAAGTAGTGATCAGCCTAAGCTTATTTACAGCTACATCCGAAGCAAAACCAAGGTTAAAGATAAAATACAGTCCATTACGGATGAAGGGATCATCAATACACAGGAGAAAGATATTTGTGAAGCACTTAATAAAAACTTTCAATCAGTTTTTACAAAAGAAAGAAATTTTGAGAGAGATCATATGAATATGCGTGCCCATACATATTGTCAGATATACAAATATCAGAAAAAGAAGTGCAGGAAGAGTTACGTAAATTGGACAAAAGAAAGGCAAATGGTCCTTACGGAATTTCAGGTTGGGTGTTGCATGAATGTACAGAAGAGCTAAGCAGACCATTGTATTCAATATTTAACCCGTCACGTCCCGAGGTTTTCCGCACCTCCGACATCCCCCAGTCCCGAGGTATTTTCGATTTTTTTTTTTTGGCTAAAACCTTCGCTTTTGGTGAGAAACATCGAAAATTCATAGAGAAATCGCTCACCTGAGGTTTAAAGTGCCCAATCCAGGTAGGAGTTCCTCCTTACCTGAGTGGGTTTTCTAACATGCTGGCACCAAAGAAAACGAGTTCTATGGGAGGGTAACTATTTTATCCACTCATAAACGGTATTTATTTATTTACTTGGTACGAATGTATATGTAGTATGACAGTATATTGGTTTTCAAGCAGTAATAAAGGCATTATAAGCATTGTTTCACTCACTAACTAATCACCATACCTGACCTATTTTTGCCACACTACCTGATCATTATTTCTGGCTGTTTCTTCTTCTAATGCTATGTAAACATTGTCCTCCACATTGTCATCGATTGGGGAATCACTCTGGCCCTGAATAACTTTACTAGCCAGGTCACTGGTAACAGGTCCTTTGCCAAGACAATGGCGTGAGGGGGGGAGGGGGGAGGTTATGCAGTGTAAGGCATTGTCCCTGCTTGGTATCTTGTACAGGAATAGAGGAAGGTGTCCCGTGTATACATACGAAAAATCACATGCGAAAATTGAAAATTGTGCAAATTAGGTACCTTGCAATTGCACGACGTACTGGTACGTCGCCGGGACTGGCAAATGCAAATCGTGGTGACGTACCCATACGTCGTCGGGACGGGGCGGGTTAAGGAATCTTTAGGTCAACGTAAACTTACCTAACATTTGGAAGAAAGCAAACATTGTTCCCCTATTCAAGAAAGGGAATAGACACAATCCACTCAGCTACCGATCAGTATCACTGGCCAGTGTTGTAAGATATATACTAGAAAAGCTGATAAGGAAAGTTTGGGAAAAACATCTACGAGTAGAAGAACACAGTATGATAACAGAGAGGCAGTTGGTTTTAGGAAGGGAAAATCATGTGTTACTAATCTGTTAAGCTACTATGATAGAATTACAGAAACATTACACAAAAAAGAAGGATGGATGGATAGTATCTATTTAGATTTTAAGAAAGCCTTTGACATAGTACCGCACCAAAGACTTTTATGGAAACTTTACCATCAAGGAGGTATCCAAGGCAATCTGTACTGTTGGATGCAGAATTTTCTTAGAAAAAGGGAAATGAGAGCAGTATTAAAGGGAAATTACTCATCACGGAGGGAAGTGACCAGCGTAGTGCCACAGGGCTCAGTGCTTGCACCAGTTATGTTTTTAGTATATATACATGACATAGACAGTAACTGGAAACTATCTAAATATGTTTGCTGATGATGCAAAAATTCAGAGGAAAATAACTAACACAGATTCTTTTAAAGAGCTGCAAGAGGACTTAAACAAGCTTTATGAATGGAGCAATAAATGGCAAATGGAATTTAATGTGGACGAGTGTCATGTAATTTAATTTGGTAAATATGAGAAAAGACCAGATTGGGATTATCAGTTAGGATGGTCATCGGAAAGGGAGAAGGACCTAGGAGCAATTATCAGTAACAGGCTGTCTCCAGATGATCACATCAGTGAAAAGGTATGTAACATGTATACATTACTTGCTAATATGGGAACAGCATTCACATATATAAATGAAGACATGCTGAGAAAGATAATAACATCATCCATCAGACCAACCCTGGAGTATGCATTAGTAGTCTGGAATCCTCATCTCAAAAAACACATAGATAAGTTTGAAAAAGTACAAAAGGCAGCCACAAGATGGGTACCAAGGTTAAGGGATCTAAGCTATGAAAAAAAGACTAGAAAAACTAAGTCTACCAACACTACAGGAGAGAAGGAAAAGAGGAGACATGATTATGCTATGTAAATGCATCTCATTGAAAGAGAAAATAGACATAAATTAATATATAACATATGGTGAAGCATCAGCAAGAGGACATTGCAAAAAACTGCATAAAAAGGAAGATGATAAAGACGTAAGGAAATTCAGTTTCCCAAATAGGGCAATGGACCAGTAGAATGCACTACCGAATGAAATAGTGTGTGCCAAAACTATTAATAAATTCAAGGATATGTGTGATAAAAATGGTTTAATACACAGGACAATACGAGCTTGACTCATTGCTATAAAGATACAATTAGGTAAGAACAATTAGGTAAGAAAACACACACACACACACACACACACACACGCACACAGGCACGCGCGCGCGCGCGCGCGCATTATACGTTCAGCCATTAATAATACTGCACCAGACTACACTCTCTTGCAAAACAACATCGACACTCCTCAGGACTGGACACGTGACAACCACATTATAATGAAGAGCAACAATACAACAGTCATGCATTTTGACTTAGCCATAGCACCAACACCACCCCAAACACTCAAACTCATTGATGATAGGCTTAGCAGGGACACCCACACATATTCAACAGTCGCTGTTACTTCCTGGAGACTACACATACTACCCACGCTGAAGACATGTAATGTCTCCGCGCTGGACCTTACATATCTGTACGCTACGTCTATTCTTCCCAAGCTGAGTTACGCCTCTCCATTGTGGTCCTCGTCCCTCAAGATTACACAACGAAACAAATTCACAAAAGTTCAGAAAAAAAACGATTAGAATCATCCTCATATATTCTCGAACTTCATCGACAACAGTGAAGTTCTCACTCAGCTGAATCGTTTGACTATCGTAGATCTTCATGCCCACCAACGCCAACAGTTCGGAAAAAATTAGTCAGTGACCCACGCCATAAACACATCCTTCCCCCTGAGGCTCCCAGTCACCACCGAGCCGTTCGTCACCACAATGTACTTGTACCCATCAGAGCCAGAACGGACCGTTATAAACACAGCACCATCCCAACATTAATTAACTTCCTTAATAACTAACTTATATATATATATATATATATATATATATATATATATATATATATATATATATATATATATATATATATATATATATATATATATATATATATATATATATATATATATATATATATATATATATATATATATATATATATATATATATATATATATATATATATATATATATATATATATATATATATATATATATATATATATATATATATATATATATATATAAAGTAGCTGCAGAAATCACCCTATCTATTTCACTTTTAATTAGTTCATTTTCTAGAAACACTTACTTTTACATCCTTAAGCATCAGCCTTTCGTAATTGTATAAACTGTATTTCTATTTATAATAACAGCCCCGGCCTGCATGTATTTATCAATTAACCGTTTATTATTACTATTATTAATTTGTTATTAAACACACACACAAAGAAACATAAACCCACACATAAATAAACACAAATACACACACATACACCAAAACACAAAATACACACACACACACACACACACACACACACACACACACACACACACGCACGCACAACTAAACGCAAAAAATATAAAAACAAACGCATAAACAAATAAACACAAATACAAACAAACTGTCAAAAAACACACACATACACAAACAAACAATGACAGACACAAATAAGCACAAACACACAGTACTAAACACACATACACATTGTCTTCTCCTTCATCGTCTTCCACTTCATGTCTTCTTCTTCTTCGGTTTCTTCAACATCATCATCATCAACTTCATCTTCATCTTCTTTTTCTTCTTCATCGTCTTCTTCTCCTTCTCCTTCTTCTTCTTCTTCATCGTCTTCTTCTTCTTCATCATATTCTTCATCGTCTTCTCCATCGTCGTCGTCTTCTTCTTCCCCTTCTTCTTCTCCATCGTCTTCTTTTCCATAATCTTCTTCTTCTTCGCTATCGTCTTCTTCTTCTTTTTCTTATATTTCAGCTTCATCTTTTTTTCTCTTCATCGTCATTATCTTCATCCTCTTTTTCTTCCTCTTCTCCATCGTCTTCCCCTTCTCTACAATCTTATACCTCATCATCGTCTTCTTCTTCTTCTTCTTCTTCTTCTTCTTCTTCCTATTCTTCTTCTCCTTCTTCTTGTTTCCTTAGATGTTGTTTTTAATTACTGGGTGGCTACAACAGAAGCTCATAATGTAAGCTTCAATAATAAAATATAGTAAACACACTTCTGTATACATTCTTTTAGCCCTTTGAACCCGAAGACGCCATGTGTAGCAGGCACAAAAAATCCTGTTGTCTCTCCTGTTCTTCTTTTCCCCTCCATGCTCTGTGAAAGTCAGTGCGGTGAATCTGCAGCCACTAACACTGATGACTTCATTTGGCCTCAGATTAGTGCCATAAGCGTCGTTTGTTGTAGGTCCACCCGCTGATTTTCAAAGACCATGGGAAGAGAGAGAGAGAGAGAGGGGGGGGGGAGGCAGGAGAAGAGACAGGACTTAGATGCTGACTGTATACCTTCTAAACAATTATTCGGTACCCATGTGATGTGATACATCATGATATGTGGACCAAGCATTCCGAATTACCTACACTGTCATATGAAGAATATTTCACGTCTGCAGTTAAATTCAAAGCTCATCCCACTTAACGGAGCCGAATAATTTTCTAATGCACGTGCGTAACAATCTGACCAAACGTTTTTATGATGAGAGTCTTTTTGAAATAGAATTTTTGAATGCAGGTCTCATCAACTGCCTTACTATACTCCATTTCACCAAGTTTGGCGCCATCAGTGATGTCCTGAACGCCTGTAGAGTTGGTGCAAATCGTCGGCACTAGGTGCACGTCTATGTTTTACCTTGAGGACCAATATATAATGGCAATACAAAAAGGTATATCCGGTTCTGAGGACCATTATTAATGCTACAGGTATTTAGGACATCACTGATGGTGCCAGAATCGGTGAAATGGAGTATAGTATAGGTCTACTTGTTGTTCCTGGGCTCTGTCTTGGCAAACATTATCTTGCTAGCGGAGACCCTGATATATACTCGCTCGTAGAGATGGTGAAACACTTCCTAATTCGCCTAAGTGGTGTGACGGTGTTTGTACAGTATTTCTAAGCATAATAATGTCGCATAATTTTATATATATATATATATATATATATATATATATATATATATATCATCATCATCAGCCGTTTGAGTATCCACTGCAGGACCGGCCTATCCCGACCGAAGTTGGGACGATGCAGCCAATGTATCTCTACCAAGTGGCTTAGGCTGTCTGGTATTGTGTGTAGGGTGAGAAGTGCTTGTAAGAGTAATTGTAGTGTTGGAGTGCCTTTGGATGTGTGTGAGGGTCTGTGAATCAAGTGTAATCGGCCCGCACAAGCCGACTGGGTGCAAGCATACTTTATAGTGAGCGACACTGGTTCAACCACAGCACCCCTTGTGTCCTCCAATGCAGTACGCGGCCAGGTGAACACTCCCAAAGTTTATTACCCTGGCGGGGCACGAACTCTGACTCACCTGTGTACAAAACGCACTCAACCACTGTACCACAGAGGCTCCATATATGTAATAAATGTACTCTACCATATGATGGTATTAGGGATTCTGCATAATTACCGAGATATTAGACATTCTATATATATATATATATATATATATATATATATATATATATATATATATATATATATATATATATATATATATCCCATTGGAGCCCAGTGTCCGGAATATTGGACAGAACTGGGATTTTTCAACTCTTTATAAAGTAGGGAAACCCCGGGTAGGGACCTATGAGCTTCACGACTATGAGCCGATAGGCAGAGGGCGGTACGCTTGGTACCCACCCGGTGCCATCCTCGCCCAGCAGCCCTGGGATCCAACGGGTTAAATATATATATATATATATATATATATATATATATACAGGGTGGTGCAGAAATACCTTTTAATAATCTCAGAACGAATAAGTCTAACAATAATAAATGTACTCTACCATATGATGCTATGAGGGATTCTGCATAATTACCGAGATATTAGACATCCTACATTAAATAAGTAAGTCTAGGGGATGAAAACGATAAAACTATCATCACCTCAATTACTTTATACTGACATGGATTTAATGACATCTGGACTGTATTTACAATAGGTGCTCGAAGTTTCTCCCTCCCACGTTAATACAAGCTTGGGCACGGCGCACAAGCGACTGACGTACTCATTCAAATACCCCTGGTGTGTTACGGACCTTCCCGCAACCATCTTGAACTTGGTGCCACAGTGCCTCACAGGTGTTGATTCATGTTGCGTACACCCTGCTCTTGAGATGATCCCAAAGACAGAAGTCAAGTGGATTTAGGTCAGGTGATCTATGTAGCCAGGTGACGGGACCACCACGCCCAATCCACTTGTCAGGGTACCGAACATTAAGATAGTCCCGCATAGCACGTGCGAAGTGAGCTGGAGCACCATCATGCATGAACCACATTTGGTTTTGGGTTCTGAGGGGCACATCCTCAAGCAGTATGGGTAGATCATCCTGAAGGAACCTGGTGAACTCATTGGCTGTCAGTCGTTCAGGTAGCAGAAAAGGTCCAATTAAATGGTCACCAAGAATACCTGCCCAAACACTGATCGAAAATCGTTCCTGATTTCCCCTAGTTATTGCTGCATGTGGATTTTGCGCTGCCCATGTGTGTGTGTTATGAACGTTTACCATGCCGTCTCTTGTGACTGTAACCATCAGTAAACAATACCAGTGCAGTAAAACCGTTGTTCTCTCTCTGTTGACTAAGGAGCCATCAGCAGAACACCATTCGCGGGAAGCAATCACATTCACTGAGTGAATGGATATTTTGGTGATAGTATGGGTGCAGGCCATTCCTGTGTACTTTCCACCACACAATTGCATGATCAATGCCAAATCTTGCACCAAGTCGACGAGCGTTTGTAGACAGATCTTCTGCAGTGGCATCAAGAATATCCTCTTCTGTATCAAGTAGTTGCCCATCATGTGGCCTTCCTCTGTCTAATGGACGTGCGTTCAGTATGCCGTTTTCCCGTAGTCAGTTTTCAACATAAAGGAATGTAGGTCTTGATGGCATTCTCCAGTTGGGATAAAGTTCTCCATAAACCCTTACTGCTTCGGGTGCATTTCCTCCCTAAAGTAAGATGCATGTCCATGTACTCGACAAGTGCGTATGCTTCTATGCCTGGTGCTTTCTCTACACTGCTGGTACTTTGCCGTGGTCTCTCCACTTCTCACGTCAGCTACACTTGGTGTATCTTTATCCGGTTTCAAAAGCATGAAGCACCTTGATCTCCTGGTCCAGGTTCATCATTCATCTTATTCAAGGTAGTGTAGGGCTCCAAATGTCATAAATCCATGTCAGAATGAAATAACTGAGGTGATGGTAGTTTTCTCATTTTTATCCCTAAGACTTACTTATTTAGTGTAAAATGTCTAATATCTCGGTAATTATGCAGAATCTCTCATACCATCATATTGTATAGTGCATTTATTGTTGGTAGTTCTATTCGTTATGAGATTATTGAAAGGCATTTCTGCAACACCCTGTATATATATATATATATATATATATATATATATATATATATAATTAGAGAGGGGGAGAATGGAGGGTGGTCTAAAAAAATTTACCAATTCCAAAATGTTGGTATTGCGAGGAAAGTCAATGTTTTTCTTATAATTTCAGGGTGAACTATAGTTGGGGCCTTAACTTTTTATTAATCAACATCAATGGATCCAAGCTCTCGATATTCAGTGCAGGAGAGGGTCAATATTGTTGCGGCCTATTTTCAGACAAAATCAACAATCCTCACTCAACGGCAATTTATGAGGGGCTTTCTAGGAAGAACTGCTCCTAGTAGACTCATAGTTAGAGGCCTGTCTCTAGAGAGTCGGGAAATCAGGATGGTTCCTTGTGAAATGTTGGACAGGGTTATCACAAACTTTAATGAGCGAGTAGGTAATGTGATTCAGTGATGAGGCGCTTGTATTGAACATGTTATTAATTAATGGCCTGTGTTCAGAAACTGTGATGTGACTGAAGAGACTGCATCGAACAAAACTTTTATCCCTCTGCGACAGGTTTCTTACAATAATTTCAAAAAAATATCCACCCAGAATAAAATGTGTTTTATCAGAAGTGGTAACATTTTTTGATCCACCCTATATATCTGTAAGGAAGCTACTAAATCACACAATATTCAGTACAAGAATTACCCCGCTAAAGTGGTTTCTGATGCCAGTGAGAGAGTTTGGGTGTTTACATAATCGAGCTGCTGTATGGGGAGTGACATTACCTGTGCGGCCGCGTGTTGATTTCCCCCCCGGTTTGGAGTGCTTATAAGACGCTCCACAACACCAGAGACATTCACGCCATACCTGAGTCCCACGGTGTCTGCAGTTCTGGCCACTGCAATATACATAAGGTAAGGGGAGTTACTCGTGAGCCATGGTACTTTCTATGCCTGCACTTTTATCCTTCTACCGCCTATATAAGAGACCCTCCACAGTACACAAAATCAGTCACTCAAGACGTAACTTACCTGATAAGTGGCGTTTTGTCCACTGCATTATAAAAGGTGAAAAGAGTTGCTGGACAGAAGCATACTGGCGAAGTAATTAACAGCTATCCCTCGAATTTTACCCTTCTACCGCCAACATAATAGACACTTCGTCAAACCAATGACTAGCCACTGTAGACGTAACTCTCGTGTTAACTGTTGTTCTAACCACTGCAGTACACAAAGTAAGTTGAGTTACCAGATAAAATTGCAGACGTACACTCCTGTGTCAAAGTATTTACTTACCCTCTGCCTCCTTCATAAAAGGCTCCTGCCAGACCTCAAGATCAGTCACTCTCGACATAACCCTCGTGGTGACCGCTGGTCTGCCCTCTGCAACATGTAAGGTAATGGGTGCCTACAGACATACTATACATATATACGCTATTCATATATTCTGTTCACCCTCAAATCCCTGGCTGAAAGTCACACTTATCATTTCCCACAGAACAAAGATATGTTTTTGGTCGTCTGAAGCAAGTACAGACTACGGTGGTGACACCGTCGTCACGAAATACTCGTCGGATGGTCTAGGAAGGCTCCTTATAACCACCTAATATTGCACAACAAGTTGTCATTCGGCATGACCTTTCGGCACGACTTTTTGTCAGCCAGTGGAACTGCATAGTGTGCCATGAGAAACCCATACTTACGATCAGAAAGAAGGTTGTGATAGGAAACATGCTTTAAAAATTTTCTATCAAGAATTGACTCAAAACTTTTGAGACATAGGATGTTAAAACTACTGGACAAAAGTTAGAGGATTGGGAATGGTCACCCTACTTTGGGACTGGCTGAATGAGAGCAAATTTCCAGCAAGAAGGAAAGTTTCAAGTTGACAGACAAAGTCAAAGAGTTTACCTAGAAAGGAATAAACACTGAAGCACAGTTCTTGAGGACAACAGGAGGGACTCCATGACACCCATATGTCTTGCTAGTACTGAGGCCAGCGATGGCAGAAAATACATCAGCTGAAGAAATTTTAATGTCAGCCATGAGAAAGTCTGAGCGGGGAAGTGATGGAGGAACAGCACCGGAATTGTCTAAGGTGGAATTGGAGGAGAAAGTCTGAGCGAAGAGAATTGCTTTATCAGTAGAAGAAATAGCTACAGAGCCATGAGAACAGAAAAGAAGAGAGAAGGATGATGAGGTAAAGTTGTTAGAATGGTTTTTGGCAAGGTGCCAGAAGGAGTGGGAAGAATTCGAGTTGGAGATATCAGAGCATTTAGTACAGATGAAATTATTTTTAGTAGAGGAAAGAACAGACTTAGCCCGATTCCAGACAGAAACATAAACAAGATGTGATTCAGGGATGGGTTGGCTCTGGTATATATTATAGGCCCTCTCCTTGTTGCAGACAGCATTAGAACAAGCGTGATTAAACCAAGGCTTTCTTGCTTTAGTCAAAGGATATGGGAAGGGAATGTATGCATCCGTGCCTGAGAGAATAACCTCCGTAGCGAGCAAGGCACACCCAGATGGCTCTCGGCCATGGATGCAATAATCATTCCACTGAAAATCAAAGAAGTACTGCCTGAGGGCCTCCCAGTCTGCAGCTCCAAAGTGCCAAAGACGACGTTTCTTTGGAGGTTCCACAGGCCATACCGGAGCAATAGGACAGGTTAAGGTAAAAAGGTTGTGATCAGAGGAGCCCAATAGAGAGTGTAAGCAGAAGGATTAGTTGTAAGGAAGAGGTCAAGTATGTTGGAGCTCTCTCCAAGACAGTCAGGGATATGGGTAGGGTTCTGTACAAGCTGCTCTAGGTCATTAAGGATAAAAAAGATGTAGGCTTGTTCATCAGGTGGATCAGTAAAAGGAGAGGAGAGCCAAAGGTAGTGGTGAACATTGAAATCTAGAATGGAGATTTCAGAGAAAGGAGAAATGGATGGAATGTGTTCCATCGTAGAAGTAAGATAGTCGAAGAATTTTTGACAGTCAGTAGAATTAGGAGACAAGTAAACAGTACAGATATATTTAGTCAGAGAATGACAAGAAAGGTGAGGCCAGAGAATAGAGTTCAGAAGAATCAAGTTCTGCAACACGAGAGCAAGATAAATCGTTGCGTACATTTACACAACAGCCACCTTTGGCTTTGAAATGAGTATACAGAACGAGGAAACTCAAAAGGGTTTGCTGTCAGTTGCCTCAGACAGCTGAATCTCTGTCAAGAAGAAAAGGTGAGGTTTAGAGGAGAAGAGGTGGTGTTCAACAGAGAGAAAGTTAGAGGAACGGCCGCGAATGTTGCAGAAATGAAGAAGTGTCAGACAGTGGTATTAGGCATCTCTCTGAGTCGTCACAGGGAAAGGGGCGGATAGTGGGGAAATTTATGGTCTCCCCCCCCCCCTGCGGACTCTGAGGCCTGATTTACTAATGCTATATTTTTCTTCCTTTTTCATTTTGAAATGAAAGTGTAGTGTGTACTGTGCATGTTATTTGGTGTTGACAGTTAGTGAAACATGTACTGGAGAGCATGCTGGCCTACTGCCTGTGTTACTGAAACACTGAAAAAGTTCAGCATAGGGGGATGGTCAGGAAATAGTCCCGAGGGCTGATGAAACGGGAGCTCCAGCTCTCCCTGTCATCAGCTTTCCATCCACCTTGGGAGTACTGCCCTGTTCGACTGGTGCTATAGTCTCCTCCTGTTAGTAGACTGTAGCAGGGTAAGAAAGAGGTGACGTAGTACGATGGAAAGATAAAAGAATGAAGGTGATTTCTCATGCTTTCGGCCTCCATCCCGCGAGAGCGAACAATAAGACTGAAGAGAAAAACAGATAAACACAAGCAGTTATAACCTAGACAAACACAAATACACATAAACACAAACACAAACATAAACGCACACAAATAAACACAAACACACAAATAAACACAAACACAAATACACACATCAACACAAACACAAACATACAAGTAGACATAAACAGAAATTAACATAAACACATGCAAACAAGTCATGAACACACAAATGAACACAAACACACGCAAGAAAACCCAAACAGAAATATACACAAAGACACCAAAACAAAAAACACAAATATACCTAAAGGCAACTAAAAACAAACATACACTCACAGTTAAACAAACACAAACACAAACACAAGAAAAACACGCACACACACACAAAAAACACAAATAAACGCACAACCAAACATACACAAACAGACACTTAAACACAAACATACACAAGGGAACCCAACGCCCATACATTAATATAAACACACACAAACTAATAACCAGAAACACAAAAATAAGCACAAACACTCATACAAATTAAAAAAAACTCACGAAAATAAATACCAACACAGACACAAGTAAACAAACACACATTAATACACACACAAACATACATTTAAACAAACACAAACTGAAGTAAAGAAACACACAGGTGAACAGAAACATATATACACAAACATACACACAAAAACAAACATAAATAAATAAACACAAAAATAAACACACACACACACACACACACACACACACACACACACACACACACACACACACACAAGAGAAATCGGAAAGAATTATACTAACTGGGGATTTCAATACAAATATAAATTGGAATACTCTAGATATAAATAGCCAAGAAAGCTGCTGGGACCAAAAGCTCCTGGATCTCGTACAAGAGTTTTTCTTAACGCAACATGTGAGGGAAACCACTAGAAAAAGAGGACTTGATGTACCTTCAGTGCTAGATCTAATATTTACTAGGCAAGAAAATGACATTGACAGTTTAATATATCACCCTCCACTCGGCAAAAGCGATCATGCAGTACTAAATTATAACCTCAGGATAGCATATGACATAGTAAACAGCACTGACAGTTACAAAAAGAGACTAAACTATAAAAAGGGAAATTATCAAGACCTAAAGAAGTATTTCTTAGAAGTTGATTGGGAAAATGAGCTTAGAGGACAAGATTTAAATGCTGTATATAAAAAATTTTGTGAATTTTATGAAATAGGAGTCCAGAATTACATCCCACAGCACAAAGAAGCAGATAAGAAAATACAGAAATGGTTCAATACAGAATGTAAAAAATCTAAAGAAAGAAGAGATTTGTTGTGGAATAGATACAGAAGACACAATAGTGAAAGGGCATATAATAATTACAAACAGGCAAAAAACGACTATACAAGAATAAGGAGGGAAGCCCAAAAACAGTTTGAGGAGGATATAATAAATAAAAGTAGTGATCAACCAAAGCTGTTTTACAGCTATATCAGAAGCAAAACCAAAGTAAAAGATATAATACAATCCATCACGGACGAGGGAATCACTTATACACAAGAGAGAGATATTTGCGAAGCACTAAATAAGAATTTCCAATTAGTTTTTACAGAAGAAAAAAATTTTGAGAGAGACTATGTGGAACACGCATGTCCACACATACTACCAGATATACAAATAGCAGAAAAAGTAATACAAGAGGAGTTAAATGGATTAGACAGAGGAAAAGCAAGTGGTCCTGATGAAATTTCATGTTGGGTGTTACGAGAATGTGCAAATGAGTTAAGTAAACCATTATTTTTAATTTTCAAGAAATCTTTGAGTCAAGGGAAACTACCTGATATTTGGAAAAAAGCAAATACAGTCCCCTTATTCAAGAAAGGAAATAGACAAAATCCTCTCAACTACCGACCAGTATCACTGACTAGTGTTGTAAGCAAGGTATTAGAAAAACTTATAAGAAAAGCTTGGGTAAATCATCTAGAAAAACACAGTATGATAACAGAAAGACAGTTTGGTTTCAGAAAAGGAAAATCATGTGTTACTAATCTGTTGAGCTACTATGACAGAGTAACAAACACAATACAGGAAAGGGAAGGATGGGTGGACAGTATCTATTTAGATTTCAAGAAAGCTTTTGACACAGTACCACACCAAAGACTTTTATGGAAGCTGTACCATCAAGGAGGAATTCGAGGCAAACTGTTTTGTTGGATGCAAGACTTTCTCATAAAAAGAGAAATGAGGACAGTACTAAGAGGAAACTACTCATCATGGAAAGAAGTGACTAGTGGAGTACCACAGGGTTCGGTGCTGGCACCAATCATGTTTTTAGTGTACATAAATGATATAAACAGTAACACTGGAAATGAGAGCTATCTGAATATGTTTGCAGATGATGCAAAAATACAAAGGAGAATTACTAGCACAGACTCTTGTAGGGAGCTACAAGAAGAATTAAATAAACTTCATGAATGGAGTAGTACATGGCAAATGGAATTCAATGTGGACAAGTGTCATGCAATCAAGTTTGGTAAAAGTGGAAAAAGACCTGATTGGGATTATAAGTTAGGAAATAAAACCCTATACACATCAGAAAGAGAGAAAGACCTAAGTGTGATTATCAATAACAGACTATCTCCGGCTGACCACATCAGCGAGAAGGTACGGAACATGTATACACTGCTTGCAAATATGAAAATAGCATTCACATACATAAATGAAGACATGCTAAAAAGGATAATAACATCATTCATTAGACCAACCCTGGAATATGCATCAGTAGTCTGGAGTCCTCATCTCAAAAAGCATATAGACAAGATTGAAAAAGTTCAAAGGGCCGCTACAAGATGGATACCAAGCTTAAGGGACCTAAGCTATGAAGAAAGACTAAATAAACTGAATCTACCAACACTACAGGAGAGAAGGAAAAGAGGTGACATGATAATGCTATATAAGTGCATATCAGGAAAGGAGAAAATAGACATAAATGATTACTTAACATATGGAGAAGCATCAGCAAGAGGACACTGCAAAAAACTGCATAAGAAGAGAGGTGATAAAGACTTAAGGAAATTCAGTTTCCCAAACAGAGCAATTGATCAATGGAATGCACTACCGAATGAAATAGTGTGTGCCAAAACAATTCACAAATTTAAGGATATGTACGATAAATATGGTCTAAGACACGGGACAATACGAGCTTGACTCATTCCTGTAAAGATACAATTAGGTAAGAACAATTAGGTAAGGTAAGAACACACACACACGAGCGCTCTTCCTCAATCTTGCCAATGACGCCCTACAAGACGCACAACGTTGGAAGTACGTCGACGGCTCCACCATAGATACAGCCATCAATAATATGCACCAGACTACACTCTCCTTCAGAACAACCTCGACACTCCTCAGGGCTGGACACGTGACAACCACATTACCATGAACGGACACAATACAAAAGTCATGCACTTTGACCTAGCCATAGCACCAACACCACCTCAAACACTCAAACGCGTTGATGATAAGCCTTGCAGGGACAGCCACACGAATTCAACTGTCTCTGTTTGCTTCATACAGACTACACATGCTTCGCACGCTGAAGAAATCTGATGTCCTCGCGCTGGACCTTACACATCTGTACGCTACGTTCATTCTTCCCATGCTGAGCTATGCCTCCCCATTCTGGTCCTAGTCCCTCAACATTACTAAAAGAAACAAATTCACAAGAGTTAAGAAAGAAGTGATGAGAATCATCCCCGGTTCGAACTTCATCGACAACAATGAAGCTCTCACCCAGCTGAATCGTTTGACACTCGCAGATCTTCATGCTCACCGACGCCAACAGTTCGAATTAAATTAGTGATCCACGCCATAAACACCTGCCTTCCCCTGAGGCTCCCAGTCCCCACCCAGCCGTTTGCCAAAGGCTTCAATGTACTGGTACCCATCAGAGCCAGAACGGACCGTTAAAAACATAGCACAAGCCAACATTAGTTAACTTCCTTAATATCTAGCTTTTATATATATGTAATTTACCTGCAGATATCACCCTACCTATTTCACTTTTAATTAGTTCGTTTTCTACAAACACTTAGCCCATTAGCTTTTCGTAAATGTATAAATTGTATTTTTATGTATATTTTCAGCCCCGGCCTGCATGTCTGTATCAATTAACCGTTTATTATTACAATTATCATTTTGTTAGTAAACACACAGAGTATCGCAAACATTCACACATAAATTTAAAAAAAATTCACACACCAATAAACACACAGACACAGACACACACACACACACACACACACACACAGACACACACACACACACACACACACACACACACACACACACACACACACACACACACACACGCACGCACAACTAAACGCAAAAAATATAAAAACAAACGCATAAACAAATAAACACAAATACAAACAAACTGTCAAAAAACACACACATACACAAACAAACAATGACAGACACAAATAAGCACAAACACACAGTACTAAACACACATACACATTGTCTTCTCCTTCATCGTCTTCCACTTCATGTCTTCTTCTTCTTCGGTTTCTTCAACATCATCATCATCAACTTCATCTTCATCTTCTTTTTCTTCTTCATCGTCTTCTTCTCCTTCTCCTTCTTCTTCTTCTTCATCGTCTTCTTCTTCTTCATCATATTCTTCATCGTCTTCTCCATCGTTCTTCCCCTTCTTCTTCTCCATCGTCTTCTTTTCCATAGTCTTCTTCTTCTTCGCTATCGTCTTCCTCTTCTTTTTCTTATATTTCAGCTTCATCTTTTTTTCTCTTCATCGTCTTCATCTTCATCCTCTTTTTCTTCCTCTTCTCCATCGTCTTCCCCTTCTCTACAATCTTATACCTCATCATCGTCTTCTTCTTCTTCTTCTTCTTCTTCTTCCTATTCTTCTTCTCCTTCTTCTTGTTTCCTTAGATGTTGTTTTTAATTACTGGGTGGCTACAACAGAAGCTCATAATGTAAGCTTCAATAATAAAATATAGTAAACACACTTCTGTATACATTCTTTTAGCCCTTTGAACCCGAAGACGCCATGTGTAGCAGGCATAAAAAATCCTGTTGTCTCTCCTCTTCTTCTTTTCCCCTCCATGCTCTGTGAAAGTCAGTGCGGTGAATCTGCAGCCACTAACACTGATGACTTCATTTGGCCTCAGATCAGTGTCATAAGCGTCGTTTGTTGCAGGTCCACCACGCTGATTTTCAAAGACCATGGGAAGAGAGAGAGAGAGAGAGAGAGAGAGAGAGAGAGGGAGGGGGGGAGGCAGGAGAAGAGAAAGGACTTAGATGCTGACTGTATACCCTCTAAACAATTATTCGGTACCCATGTGATGTGATACATCATGATATGTGGACCAAGCATTCCGAATTACCTACACTGTCATATGAAGAATATTTCACGTCTGCAGTTAAATTCAAAGCTCATCCCACTTAACGGAGCCGAATAATTTTCTAATGCACGTGCGTAACAATCTGACCAAACGTTTTTATGATGAGAGTCTTTTTGAAATAGAATTTTTGAATGCAGGTCTCATCAACTGCCTTACTATACTCCATTTCACCAAGTTTGGCGCCATCAGTGATGTCCTGAACGCCTGTAGAGTTGGTGCAAATCGTCGGCACTAGGTGCACGTCTATGTTTTACCTTGAGGACCAATATATAATGGCAATACAAAAAGGTATATCCGGTTCTGAGGACCATTATTAATGCTACAGGTATTTAGGACATCACTGATGGTGCCAGAATCGGTGAAATGGAGTATAGTATAGGTCTACTTGTTGTTCCTGGGCTCTATCTTGGCATACATTATCTTGCTAGCGGAGACCCTGATATATACTCGCTCGTAGAGATGGTGAAACACTTCCTAATTCGCCTAAGTGGTGTGACGGTGTTTGTACAGTATTTCTAAGCATAATAATGTCGCATAATTTTATATATATATATATATATATATATATATATATATATATATATATATATATATATATATATATATATATCATCATCAGCCGTTTGAGTATCCACTGCAGGACCGGCCTATCCCGACCGAAGTTGGGACGATGCAGCCAATGTATCTCTACCAAGTGGCTTAGGCTGTCTGGTATTGTGTGTAGGGTGAGAAGTGCTTGTAAGAGTAATTGTAGTGTTGGAGTGCCTTTGGATGTGTGTGAGGGTCTGTGAATCAAGTGTAATCGGCCCGCACAAGCCGACTGGGTGCAAGCATACTTTATAGTGAGCGACACTGGTTCAACCACAGCACCCCTTGTGTCCTCCAATGCAGTACGCGGCCAGGTGAACACTCCCAAAGTTTATTACCCTGGCGGGGCACGAACTCTGACTCACCTGTGTACAAAACGCACTCAACCACTGTACCACAGAGGCTCCATATATATAATAAATGTACTCTACCATATGATGGTATTAGGGATTCTGCATAATTACCGAGATACTAGACATTATATATATATATATATATATATATATATATATATATATATATATATATATATATATATATATATATATATATATATATATCCCATTGGAGCCCAGTGTCCGGAATATTGGACAGAACTGGGATTTTTCAACTCTTTATAAAGTAGGGAAACCCCGGGTAGGGACCTATGAGCTTCACGACTATGAGCCGATAGGCAGAGGGCGGTACGCTTGGTACCCACCCGGTGCCATCCTCGCCCAGCAGCCCTGGGATCCAACGGGTTAAATATATATATATATATATATATATATATATATATATATATATATATATATATATATATATATATATATATATATATAGAGGGTGGTGCAGAAATACCTTTTAATAATCTCAGAACGAATAAGTCTAACAATAATAAATGTACTCTACCATATGATGCTATGAGGGATTCTGCATAAATACCGAGATATTAGACATCCTACATTAAATAAGTAAGTCTAGGGGATGAAAACGATAAAACTATCATCACCTCAATTACTTTATTCTGACATGGATTTAATGACATCTGGACTGTATTTACAATAGGTGCTCGAAGTTTCTCCCTCCCACGTTAATACAAGCTTGGGCACGGCGCACAAGCGACTGACATACTCATTCAAATACCCCTGGTGTGTTACGGACCTTCCCGCAACCATCTTGAACTTGATGCCACAGTGCCTCACAGGTGTTGATTCATGTTGCGTACACCCTGCTCTTGAGATGATCCCAAAGACAGAAGTCAAGTGGATTTAGGTCAGGTGATCTATGTAGCCAGGTGACGGGACCACCACGCCCAATCCACTTGTCAGGGTACCGAACATTAAGATAGTCCCGCATAGCACGTGCGAAGTGAGCTGGAGCACCATCATGCATAAACCACAATTGGTTACGGGTTCTGAGGGGCACATCCTCAAGCAGTATGGGTAGATCATCCTGAAGGAACCTGGTGAACTCATTGGCTGTCAGTCGTTCAGGTAGCAGAAAAGGTCCAATTAAATGGTCACTAAGAATACCTTCCCAGACACTGATCGAAAATCGTTCCTGATGTCCCCTAGTTGTTGCTGCATGTGGATTTTGCGCTGCCCATGTGTGTGTGTGTTATGAACGTTTACCATGCCGTCTCTTGTGACTGTACCCATCAGTAAACATTACCAGTGCAGTAAAACCGTTGTTCTCTCTCTCTTTACCAAGGAGCCATCAGCAGAACACCATTCGCGGGAAGCAATCAAATTCACTGAGTGAATGGATATTTTGGTGATGGTATGGGTGCAGGCCATTCCTGTGTACGATCCACCACACAGTTGCATGATCAATGCCAAATCTTGCACCAAGTCGACGAGTGTTTGTAGACAGATCTTCTGCACTGGCATCAAGAATATCCTCTTCTGCATCAAGTAGTTGCCCATCACGTGGCCTTCCTCTGTCTAATGGACGTGCGTTCAGTATGCCGTTTTCCCGTAGTCAGTTTTCAACATAAAGGAATGTAGGTCTTGATGGCATTCTCCAGATGGGATAGCGTTCTCCATAAACCCTTACTGCTTCGGGTGCATTTCCTCCCTAAGGTAAGAAGCATGTTCATGTACCCAGCAAATGTGTATGTTTCCATGTCTGATGCTTCCTCTACACTGCTGGTACTTTGCCGTGATCTCTCCCCTTCTCGCGTCTGCTACTCTTGGTGTATCTTTATCCGGTTTCAAAAGCATGAAGCACCTTGATCTCCTGGTCCAGGTTCATCATTCATCTTATTCAAGGTAGTGTAGGGCTCCAAATGTCATAAATCCACGTCAGAATGAAATAACTGAGGTGATGGTAGTTTTCTCATTTTTATCCCCAAGACTTACTTATTTAGTGTAAAATGTCTAATATCTCGGTATTTATGCAGAATCTCTCATACCATCATAAAGTATAGTATAGTGCATTTATTATTGGTAGATCTATTCGTTCTGAGATTACTGAAAGGCATTTCTGCAACACCTTGTATATATATACCCTATATATATATATATATATATATATATATATATATATATATATATATATATATATATATATATATATATATATATATATATATATATATATATATATATATGTGTATATATACATAATATATAGATAGATAGATACAGATATATAAATATATATATATAGATAGATATAGATAGATAGATAGATATAGATATAGACAGATAGATAGATACAGATAGATAGATAGATATAGATAGATAGATATGTAATTTCGCGCATATATATATATATATATATATATATATATATATATATATATATATATATATATATATATATATACTGTATATATATATATATATATATATATATATATATATATATATATATAGTTATAGAGAAGGGGGGGAGTAGAGGGTGGTCTAAAAAAGTTACCAATTCTAAATTGTTGGTATTGCTGGGAAAGTTAATATTTTTCTTATAATTTCAGGGTGAACTATAGGTGGGGCCTTAACTTTCTATAAATCAGCATCAATGGATCCAAACTCTCGATATTCAGTGCAGGAGAGGGTCAATATTGTCGAGGCCTATTAAGAGACAAAATCAACACTCCTCACTCAACGGCAATTTATGAGGGTCTTTCTTGGAAGAACTGCTACTAGTAGACTCATAGTTAGAGGCCTGTCTCTAGAGAGTCAGGAAATCAGGATGGTTCCTTGTGAAATGTTGGACAGGATTATCACAAACTTTAACGAGCGAGTAGGAACTGTGATTCAGTGATGCGGCGCTTGTATTGAACATGTTATTAATTAATGGCCTGTGTTCAGAAACTGTGATGTGACTGAAGACAGACTGCATCAAACAAAACTTTCATCCCTCTGTGACAGATTTCTTACAGTAATTTCAAAAGTATCCACCCAGAATAAAATGTGTTTCATTAGAAGTGGTAACATTTTTTGATCCACCCTATAGAGCTGTAAGCATGCTACCAAATCACACAAAATTCAATACAAGAATTACCCCGCTAAAGTGGTTTCTGATGCCAGTGAGAGAGTTTGGGTGTTTACATAATCGAGCCGCTGTATGGGGAGTGACATTACCTTTGCGGCCGCGTGTTGACTTCCTCCCCCGTCTGCAGTGCTTATAAGACGCTCCACAACACCAGAGACATTCACTCCATACCTGAGTCCCACGGTGTCTGCAGTTCTGGCCTCTGCAATATACATAAGGTAAGGGGAGTTACTCGTGAGCCATGGTACTTTCTATGCCTGCACTTTTATCCTTCTATAAGAGGCGCTCCACAGTACACAAAATCAGCCACTCAAGACGTAACTTACCTGATAAGTGGCGTTTTGTTCACTGCATTATAAAAGGTGAGAAGAGTTGCTAGACGGAAGCATACTGGCGAAGTAATTAACAGCTATCCCTCGAATTTTACCCTTCTACCGCCAACATAATAGACGCTTCGTCAAACCAATGACTAGCCACTGTAGACGTAACTCTCGTGTTAACTGTTGTTCTAACTACTGCAGTATACAAAGTAAGTTGAGTTACCAGATAAAATTGCAGACGTACACTCGTGTGTCAAAGTATTTAGTAACCCTCTGCCTCCTTCATAAAAGGCTCCTGCCAGACCTCAAGATCAGTCACTCTTGACATAACTCTCGTGGTGACTGCTGGTCTGTCCACTACAACATGTAAGGTAATGGGTGCCTACAGACATACTATACATATATACGCTAGTCATATGTTCTGTTTACCCTCAAATCTCTGGCTGAAAGTCACACTCATCATTTCCCACAGAACAAAGATCTGTTTTTGGTTGTCTGAAGCAAGTGCAGACTATGGAGGTGACACTGTCGTCACGAAATACTCCTCGGATGGTCTAGGAAGGCTTCTAACAACCACCTAATATTGCATAACAAGTTGTAATTCGACGTGACCTGTCGGCACGACTTTCTTTTAGCCAGTGGTACTGCATACTGTACCCCTGGTCTATCTGACCGAGCAGGCTCGTCGAAAACAGTTAAGCTACTGCCTCTGTGGCACCATCCACTGTATAGGTATACTACAATATAAATACCGTGAAGGGATCCGGCTCCCCCTTGTGGTAGACAGTACTTTACCAGTGTAGGACCAGAGTATTTTCCACGGCGGCGTGAATGGAAATATGAGGAACATTGTCTGCCGGATGGGACACCGCAGCTGCTCCACTACAAGTGCAGAGCGACAGTGTGTGTGTGTGTGTGTGTGTGTGTGCTCCTCCCCAGCAATTAACAGGTCTCAATAGGGGTTGTGACTATCACAGTTAATTTTATTTGATAATGTTTTTCCGCTTCAGTATTCACTCTGATTCTCAACTACTAAGCAGGTGTATTAGTCAAGGTAAAGGAACAAACAGGCAACCTCATGCACAGTATAAGCTCTAGAAACTATATATGATACACACACTGTACATGACGTAGACGTAACTTTGATTTGTTTTTACAGTAAAGGGAAAAAGGGAAAGTGTTAGACGTGCCTTTGCTTTGTCTTTGATTTAATTACATTAGTTTACTGTACAATCCACTGTCTGTCGTAATCAAGATTTAAACCGTGTACTATAAGGGCTATTTCATTAAGCTTAAGAGAGTCTTATAAAGTGGTGGATTACTTGTATAATTAACCCATTGATTACCTCGACCAATGAAGTTGGAGGTATTGTATTCACCTATGTTTGTCTGTCTGTTTGTTTGTCCACAAGACATAAAAAAGTTACCAGTAGATTTCAATGAAATTATGTGAATATTTGGGTGATGGCCCGAGGAAGACTAGATTAAATTTTGGTGGTGATCTGAGTTGTCTAGTATACAGTAGATGTTGGTGGGGGTATGCACTCCCTCAGTGCAATGTATTAGTTCCAACTGTTTTGTTCAGTAAGGCACAGCGTCCCTATATTGAAAGATCATGGAATGTATACGTAACTACTACAGTTCGATGTGGCTCCCTTAAATCGAGTAAATTATCTGCAAGTAGCTAGAACATGGTGAGAAAATGCATCATCGGATTCAAGGGACTGAACAGGAAAGCCACTGAAACAAAGTACAGGAAAGTGCAGTCCCTATGTAAGAAAAGACCACCATATGCTGATGTTTATGAATCACAGGGCATTGATGGGTTGTGCAAGAAGTCTATTTTATTATGAATAAAATCATCTTGAGGCAACAACAATATACTGAAAACCACATTGACTAGGAGAGTAAGGGAGAAAAGGAATATCAATATGGTATGAAAGGACATGCGGCAAATGAGTGAGGGGGTGCGAGTTGGAGAAAAGGCAGCCAGATGACGGAGGATAGAATGACATGGTAATTCGTTTGTGGCCACCCTTTTTGGGATAAAGCGCCTTGATGTCGATAGACAGACATGTTACTGAACTGAAAGGTTTGTTTCTAATCCGCCTGGTGGAGAAGCCTTTTCTACGATATTTATATTGTTATACTGATGTAACAAGAAAGTATGAAAAAAAAAATGCCTGTGTGTACCGGAAAGGTTAATGGAGACAGTTTCTAACCTTTTTTTTTTACTAAACGAGAGCTATTATTACCTCCCTCAAATGGAGGGCAAATTATACCCTGTTCGTCATTATCCAGCTTATTACCTTCAGCTAAGTGGATATATATATATATATATATATATATATATATATATATATATATATATATATATATATATATGTATATAGAGAGATAGATAGATAGATAGATAGATAAATATATAGATAGATAGATAGATAGATAGATAGATAGATAACAGCTGTTCATCCTTTTCTGAGCTTTGTTCGTGACTATCATCATATTCTGCTGCTGATTTACTGTTAAAACTCACCACTGAACATGGAGGGTTGACAATTTTTGGCCAACTTATAGAAAAAGTATAGTTTACTATACTTTTGCTCACCCGTGTCCATCTTATTAAGGTTGGTAGAACATCATAAAGAGTGATAGTGATAACAGAGTTTAAATCAACCCTCATTGGGAAAAGTGTCTGTAAATCTACAAATTGTTATCTAAAGAAAACAGAAATGGAAAAAAAAAAAAGGTCATACTAAACGGGATGTTGTGTATGAAACAGTTTGTGGACAAGAGGAGTAGCCCAAATTACGAGATCACTGCTCTATATGGGTGGTATTGAAAGGGTCTTTCATAAGGTTAGTTTTAAGTGGTGTACTTGTGATGGCTAGTACTCTCGTCGAGTAAGGAGGCTTCCTAGCACCTCTTCCATATAAACTAATTTTTTGTTATATCTGGTTAACATCCTTTGTATGTCACTTATGCTGTGTATGGCGATGCTTGAGTAATTCATATTACAGAATAGGACGGCAATGTGTAATAATTATAATGTATCATTTAGGAAAAGGTGTTAGGGAGCTTCCTTAATCGATAAGAATACGGGCTATAGTCGCAGAGATATATTTTTACCTGCTAATTGTCTGTCTAGCAATTATTCTTTGTTATGTTTGTGCCTTATTGTGGTAAAGATGACATTCTATCACACACTCTTGCCCCCAACCCAGCTATTTTAATTTAATCGGGAAGCGCTGGTGATTTATGTATAATTCATCTCAGGCTGACGTATAGTGCCATGCCCCGTTCTTTTTTTTATTTTATTCTGTTTTCCTGCCACAAGGTCTTTCTATTTAGCTTCAGAAAGGCCATTCGCAGTGACTGAGTTAGGTATGGTACTGTTATCTCCTTGGCTGAATGGCATTTTGATTTTATTCTTACTGCCGCAAGACTAGTATATTTAGAACTAGTACGGTATGTTTAGAAATCCCAAATGCATTTCGATAGCTGCCGTAGCAAGTTGAAGTTTGGATTTTTCTTAGAGTAATTCATTAGATTGGGCATCCGTATAAAAACAAAATTTGTCACTTCGGTGATGAAAATTGGTACATAAATTTCGATAATATTATGAGACATTATGTGTGACCGATTTTGTTTGGTGGTCTGGTACCGCTTTCGCCACACGAAAAGCAAGCAGATTGGAGCAGCAGGTACTGGCCTTCTGCTTATACGGCAGCTGTTCTTTCCTTTATCTCATTGCTGGTGTTGCGAATTTTTATTAAACAACTTCTTATCTAATCACACATATCACAGAGTCCCATATAAGATATTTCAGTTGACTGAACATACAGGACGTTCACAGCACTAAGCAACCTAATCAGGATTTACATTTATTTATCATTTAGTACTAGTATGTTAAGATCCAGTAAAACAACGGTAATGCTAGCATATATAAGTATTGAATATATATATATATATATATATATATATATATATATATATATATATATATATATATATATATATATATATATATATATATATATTGTCCGCGGACAACACTTCTTCCTTTATATATATATATATATATATATATATATATATATATATATATATATATATATATATATATATTACTTATCAACATCAGATTACTGCAAGTTACTTTGATAACTGATTTTCCCGTGTAAATGTCTCCTTTTTGCCTGAATTTTATAGATGTCCCAGAAAAATGACATTTAGTTCTGCTATGTTGGTAAAGAGTTTGGGAATTATGAGCTTAAAATCAGTATGCCACTCTTCCAATACATATATTTCCTTCTCACTCTTACTCAGTTGCAGCATACAAAAACAACAACAACAACATTCACATACGTTGGGAACAGCAATGAGCCTCACTTAATATTTAATACATTGAGTTTTGTTATTCGACCCACATCGTACATCGTATGTGGTAAACAGAGTTATTCAAACAATATTCGAGGCTCCAGTAAACAGGTTATTAAATATACCAACCTAATTTTGATAAGGTTTTGCCTGTTTAGAATTCAGGCAGTGGAGATGGCCCATTTCACGGAGATCAGGAGAAAAACATCTAAATTTTGACGAGGTCACAGATTACGGTAAGATGCAACAATGTATGTTAACTATTCATGTGATCATATATTCATTGTTTTAGATAATGTTTACTCATGTATTTCAATCAATTGCCCTTTACTGAAATCCTGTTGTTTCGTTCTGTTGATACGTACAGGTGAAGGGTAATATCAAGTCCCATATTACCCATTCCGAGGGGCTGAGGCCCAGAGCTAGACTACAAAGAGGACATAAAGGGAAAAATGGAAAAGAAACCAGTGAGCAATCAGATCGTTCCAGCTGATCGAGCGAAAATTGTGTGGTTGTGGCTGAATGGCTTTTCCGCCAGAGAGATATCAAAGAAATCTCGAGCGAGTGTATCAACAGTGTACCGGTGGGTCAGGCGGTGGCAGGAGGAGGGCACGGTGGAAACCAGATCTTCACGTGGCCGTCCCAGAACCAGACTTCATCATAGACTTCCATACCACCTTCTACAGCGCGATCGCCAGTCAGTTCTTAGCACTGCGTTCCTTCCGCACATACGAAGTTTGGGAGCCACTGACTACGCGGAACACTGCAGCGATACATCACTTATGCCTCACTTATATCCTCCATTATTTCCTCAGCAAAAGGTTCCTGATGACAGAATGGAAAGGTATGTGGATATCTACACGAGAGACCTGTGGTCACTGCCAGTCTGACACTGCTACACTCTGATGACATCATTAATATCTTGTTTCCCCTACCTTCAAGATATTTTATTCAACTTACGAACTTCGTAGTGGAGGGGTTAAAAGCATACATTGCTTTTGACGGTGACTGTGTTGCAAGATTATATTATGCTCTACCAAAGAGAGATAATAGGGTATGAATATAGAATGCAAAAAAAAAACACTGACATAGATATATGGAGTATTAGCTCTAACATAATACTCTCAGGGTCTCCTCACTGTTATTTTCCAGGGCTGATGCTCTGGAGTCAGCTGTCAGGTAATTGAATCTCAATGAGTATCTTTCAGTTATGTTTACCACTCAGGAGTTGATGTGACAAAAGTGACAACCAAATCTCAAGTAAATAAACCACATTTTATTCGTTAAATTTATGAAAACGTAAGTTTAGTCTTCCGAACCTGAGGCAAAGGGTTGTACAACTGTAAATGAAGCACCAGGCGGTGTTCCTCCTTTCTGAATGTGTAAAGGCTGTTTCTCGGTTTCTCCTTCCGACCGATATACTCGTGTGTGTGTGTGTGTGTGTGTGTGTGTGTGTGTATATATATATATATATATATATATATATATATATATATATATATATATATATATATATATATATATATATATATATATATATATATATATATATATATATATATATATATATATATATATATATATATATATATATATATATATATATATATCACATTAGCCTGAGTACTTTTTTTTTCCTATAAGAGGGATATCTCACACTGGATTAGTTAGAAATTCCTTATATAAGATTTTTGAATTTTACTTTGTAAGTTAATGTAACAAGAAATTTTATCCTTTATACTTGGTCTTGTGTTTCTTATCAGCTCTGAGTTATGCTGTATTGAAATAATATGATAAACAACAAATAAAATTCTCATTCATTGATGTTTCATTAATATTATCCTTTCTATGAAAAAAATGCAGCACCCTAGCACCTCATCTTTGGCCACGATGGTTCTTAGGCAATTGTTTTATAGTTAGTCTTAAGGTAGTGCTGAAAAATTTCCTGGAAATCCTGAATCGATTTTTTTGAATAATCAGTGCAATGACAGGACATTAATGGTAAACACATTCGAGGGTAGGACCTAAAATAACTCGTTTGGGCTTGACTCGATCTGACAAAGTTTAAGGGAAGTAAAGGGACGTGAAAACCATTAACTGTTATTTTTTATTAAGTAGAGGTCAATTTTGGTACACGAATTCAAAGTATGACCTGGCGATCAGTAGTGCACAAAATCGACTTCATAGGACAAATATGGAGTGAATTCTGAGCATCACCATCCAGCCAACTTTGGAAATGAAATTCAGGAACATGCAATGCTTGAACGTTTCCTGTGGAAGGCAGATTAGCTGTTCTTAAATACCTCTGCGATGGGAAATGGGGCCCGTATTCTCGATGGTAATGGAAGCTCCATGACACGTCTTCCTTAGCGATTTGATTTTGGATGTGGCAAGTTAATATCCTTTTGCGCGTTATTTATGCAGAATATGGCAATGCTGAAAGGAATTTTGTATCGCACAAAAGGGCAGTGAGGTGTAACAAAAAGAAATCGCTTAGGAAAAAGTGGTCTGGAGCTTCCTCAGCCAACAAGTATATGGGTCTGGGGTACCATAGGTTACAGTGTGCAGAAGGTACAGTTAGATGCTTTAAAATTTGTCTGAGGATCACCAACTATACTACAGAGGTACACAGGAAGAGACCGATCAAGTTTGATGTAGTATTATTTTAGAGTATATGAGAGTATAACGCCTTAAAGTAAGTCTGACTAATAAATACTAGATGGATTTAATCTAGATAATAAGACTCAGCACTATCATGTGAGAAGGAAACAACAGAAAAGTTTTCTGAGTACGTAAGAGAGAGAGAGAGAGAGAGAGAGAGCATGTTTGTCACAGGAATATTTAGTAAACAAGTGGCAAGAGTAAAGTGTGTAAGATTCGAAGAGTTTTTGCAATGAGGAATTTGAATACTAGCAAGGAAATGTTAGTAGAATTTGCAGAAAAGAACTGCCACTGGGTAAAGAATCATTTCTTCCCAAACTAGAATGGCATTCAGTAGAGTGCATACCTCCGCCAAGGCCCAACATGTGGTTCCTTTTAATCCTGTCAAGTCTAATAGAGTATGAAGAAAGACTACCCCCTCTATAAAAGCATACTTAAATCCGCTAGATCCGAAATTTTATATGGATCCGCGCCAAACTGTACACATTCGTAGACACCAACATCCTAAATATCCCCGATTTTTTTTTTTTTTTTTTTCATCAAGATCCACGCAATATTCACTGAAAAATATACGAAAATATCGAAAAACGCCCTATTTCTCAGTGTTAAAGAAAAAAAAAAAATCCTGGATCAGCACCTTTATACGGATCCGTAGCAAAATTTAATGGAGTCCATTCTGGGTCAAGGCTCATTCTTCTACCAGGTTTCGTGGAAATCCGTCCTGTAGTTTTCTGTAATCTTGCTCACAAACCAACCAACCAACCAACAAACGGACAGGCGGGGAAACATTACCTCCTTCGCAGAGGTAATTAAACAAGAAAAAAAAAAAAAAGGAAAAATCACATAGAAGCCAATGGTGAAAGTGACAAAGTAGGGATCGGACCAGGAAGGGGCCAAATGGTGGAACATTGAAGGAAATTAATATCACTCTCACTGACAAAACACACATCGATACAGTGAAATGCAACTGTACTGAACGCAGTAAATGTAGAAAGTAACCACCACATGGACAGAAGCCAGGTGGTACTTGATCACAGAAATAGAAGTGACAGGCTAGGTCGAAGGAAACAGTCAAACGCTGTATCGTAAAAGAAAAGGCATTGCAGGTATCGTAGTTGAGATATATATTAAATTAATATTAATTAACAGTAAGCAAAGATGATAAAAAAGAAAGAAGTAGGCAACCCCAAAAGAACTACCATAAAATTCCCATTATTAAAGAATGAACGTACATAATCATAAGGATAAGGAGAGATCAAACAGAAGCAGCCGAACTAAAAAAATCCACATACAAGTAAAAGCAACGATATCTGACAATGTTACCCGGGCTTCAAAAGGATTGAATGCAGTTATGTGAAGGCTTAGTGTAGGAAGAAACAAACATGTTTGCTTTAACTTAATAATAAATGAAGTGATAAAATAACAGTCAGTAAAACTTCAGTCACAGCATCATGATCGGAGAATCACTTGAGGCTCAGGAAATGAGAAGATAAAGATGATTCTTAGCATTATTACTGGGAGAAATGAACAGTGGTAAAGAAGGGGGTAAATTGATGGTCTCATCATCAGCCCTATTTAGGATGTATGTGACTTTTCATTGAGAGAGAGAGAGAGAGAGAGAGAGAGAGAGAGAGAGAGAGAGAGAGAGAGAATTTGCCTGTCTGTCTGTCCTTTTTGGAAAGGGTGATGCATATAGAAGTCTTACTACATAGCCAGAAAATATGACTGGAACGAGGTGTTAGACAATGGGGCGCAATATTACTCTTCACAATAACTACATACCAAAAGAGGATACTTTCAGAATTTTAGGATGTGATGACACATGTCTTCATATAACAGTGAGATAGTCAGCAGTCTGCGAGAAGACTTCAAGGGAAAAAAGTCGAGCTGTACAGGGCATATCTGAAAAAAAAAAAAAAAAAATGAAAAAAGTAAGAGCAATATGACGAACACAAGGATACCCTTAACAAATGTTCAGTTGCTTCCACTTACAAAGTGTGAAGAACTATTACTTATTATAGAACATACATATCTATAGCAGGCAATTCAGGCAGCTCAGATTTTTTATAAGGGAGTTAAGCGAAATACTGAAGTGGGATGGAGGATTAATGTTAAACAAATGAACATAATGGTCCATAAAATAAAAAAAAATGTACAAAAAAAAGATGGATATATACTTAGTGCGTCCTTCTTGTTCTGATTTATGGAAGCGAATCCTTGAGTACAGCAAAGTGGGAAGGACTGTGTTATGTATCAAATGGGGAGATAAGAGAGCTTCTTGAACAATGGAATAATAACAAATGGATTTAATCACCACAATCAAAACGCGGGTGGGCAGGACACAGACTCTGCAGCTCAGACAATACATGGAGAAAGGAAGGAGAGCAAGGGAATACCAAGTGCAAAGACGAGATTTCCTGTTTTACTAAGACTGGTTGGAACAGGTTGGCAGCCATGACTTCATAGGACAGATCGATGAGACAGGTCTTCGTCCATCAAAATACTTGTTATTAACAGAAGTACATAGCTTCTCAACACTCAGCCTCGGAGTCCCCAGGGGGGGAGGGACCATAAATACCCCCACCTTCAGCCCCTCTCCCGGTGATGACTAGAGCTGCCTGGAACCGCTGTCTGACTCACTTCTTCTTCAAATCTGCAACATTCGCGGCCTTTCCTCTAACTTTCGCTCTGTTGAGCACCACCTCTTCTCCTCTAAACCTCACCTTCTCTTTCTAACTGAGACTCAGCTGCCTGAGGCAACTGACAGCAAACCCTTTTCTGTATCCTCCTACTTTCTCTGTACCCATTTCAAAGCCAAAGATGGATGTTGTGATGAAAGGATGCGAAGATGTGTAATGGATGCAAGAGCTCATAGAGGTTGGGGGAGTGGACTTTCTGACCACTACTTGGCGGTGGCCAGAATTAGAATTCAAGTAAGATGGAGGAATAGAAGAAGGGAAAGACGAGAGGAAGGAGTAGTTGCAAGGATAGTGGAAAGGTTACAAGAGGATGAGAAAAAGGCAGAGTATAAGAGAGAAGTGGAGGAACGATTGGGCAAATATGAATTGGAGCAGATGGGAGACGTGGAAGGTGTGTGTAGGATATTTACAGAAGAAATATGTGCAGCATGTGATGTGGTGTGTGGAAGGAAGAGAAGACGGAGGGGGGTGCAAGGAACAGCGTGGTGGACTGAAGAGGTGAGACAGGCTGTGGCACAAAAGAAGAAAGCATACAATAAATGGATGAGAAATAGGGGCGTGGAAGAAGTTGAGAGGCGGAAGAGAGAGTTATATGTAGAAAGAAAGAGAGAGGTGAAAAGATTAGTAAGAGAGAGTAAGAAGAGAGTGGATGAGGAATTTGGAAGGAATTTGAGTGTAAAGTGGAGGGACTGTAAGAAAATGTTCTGGAAAGAGGTGAAAAGAGTAAGACAGGGTGGAAGTGAAGTTAGCAGGGGAGTGAAAGATAAAAATGGTAAATTACTAGTGGAGAAGGGAGAAAAAGTGAGCAGATGGAGAGAACACTTTAAGGAATTGTTGAACATAGAGGATGGAAGTAATGCGAGTATAATGGCTGAGGAATGGCTGGGAGAAGGAGGGAGGTGAGAAGACAGGAAGAAATCAGTAGGATAGAAGTTGTGGAAGCAATGAAGAAAGTTAAATTTCGGGGAAAGCCCCAGGAATTGATGGAGTGTGTGGTGAAATGCTGAAGCCTGGGGGAGAGATAGTAGTAGAATGGATGTGGAAGATGTGCAGATTGGCCTAGGAGGAAGGTAGAGTCCCGGAAGATTGGAAGTCAGGTATAATTATTCCCTTGTACAAAGGAAAAGGGGAAAAAGAAGTGTGTGGTAATCATAGGGGCATTTGTCTTCTTACTATGATTGGAAAAGTGTATGGTAGGATACTTATTGACAGAGTTAGAGAAAGAACAGAGAAATTAGTTGGAGAAGAACAGGGAGGCTTTAGGAAGGGAAAAGGTTGTGTAGATCAGATATTCATTCTTAGATCTTTAGTGGAAAAGTTTCTAGAGAAGGGAAAGAAGTTGTATGCGGCTTTCATGGATTTGGAGAAAGCATATGACAGGGTGGATAGATAAGGATTGTGGAAAGGGTTAAGAATATATGGAGTAGATGGGAAGTTGCTGAATGCTGCAAAGAGTACGTACGATGGTGCGAAGGCTGCAGTGCGTGTGGATAGTGAACTAAGTGAATTTTTCTCTTTGAAAGTTGGGTTGAAACAGGGATGTGTCGTGTCTCCATGGTTGTTCAATCTGTACATGGATGGGGTAATAAAAGAGGTACAAGGTAGGGTAGTGGATGTTGGAGTGGATCTGGTGAGAGAGGATAGTGTTTGGAAACTCCCTGTACTGTTGTTTGCAGATGATACTGTGTTGTTGAGTGAAGACGAAGGGGAGCTGCAAGGCTTGGTGGATGAGTTTGGGAAAGTGTGTAAGAAACGGAATCTAAAGGTGAATGTAGGGAAGAGTAAAGTGATGGTCTTTGAGAGAGGTGAAGTCAGTGAATGTACAGCGAGGTTGGATGGTGAGGAATTGGAAAATGTGAGTACGTTTAAGTACTTGGGTAGTGTGATGAGTAAGGATGGAGGTTTGGGGGGTGAAGTGCGTGAAAGGGTACAGCAGGGAAGAAAGGTTGCTGGTTCTTTGAAAGCAGTGATAAGAAGCAGGGAAGTGAGCATGGAAGTGAAAAAGTTACTACATGACAGTATTGTGATACCAACTCTAACGTACAGAAGTGAAGCTTGGACGTTGTTGGAAGGACACAAGTCAAGAGTGAGAGCAGTGGAAATGAGTTATTTAAGAGGAGCCTGTGGAGTCACATGGAGAGACAGGCTGACGAATGAGGATATAAAGGAGCGTTGTGGTGTGGATGTGGATGTGATAGGAAGCGTTATGAGGAACACACTGAGGTGGTTTGGCCATGTGGAGAGGATGGAGGGTGAAAGACTGACGAAGAGAGTGTATATACGTGAGTGAGGTGGAGGGGGGAAGAGGGAGGGGGAGGCCGGGGATGAGATGGAGGGATGGGGTGGAGAGGTATATGAGAGAGGGGGGTGTGAGTTGGGAGCAGGGCAGTGAGATGGCGGGGGACAGGGCGACTTGGAGGCGATTTGTTTGTGGCCACCCCAAACGGGATTGAGGCATCTGGCAATAGATAGATAGATAGACTTATCTTGCTCTCGTGTTCCTGAACTTGATTCGTCTGAATTATCTACACTCTGGCTTTGGTTTTCCTGTCATTCTCTGATTAAATATATCTGTGCTGGTTACTTATCCCCTAATTCTACTGACTATCAAAAATTCTTCGACTATCTTACTTCTGCGATGGAACACATTCTATCCATTTCTCCTTTCTCTGAAATCTCCATTCTAGGAGATTTCAATGTTCACCACCACCTTTGGCTCTCCTCTCCTTTCACTGATCCACCTGGTGAACAAGCCTACATCTTTTCTATCCTTAATGACCTAGAGTAGCTTGTACAGCACCCTTCCCGTATCCTAGACCGCCTTGGAGAGAGCTCCAACATACTTGACCTCTTCCTTACAACTAATCCTTCTGCTTACACTGTTAATCTTTTCTCTCTGTTGGGCTCCTCCGATCACAACCTTATCACCTTAACCTGCCCTATCACTCCGGTATGGCCTGTGGACCCTCCAGGGAAACGTCATCTGTGGAACTTTGGAGCCGCGGATTGGGAGGCCCTCAGGCAGTACTTCTTTGATTTTCCCTGGAATGATTATTGCTTCCATGGCCAGGAGCCATCTGAGTGTGTCTTGCGCATTACGGAGGTTATTCTCTCAGGCATGGAAGCATACATTCCTTTCTCGTATCCTTTGTCTAACGCAAGAGAGCCTTGGTTTAATCACGCTTGTTCTAATGCTGTCCGCAACAAGGAGAGGGCCTACAAAAGGTACCGGAGCCAACCCACCCCGGAATCTCATCATCTTTACCCTTCTGCCCAGATTCACGCTCTACTAAAAATAATTTCATCCATACTAAATGCTCTCAATTCTCCAACTCGAATTCTTCCCGCTCCTTCTGGCACCTTGCCAATAACCTTTCTAACAACTTTACCTCACCATCCTTCCCTTCTCTTTTCTACTCTGATGGTTCTGTAGCTATTTCTTCTACTGATAAAGCAGATCTCTTCGCACAGACTTTCTCCTCCAATTCCACCTTAGACGATACCGGTGCTGTTCCTCCATCACTTCCTCCCTCTGACTTCCTCATGGCTAACATTAAAATTTCTTCAACTGATGTATTTTCTGCCATCGCTGGGCTCAATACTAACAAGGCATATGGGTCTGATGGGGTCCCTCCTGTTGTTCTCAAGAACTGTGCTTCTGTGCTTACACCCTGTCTAGGTAAACTCTTTCGTCTTTTTCTGTCAACTTGTTCCTTTCCTTCTTGCTGGAAGTTTGCTCTCATTCAGCCAGTTCCAAAGAAGGGTGACCATTCCCAACCCTCTAACTATCGTCTAATTGCTTTAACGTCCTGAATTTCAAAAGTTTTCGAGTCAATTTTCAATAGAAAAATTTTAAGGCATCTTTCCTATCACAACCTTGTTTCTGATCGTCAGTACGGGTTCCGTCAGGGACGTTCCACTGGTGATCTTCTCACCTACTTTTCAGACTCCTGGTCATCCTCCTTTCGGGACTTTGGAGAAAGCTATGCCATTGCATTTGACATCTCAAAGGCTTTTGGTCGAGTCTGGCATAAATCTTTAATTTCCAAACTGCCCTCTTACGGTTTCTATCCCTCTATCTGTGCCTTCATCGCTAGCTTCCTTTCTGGTCGTTCTATAGCCGCTGTTGTAGACGGCCATCATTCTTCTCCTAGATTTATCGACAGTGGTGTTCCTCAGGGCTCCGTCCTATCACCAACTCTCTTCCTTTTATTCATCAAAGGCCTTCTAAGCTGTATATCTAACCCTATCCACTCATAAGCTGATGACTCCACCCTTCACCTTTCCATTCAGTTCCCACAATGCCCATCTCAGTAGTTACTTCAACAAACAAGGGATGAGGCTATGGCACACCTAATGTCTGACTTGGCTTGTATCTCTGACTGGGGTAAAAATAATATGGTTGTTTTTCATGCATCTGAGACTCAGTTCTTACACCTATCAACCCGACAAAATCTTCCACAGGTATACCCACTAATGTTTAATAATATTCAGCTTAATACTGCATCATCCTTGAACATGCTTTGGGTTTCACTTACTCGGGACTTATCTTGGTAAGATCATATAACATCTCTTGTAAAATCTGCTTCCAAGAGATTGGGTGTGCTAAGCCGACTCCGCTCTTTCTTTACCCCTGCACAATTGTTGACTCTAGACAGGGGTTTTATCCGCCCCTGTGTGGAGTACAACTCTCATGTGTGGGGAGGCTCCCCATATACAGCTCTTCTCAATAAGGTGGAGTCAAAGGCTTTTCGTCTCATTAACTCTCCTCCTCTTACTGACTCCCTTCAACGTCTTTGTCTTTGCCACACTGTTGTATCTTTGCATCTTTTCTATCTCTGCTTTAATGGTCACTGCTCCTCTGAACTGTCTGCATGCATTCCTCCACCTCTACGACAGGTGCGTAGCACTCGTCTAGCAACAAACTATCATCTCTTTTCTGTCCAACTCTCTAATGCAAGAGTTAACCGTTACTCCCAGTCCTTCATTTATGCAACAGGTCAACTCTGGAACTGTCTCCCTCTGTCTGTATTTCCTGCTACCTATGATCTCCAGTCTTTCAAACGCAGTGTGTCCAGGCATCTCGAAATGATCGGATCTTGAATTTGGCTCTCTCTGGTATTTTGTTTTTCTCTTGCAGGGAACTATTATTGCGGGCTCACGGCCTTTGGTTCCTTCTTCCTCGCATTTAAAAAAAACATTATTATAATGTGTAAAACTCTAAGCATGGGCTTCACAGCCCATTACCATGGCCTAGTAGTCCTCCTACGTCCATACACCACCACAAGTCATCACTTCGGCACTAACACCCACCGTCCAAACTGAATACATTCTAGGACTGCCTCGTACGGGACTGGTGTACTGGTATTAGTGGGGGTATTTTTACGACATGGTAGATCAGTAAAGTCTGCTTTAATGGCATTCAAATTCTTAAAACTGTTCCCTGCCCCAGCGGGGATTCGAACCTGGGTCCATTAAGACTGCAGGCCAGCATCTAAAGCGTGCGTGTGTGTAAGAATTAGTTGTGCATGAAAAAGCCATGGTATCATTCCACATAAATCACGTGATGCATAGCACATCAAACACTCTTTATTCATGATGGTGACAAGACTCCAATTTCCACTGCCATGTCGCATGGCACAGGTCGCATGGCGCAGGTTTGTCCATTTGCACAAGGAGACAGTAAAGTATCAGGAATTTCTGGTGTTGATAGGTCCATCACTAAGTTACTCATTTTATCTCCATGTTTCGTAACAGTATTTTTACCTCCGCCAAGAAGGTTATGTTTTCGTCCCTGTCCGTTTCTTTGTTTATTTGTTGGTTGGTTTGTGAGCAAGATTACACAAAAACTACTGGACGGATTTCCACGAAACTTGGTAGAACAATGGGCCTTGGCCCAGAATACACCCCATTAAATTTTGGTGCGTATCTGGATAAAGGTGCGGATCCAGGACTTTTGTTTTTTCACTTTAACATTGTGAGCTAGGGAGTTGGCGGAGGTATGCGCTCCTCTGAGTGCCATTCTAATTTGTGCTGTGATTATTTTTTACATGGAGGGTCTATTAAAAAAAAAATACTGTGACTCATGTCCATTCATTGGTACCTTTCGCAATTATATTTTTGAACATTTATTTATTTTTTTCAGACAAACATGGAATGCTGTCGTAATGGAATGTGGTGGCATATGGTAGCGATGGCTATTATGGCGGTGAAGGCAATGAACGTGAGTGAGCAGGAGGTGGGCATGGGTATTGATGAGGTGGGCGTGGAACAAGTGAGCGAGGTGGTGGGTCAGGTGGTGGAGCAGCACCTCGCCAGCTGTCACCTGATGCTCCTTACCACCACACCACACTCACCTATCGTATCCACAGTTGTCAGGTAAATGTTATGTTACGCTAGTAAAGTTTACACATACAAGAAATCAGAGGAACTGGCAGAGAATTTGTTGCCGGTTGATGATGTTTACCTGGCTTGGGGATGGGGATAACTACAGGAGCACCCCAACAAGCCAGAACCTCACCAATACACCAAACCTTATTAAACAATGACAGCAAAAACGAAAGGGGACCAGTAAGCATGTGATGTCAAAAGGCAAAAGGATTATCATCAAAGCCAGGAGAGGAATCACGGCAATGCAACAAAATTGCCTGACATTCAGGTATAGAAAAAGGGACATTATAAGACTCCCTTACCCCCAGACAGAAGAGGCAAAACTAAGACCATGAGATTCTAAGTGTGGATAATGGCATGCCGAAGGTGAATCTGTATCTATCTGTGATGCGCTGGCAAAATGACTGAGAAGAAACTCTGCAACAGCAAAAAGATCAGCCAATGTTCCACCTAATGAAGATACCCAGTTCCACCAAAGAATTGGATCTTTAGGAAACTGATCTTTCGTTCTTGGAATAGGTAACAGTGTCGCTGAGCACAACACTCAATGAAGTAAGACACTGCCTAATTAACAGAGCCAAATGGAACTTGATTCCATGAAAAGGGGCACATCTGCCCTATTCAGATGTCAGAAAGGAAGTGTTTTGCCAAATCTGGCAAAACACCCCAGATAAAATCTAAAAAAAAAAACGCTGGGCCCAGGTACAAATCAATATCAGTAAAAGCTCCAGTCTGGCTATGGAAATGCATCATCTCACTGAAATTCAAAACACCCAACTTCTCATCAGCCATTGAAGGACGCCAGCATAGCACCCTGATGATTTGCCTCATTTTCACCACACAGTGGATGATGACCATTCAAATCACCTAGAAAGAGAGAGAAAGAAGACTATGAAGCTTGTGTTCCAGATCTACACTTTCGACAGTAGCACTTGGGGGAAGATAAAGACTACAAACTTTATATCAACAGCATTGAAAAATCGTGACGGCAATGCCTTGCAGATGAGTAAAAAGGTCCAAATGAGTGAATGGAACATCATGACGAAGGAAGATAACAGCACTTCCATGATGACCTTGGCTTGGAATAGGACCAGAATAAAAGGCACAGAACCAAAAGGACCTAAAGGAGCAGATCACAAATCACGGTCTCCTAGACGGACATGCATACTGGTGAAAATCATGCAACAACATGACGTGATTCCTCCCAGCTGGCACGGTATCCTTGACAATTTCACTGAATGATAGAACATATACTGGAGGGAGGATCAGGAAAAGATGCAGAACTGCATAGCCTCTGTCGAGCAAGCAAGTTTGGATTGATGCTTAGGAAGGCTCTCAGAAATAGCTTGCCTAGTACAATGAACCCATACATTGTGCCGACAGTCAGAAGGGAAACGTAAGGAAGAGGATTACAATAGCTTTACAATACTTCTCTTTTGAACTGGAAGAATAGGTCATGGGAGGCGGCTTGCAGGCAGCCCTAGGTGAATTCGGGTTGCCAGGTCCACAAGCAGAAGCTTCAAAAGTTGAAGCAGATTCCACAAGAGAAGATACCTACGAAGAGAATATCCTATGTAGCAGAAATGAAGCACCAACAATCTGTGCATCACCATTCCCAAGTCGAAGCTGGAACACCAGTGAAACACCATCTTCAGCCTGCACCTGGCTGGACTCCAGAGCAGCAGAGAGGTCCACACAAGGCTCGACAATAGAGACTTTCAGCAGACACTTCCCAGGCTCAGAGAACTCTGAAGAACCATGGTGACTCTCACCAGGTACTGATGGTCCTTTGGGGAGGCTGGACATGGCAGTACAAGGAGATACATCAACGTGGCCATCTGCCACCACCACAGATGTAAACAAACTTTCAGCCACCCAAGTGGAGGCAGAAACAGTCAGACAAGAGGGTGGTCAAACACCAGTCTAACAAGCACTGCTAACCTGGGGAATGGCATCCTGCAAATCATCAGGTGGAGAAGTGGGCAAGGGTATAGATCGAGTCAGTTTCTGAGACACAGGACAGGACACAGGAGCACCAGAAATGATAGAAGCATAAGTAACCCCATGCTGGAATAAACGAGCCTGGACCCTCCTCTTTGCTTCAGGAAATGAAACCTTATCATGTACAAATGAACAGAATCTCCTTCAGGCAGTGAGTACAGCTTCAAGAAGATACATCATGGGGACCCCCACAATGATAGCATTTGAGGGATCCTGGACAGCCACCAGCATGGCTTGAGCCACCACAAGAGACATGGAAGGTCAGCCTGTGAATTGCGGCAAAAGCAGCTAACATGTACATACCCTTGTCAGTGAAAACTCAACTTTGGTCGGCACATATGGCTTCACAGGAAGTGATAACCA
The DNA here is from genome assembly GCF_032717465.1 of Coenobita brevimanus. Lineage (NCBI taxonomy): Eukaryota > Metazoa > Arthropoda > Malacostraca > Decapoda > Coenobitidae > Coenobita > Coenobita brevimanus. The sequence goes on along the minus strand of NC_136993.1, from coordinate 59,966,276 downwards.
AGCGAGTTTCACAGAATCAGGCAACGTTAACTTGGAATAAGGTGAAATTTGGGGTCAGACTCCTATCTGTTTTCCTCTACAGGCACTCAACAGTCATCACACCAAAAGATTGCAGTTCCTCCAACAACCACGGTCTGAGTATCGAAGTAGGTCAAAGGAAACAATGACACCTTTACCATGGTTATAGGTATCATCAGGAACACAGGAAACATTACCAGAAACAAAGGTCAGAGTTGGTAGACAGGAGGTCTCCTCTGGAGAGGGCACCTCTACATTGCTGCTTCCATCCCTCTGAGAGGAATTTTAGGTCCAAGACCACAAGCAGAAACAATCACATGATGCAATCCAAAAATGTCAAATTTTAACACGAATCCATCCACACAGAATATCATCACTAGATATTTCACATATGAAGCAGGCATTGTTTCGTCAAAGTCTGACTCCAAAGCTGCACCAACCCGATGTGAGCACCTCCAAGTCCCGGATGGATGGTAGGGTAAAAGAGGGCAGACCCCCAACTTTTTTTTTTTTTTTTTATGCAAGGAAGAAGGAACCAAAGGCCATGAGCCCACAGTAACAGTTCCCTCAAAGGGAAAAACGAAATACAATAGAGAGCCAAATTCAAGATCCGATCATTTTGAGATGCCTGGACACACTGCGTTTGAAAGACTGGAGATCATAGGCAGCAGGAAATACAGACAGAGGGAGACAGTTCCAGAGCTGACCTATTGCATAAATGAAAGACTGGGAGTAACGGTTAACTCTTGCATTAAAGAGTTGGACAGAAAAGGGATGAGAGTTTGCTGCCAGATGGGTGCTACGCGCCCGTCGTAGAGGTGGAGGAATGCAAGCAGACAGTTCAGAGGAGCAGTGACCATTAAAGTAGCGATAGAAAAGAGATAGAGATGCAACAGTGCGGCAAAAAGACAGAGGTTGAAGGGAGTCAGTAAGAGGAGGAGAGTTAATGAGACGAAAAGCCTTTGACTCCACCCTATTGAGAAGAGCTGTATGTGGGGAGCCTCCCCACACATGAGAGTTGTACTCCACACGGGCGGATAGAACCCCTGTATAGAGTCAACAATTGTGCAGGGGTAAAGAAAGAGCAGAGTCGGCTTAGCATACCCAATCTCTTGGAAGCAGATTTTACAAGAGATGTAATATGATCTTTCCAAGATAAGTCCCGAGTAAATGAAACCCCAAGCATGTTCAAGGATGATGCAGGATTAAGCTGAATATTATTAAACATTAGTGGGTATACCTGTGGAAGATTTTGTCGGGTTGATAGGTGTAAGAACTGAGTCTTAGATGAATTAAAAACAACCATATTATTTTTACTCCAGTCAGAGATACGAGCCAAGTCAGACATTAGGTGTGCCATAGCCTCATCCCTTGTTTGTTGAAGTAACTGTTGAGATGGGCGTTGCGGGAACCGAATGGAAAGGTGAAGGGTGGAGTCATCAGCTTATGAGTGGATAGGGTTAGATGTACAGCTTAGAAGATCATTAATGAATAAAAGGAAGAGAGTTGGTGATAGGACAGAGCCCTGAGGAACACCACTGTTGATAGATCTAGGAGAAGAACGATGGCCATCTACAACAGCGGCTATAGAACGACCAGAAAGGAAGCTAGCGATGAAGGCACAGATAGAAGGTTAGAAACCGTAGGAGGGCAGTTTGGAAATTAAAGATTTATGCCAGACTCGATCGAAAGCCTTTTAGATGTCAAGTGCAATAGCAAAGCTTTCGCCAAAGTCCTGAAAAGAGGATGACCAGGAGTCTGAAAGGTAGGTGAGAAGATCGCCAGTGGAGCGTCCCTGACGGAACCCATACTGACGATCGGAAAGAAGGTTATGATAGGAAAGATGCCTTAAAATTTTTCTATTGAGAATTGACTCGAACACTTTTGAAATACAGGACGTTAAAGCAATTGGATGATAGTTGGAGGGTTGGGAGTGGTCATCCTTCTTTGGAACTGGCTGAATGAGAGCAAACTTCCAGCAAGAAGGAAAGGTACAAGTTGACAGACAAAGGCGAAAGAGTTTGCCTAGGCAGGGTGTAAGCACAGAAGCACAGTTCTTGAGAACAACAGGAGGGACCCCATCAGACCCATATGCCTTGTTAGTACTGAGGCCAGTGATGGCAGAAAATACATCAACTGAAGAAATTTTAATTTCAGCCATGAGGAAGTCAGAGGGGGGAATTGATGGAGGAACAGCACCGGAATTGTCTAAGGCGGAATTGGAGGAGAAAGTCTGTGTGAAGAGATCTGCTTTATCAGTAGAAGAAATAGCTACAGAACCATTAGAGTAGAAAAGAGGAGGGAAGGATGATGAGGTAAAGTTGTTAGAAAGATTTTTGGCAAGGTGCCAGAAGGAGCAGGAAGAATTCGAGTTGGAGAGTTGAGAGCATTTAGTATGGATGAAATTATTTTTAGTAGAGCGAAGAACAGACTTAGCACGATTCCGGGCAGAAACGTAAAGATGATGTGATTCCGGGGTGGGTTGGCTCCGGTACCTTTTGTAGGCCCTCTCCTTGTTGCAGACAGCATTAGAACAAGAGTGATTAAACCAAGGCTTTCTTGCGTTAGTCAAAGGATATGAGAAAGGAATGTATGCTTCCATGCCCGAGAGAATAACCTCCGTAATGCGCAAGGCACACTCAGATGGCTCACGGCCATGGAAGCAATAATCATTCCAGGGAAAATCAAAGAAGTATTGCCTGAGGGCATCCCAGTCCGCGGCTCCAAAATGCCACAGATGACGTTTCCCTGGAGGGTCCAAAGGCCATACCGGAGTGATAGGACAGGTTAAGGTAATAAGGTTGTGATCAGAGGAGCCCAACGAAGAGAAAAGATTAACAGAGTAAGCAGAAGGATTAGTTGTGAGGGAGAGGTCAAGTATGTTGGAGCTCTCACCAAGGCGGTCAGGGATACGGGTAGGGTGCTGTACAAGCTGCTCTAGGTCGTTAAGGATAGAAAAGATGTAGGCTTGTTCACCAGGTGGATCCGTGAAAGGAGAGGAGAGCCAAAGGTGGTGGTGAACATTGAAATCTCCAAGAATGGAGATTTCAGAGAAAGGAGAAATGGATAGAATGTGGTCCATCGCAGAAGTAAGATAGTCGATGAATTTTTGATAGTCAGTATCCAAAGTGGCCATCAAAGATGGAGTGTCTGCAAGTCCAGGGTCGCATACAAAGTCCTCAACAGAATCAGCATGCACACACAGCAAAAAATACATTGTTCCCCACCCCTCCACCCACAATGAATCCCAACGAAGGGAGCCAATATCCTATGGATAGCACTCTAGGCAACCCCAGAGACAGTGACCGAGTATACGCAAGTAACCACCGGGGAAACCACACAAGGGTGATTCCTGGACGATAGGAATCACCAAGCTCCCCAGTGCCCACTTAACTCTAGCCAACAAATGACCGATTGACTGACCTGGTTGAGCCCGACCAGGCTGATTATCTAACCAGAACAGAAACCAAAGAGGTTAGCTGGTAGCTGCAGGGTGCATCGTGCAGCATCACTCAGTGCCCAGGACTTCCGTTTCCTACCATAATGGGATGCCATGTGTGGCAAACAGGTGGGGAAGCAAAAACCCTGCCACGATGGCTGATGGGCCTGAATGAACAAGATCACCAGGAGGTCACCTCTACCAGTAATGCAAGGGGAGGGAGGGGTGCTTGGTCCATCAGACCAACAGATGCTGAACCCTAGAAATGTAAGCAGGCCACTAGAGCAGGTGGCATTGCAAGTCACATTTCAAGCCCAGCCACCATGTTAAGGTGACCTCCCAGAGTGTGTGTGTGTGTGTGTGTGTGTGTGTGTGTGTGTGTGTGTCTATGCGCAGTCAAAACTGGAAATATATTTTCAATGAAAATTGGCAGGATGGTTGAAACTGGGTCACAGGTGGGCCTGCTTCAACATCATGTTGATTGATTGATTTTTTTTTTTTTTTTTTTTTTACCCCCTAATAACTGTTCCCACTGGTGTTACATTACGCTGAAATTACGACGAGGCATTTCTGTGGGGTTTCATGCATTTGTGCAGCTTCAAATGCTTCATGCACCAGCACATAAACTGCTGGGTTTGAAGAAAGGAAAGCATGGTTTGGAAATGGCTCTAATTTCTGCACGTCCTGAGCTGCCCGATAGGGCCTCAAGGTGCTAATTGTCCCTTAAGAGTAGCGCTGTAACTGTTCAGTTCTATTAAGGCTTTTGCTATACAGTATGCAGGGAAAGAGGAATTACTACCTGAGTGAAACTAATCTTTACAGTACGGGAAAAGGAGATAAAGAGGAAAGAACATAATTATGTAGAACAAAGAAAGGGACTGCACTAGCCTACTGCTAAAAGGCATGTTGTGGGACTTTGTGTGGGCTTGTGCAAAGAGGTTGTATGCAGAATTTATGTACTGTAGGCTATGATAACAGTAATCAGTGAGGTGGAACATAACCAGTTTCTCTGGGCAATGAAGTGAATAAATTTTCGAACAAGTGATAAAATACGGAGGGGAATGATGGAAGTGAACGTAAATTGCTTTTGGTAAAAAGAGTGGGTAATGGTTGTGAGGGACTTGAATGCAAGGTGATAAAATAGGACAATGAAAATGGTTTCTCAGGTAAATGAAACAATACATAGTGCATGGATTGGATGGGCAGAAGTCACTGATTGACTTTATGTTGATAGACAGGTGCTTGAATTAGTTGAAATTAGGAATTAATTTAAATGCATAGTGGTTTTAGATGAAGAAAAGGACATCAGTGGGGGAAAAGCAGTATAAGTAAGCAAAATTTCCAAAGAGGTCTGTATGTTGATATGCTCTGAAAAAATTGAGAAAAGAAAAAATAATATTTTATGTCCTTTGGATGAAAAGCTAAGTGGAGCAAGGTGTAAATAAAGTCGTTTGACCTTGTGTAACATTCTCTGTTCCAGGCGTGTGGGTGTTGGAGTGGTGGTGGTGGCAGGGCCAGTGGAACAACAGAGCCTCCCCCATACACTGTGGGGGGACACCAGGACAATCTGTCGGGCACTCATCATACACATCAACAATGATAATGACAACTCCACCAACATGGCACTTAGGTAAAACACCTTAGCTGTATATAATATTACATAAGGGTGGTGTAAGTGTACATTATATTTTAATCCTGGCAATGTATAATTTTTCAATATCTTGTTTGTAAGTAGGACCTCCCTTAGTGTATCAGATACAATCTCCATTAAACCCTTCAGTATTTGTATTAGAGCAAGAAAACCTACACAAAACTATTATATGAAGAACAACCCTGTTCTCCACCTCTCCTTCACTATGTAACTCCCAACACCATGTCGACCAGCTTGCTTCGACACCAGAATAACCAACCTAAGGCCCCAGCTGCACTTCAGGTACGACTTATCGCAAACCACCCGTGACCTGCAAGTTGTGGGTGGTTTTGGTGAGGTTTATGACTGGTCTTCATATGTCTCAGTCTAGCTGCAGGCCATCATGGCGACCAAAAAATCCTCGTGAGGTTATTCGTGCTCCACGAAAAACCTCCCCGCAACCACCGATGTTGTGGCACAGAAGCCGCCCAGTGGGCGCCTGGACTGCATCTGGCTGGCTACCGGACTGTGACTGGTCGGCAACACCTGATTTTTAAGCGGTGGTTGCCATCCGGATGGAGGCCGGTCGCTGCCCGCTCTCTGCGGTGGCTGTCTGCACTCCGTCAAGGTGATGACTGGTCTGCGGTGGCCACCGTCCACAAGCCTCCTGTCCAGGATGGTGGCTGAAGTCTGGCCGCCGTCCAGCCGGCGAATGGTCGAGCGACAGGTGGTGGGCTGGACCGAGACCAGCCGCCGGCCAATCTGTGCCAGGTGTTGGTCTAGTGGTAGCGGTCTAAACTGCGACAGGATGCAGACCGGCCGCCGTTTGTCGACGGCATGCCAACGACCGGCTGGCCACCCATCGGTGTCTTGACCTGTGTGTACCTGGCCATGATTGCCATTCGGCTGCCTACTGGACAGACGCTGGACGGACACTGGACGACCACTGGTAGCTAATCGGTGTGGCATGATTGCTCGGAGAACTCTGTGGTTGGGGACTGGTTTCGCTATTTTCAGGTTTGCGACAAGTTGTACCTGCAGTGTGACTGGGGCTTAAACACAGATAACAGCTCTGCTCACGAATCTTCCTGTACTTCCACTGAAGCAAGCACCAATAGTCCTGCCTTAAGATCAAAAGAGGTATAAACTTTTATAAAAGAGAAAGCTACTGATGCAATTATTCAATCCAAGATAATAACTTTCAATGGAACTGGGATATGGCAGCTTACATGGGGCTTATTGAGCATCCCACGGAGTGGACAGGCATAATATTTGCACAAGGTAAACCTTCCTGCAAAGAATGAGCAGCCAGAAATCATAATAAGGGATTGTCTTCTGCAGGTGGTAGGATGGTATAAAATCTTGGGTAGCCACAGCTCTCACCGCTGATGCAACCAATATGGTTTTAGTGATCCACTGAGTCATTTATTGTACACTCCAAAATTCACTACAGTTCACCTGGCCGCAAAGACAACATGTCTGTTGTAATCTCCAATTCATGAAGACAGTGAGGGCCAAGCATCATCAGGTCAACCTCACTTGCAATCAGTCTGGAGACCTCCTCCTTCAGCAATGTCATATACTAACATCTGAACCATGACCAGGGCTGGAGTAATTGTAATTGTAATTTAATTGAAATTTAATAAATTACAGAAATGTAATAATTGTAATTATAATTGTAATTGAAAATAAAACTGAAATAATTGTAACTGTAATTAAATAATTGATAAGTTAATTGTAACAATAGTAACTGTGAAAGGAGAGGAAAATGGTACTGGTAAGGTAACCCTGTACCAAGCTGTCATTATGGGATTAAGATGCCTCGGGATTAACCCACCTAAGCCGTGTTTTGACAGTCCTACTGACTTTGTCCCGAACACCTGTTCTCTCATGGGACCTGACCCAGCTCCTTGTCCCCCGTAGATTGGATATGCCGAGGCCCAGGATCTCGTGGTGCAAGAGGGGTATGGTCCAGAGCCCTTGCTTCTCCCAAATCCTTAGATTTTACCAGTCACTGATGCCAACATCACTAGAGAACTCCTCCTATTCAGGTTGCTTGGGAGAGGCTGGACTGAATAAAAGGCGCAGAGAGAGAGAAGGCCTGACGCACTCGTTCACACTCTCTCCTAGACACACATTCCTCACAGCCCACACACAGAGACTGGGAACTGAAGTCTCATGCCCTTGGTTGTGATAATTCAGTATCCCGACACACAGCATTTAACACTGCATCTGCCTGTGAGGAAACTGTCAATCGGTTCAGTATTCAAAGGAAAGTAATTTGTAGCTGATAATGCATCTTAATAGTGAATGATGACATTTCCTTGCCAAGTTTCTACATAGATCAGGAAGAAGAAGGGGCTGGAAATTCATGTGACCCCAACATCATTGCTGAGGATATTTGCTTAGAAGATGTTCTGACTTACCTCCCTCAAAGAATGGGATGTTTCACACATACTCAGTAACTGTGTGTGAGGTATGGGTTTACCTACCCAAATGTAAAAAATTCACTACTCTCATCAATGCTTCAGAAAATTGCATCCTTGATCAACTCAATGAGGATATCAACAGTAACTGCTCCATACCTTCGATCTAAAGAGACTGTTCTCCAGACACAAAATGTGAGAAGATACAGTAGAATTCACAGCTGAAAATGGTGAAATCTACTCAAGAACCCTGTTGAGGTGAATAATGCAATTGATCTTCTGTCCCAGAGAAAGCACATGAGTAAGAAAATCATGCCAGTGGAGATTTCTGCCTTAAAGGAGCTTGTGATTGTCCTCATACCTTTCCCCTCCAGGCCTTGGAAGTTGTGGAGGGACAGAAGAGAGTGACCATGACCGCTACTGGACCGGTGATTCTGGGAATTATTCACTCTCTGGAGAATCTAATTCATAATACCAAATTACAATACTGTGAACAACTGGCTAAAATGCTATTGGACTCTGTGAAGAAAAGGTTGGATCGATACTTGGAAATGAGAGATGTTCAAGTGGCGGCTTTTTTGTATCCTAGGTTCAGATTGGACTGGCTTTCACTACAAGAGCAGAAGGACCAAGTGCTGGCATATGTCAAGGAAATGCTTGAAGAATTGGAGGTGGTTCACGAGGGGTCAACAATGGATAAAGAGTGTGAGAAGGATGACCTAGCAGAAGGATTACCGGAATCAAAAAGACCCCGACTGTTCTCCTTTATACCAAAATGTTCATCAAAGCTCCAAAATCACCAGGGATCAGAGGGAACCACAGTTCCAGTGAGTCCTTTGTTAAAGCAATATGTAGAGGAAGGAACTTTGCTATTTTCCAGTGGTCCAGTGCTGTACTGGAAAGAAGTGTCACAAGCTTTGCATCCACTGAAGAACCTTGCAAGAGAGGTAATTGGATGTACTGCTGGATCTGCTCCATCAGAGCGAGTTTTCAGCATTGCCGGAAATTATTTCACTGCAAACAGATCTCAGGTTGGTGTCACTTCTTTCCATTCAATGTTATTACTTAAATGCAAAAGTGAATTGCTTGAAAAACTAGAGGCTCTTTACTTACTTCTGCAACTTGTACAAAAATAAAATCTTGATTTTTATTTTCAAATTAGTTTGTGCCATTGTAAATAAAGGACAACCTTTCAATGCCAAATATGTATCTTTCTTTACCATAAAGATTTTTTTTCCAAAATCGGGAACTTGTAATTATAATTGATTTTGTTTTCCAGTAATTTTAATTGTAATGTAATTGGTATTCTCAAATGTATTTATAATTATAATTGTAATTTTACAACAAAGAAAGTAGTTTTAATTGTAATTGTAATTACATTTTTTAATTGTAAATGCTCCAACCCTGACCATGACTGACTACCAGTGGGAAAGGTGTCATCGCAAAAGAACAAGAGCTTCAGCTCCTCTTCCAGTAACACGTGAAAGAGGAAAGTTTGTATACAACATTAGAACTCGATGTTTACACTTGCCTTCACACTGCCTTTCAGGTGGTGTTTCTCAGGCAAAAGTTTCAATTACTATATTTAACTTACGCTCACAGTATATTCCAAGCGACCGCATATTCACTTATCACACCTTTAATTTAACACATGTTGTGTACTAAGTCTTTATGGCAACACTAGCAATTTCGAAAGCTGACTTCCCTTCCACACTGTGCGGTTATTTAGACCCACTACATGGAATAGTATCGTCGGACAGATGGCATTTCCATCTTGCAGAAGTCCTGCCTGCTTAACTGAGAGCCCTTGTAGGTCTGTACATACATATTTTCTTGGCTTCAGCTGCCCTTGTGTTTTCAATAATAACATCCCTGTGTGCAACAAAGTTACAGGTGAACCTCACCACTGTCCATAGATATAACTTCCATACACCTTAAATTTTCTTTCTGCCACCAAGCCATTATATTTTTTTGGTAAGGAGTACTTAGAAATGGGCGGTTAAAACACTATCCCAGGTATAAGATTACAATAAAACAGTCACTTTTCCCAAACATTGTGCAGTATCCATTCCGTCTCCATCTTTGACTCACCTTATCATGCACAGATTGGCCCATATACTCAGCTTAAGAATATTATGTGTGTTGTGGAACGGTTTAGTCAGTGTTGCCCGCGTTTATCCTGCATCATTTGCTGCTTTCCATAACCTTTCATTCTTTAGAGTGTCTCATTTTTTTTTAAAGCCAATGCATCGTTTACTAAATTATTGAGATAGCGTTGTCGTTTTGATGTTGTTGTTGTTAACCCCAGAATGTCTGGCCGAGCAGGCACGTCGACCACAGGTAAGCAACTGCCTCACTGGGGCTGTCCTTCAGATATACTACAGTACATACACGAGTAAGGATCCGGAGTCCCGTTGTGGTAGGTAGACAGCGCCCTACCAGGGTTGGTCCAGCGTCCTTGTCACGACAAGTTACAGGGATATATGACTGGGTTTACTCCCAGGTGGACGCTGCAGCCGTTTCCACCCAGGATACACAGCGCCACCATGTGTAGGCTACTCGTCAACACCATGACAGAGGGCAAACACTGGTAACAGAGACATTTCCATCCCTCAGCACATTACAATCCGACAGTTGGGTGACAGGGTATGGGCAATACGAGTATATGGACCATCGTATGTGTTTGCAATACATACACTACTTTCGCTTCACACTGCCAGGGTAATCGAAATGGCCCATTTTCCCTCAGCACCCCATACTCTGTGTTGATTCTGTAGTCATAAATTCTCTAAGCCTTCCTTATACTGCCACCTGAAATAAATAATTTCGCACCTCGTTCTTTCAGATATTATAACCATATATTTACAAGTATTTGTAGTAAACACACAAAGTTCCGTGCGCCTGGGGTTCAGTATGTATGATCCATTAACCTAGTACATTAGACTATACAGCAATTTTATTGTTCCGATTACTTAATCAGGAACGAGCACACACACACACACACACACACAAAGCCAAGGATGTTATTTGCAAAAATATCAATCACAGAGTTCCCCTAGTTATATAACCATGGCTCGCCCACGTATCAGATTTTAGTGGCGCAATATGTCCCGCGATACTTGTGTTTATTGCATATATAGTTTCCCAGTCTTCACCTAGAAATTTAATAGTACTCTCGTCATACGCGCATTATTTGATGCCAGACATTCTTACTGCTCTTTCATTTAGGTTGGTGGAGCATAGTGGTTTGTGGAAGCTGCCTGAGACGCGAGTGGTGGTGGTGGGTGGGAAGGCAGGAGTGGAGGCCGTCCTGCTCCACCCAAGCCTGCGCAACACCATCCACGCCATATACCTCGCAATACACCTCCCAGTTTATGAACCACACCCTTCCTTTCCTCTCCGAAACCATACTAAATTAGGTATGTTATCTTTGTTTGTTTAGGGCTTAAGGAACTTTTTGTGCGTAACATAAGATGGGAAAGTAATAACGCACTGTCAGGTAAAGGCTTAGCCCACACTTCATACAAGTCTATAGTTGTTGCAGTGTCTTGCCGTACATGATATATTAATGTTAACTCGTTTCGTTGCCAACTGTCATAGAACCTCAGTGACAGTTCATCTCACTATCACGGTAAGGAAGTGACCAAAAGGATGAGAAAATATGTAAATGCATTTAGACAAAATTGATCCTAACCTACCTAGTGAGGTCATTATTTTTACTGACAATTTTTCAAAACACTCAGGCAGACATGTTATAACTTTTCCGTATTACTTAGAACAGCGATGAGCCAAGAGGTACTAGTGTACTGTAAGTGTCTACACTGCAGCCGTGGAGATCTAAGTGTCCAAATAACAGGCCACTGGAATGACAACACATACAAAACAGTGTTCAACATTCCCAAAGGTATGTATTATCATTGGTTTTTCTTATTTCCTCCCATAAGATGAGAAAGATAATTACTCTTCATTCTCAAGTTAAAATAACGCTAAACCAAATAGATATTGCATCATACAGAGGTTATATTACCCTTTTCATTTTGTACATGCAGGACAAAATATATTGCACCCGCCACATCCCATTATTATATTCGTACCGAAGTATGGATAATTTTACACCCAAAGTATACTTCATTCATTATTTGCTGCATAAATGTAGAATTAGGTATTAAAAAAAAAATCGTCCTTTTAGCTGCATTTAACACAATGTGACCATTATTTAATCCTAGCATAGAAAGGTTCTCAAGATTTCTGACTTAGTATGTTATTGAGCATACTGACAACCTAAGTGGCTGACATATCACGGTCTGTTAAAAAAAATCTGTTGCTTCCAGCTAGAGCTGATGTGTGGAACCTAATGGGTCGGACGCTTAGGGTTGTGTCGGTACCGTATTTTCCTTACATGGATTACGTCCGCAGACCCGACGTGAAAATCAACTCCAGTGTGGTCGCCAGAGACTCTTTGGACTGGAGGCTCATTACAGAGTTTTCAAAGAGGCTCAACTTTACGTACGTTATCTGTATATATTGTTAATAGGCACCATTCTCTTTATAATGTAGACTGCTAAATTATATGAAATCCGTATATGAAACAATTGGGTTCTTATAGGTCACATGATGTAAGGTAAGCTCTTCCTCTTTTGGAAATGCCATATCAAGTTGGACGACCTAGAAGTGTTCGAAAAATATGTGTTGAAGGCTTTAATATAAATTTAAGCATTTTTAATAAACTATTTCCCGATGGTTGTAAGAGCTCTAATAAATGTATAATCCAAGGGGTACTTAGGATCGTTAGGCTGAGATGGGGGGGATGGTTCCAAAGGATAAACATCTTCGGATTAGGATGTTAAGAAGGTTGTGAGGGAATGACGTAAGGATATATATATATATATATATATATATATATATATATATATATATATATATATATATATATATATATATATATATATATATATATATGGAGCCTCTGTGGTAGAGTGTGCGTTTTGTACACGGGTGGACCAGGGTTCGCGCCCCGCCAGGGTAATAAACTTTGGGAGTGTTCACCCTGCCACGGACTGCATTGGCGGACACCAGGGGTGCTGTGGTTGAACCAGTGTCGCTTACTGTAAAGTATGCTTGCACCCAGTCGGCTTGCACGGGCCGATTATACTTGGTTCACAGACTACACATACATCCAAAGCCACTCCAACACTACAATTACACCAACAAGCACTTCTCACCCTACATACAATCTCTACTAGACAACCTAAGCCACTTGGTAGAGATACATTGGCTGTATCGCCCCGACTTCAGTTGGGATAGGCCGGTCCTGCAGTGGATACTCAAACGGCTGATTATATATATATATATATATATATATATATATATATATATATATATATATATATATATATATAAACAAATCGCCTCCACGTCCCCCTGTCCCCCGCCATTTCAATGCCCTGCTCCCAACTCACACCCCTCTCTCATATACTATATATATATATATATATCTATATATATATATATATATATATATATATATATATATATATCTATCTATATCTGTGGTAGAGTGTGCGTTTTGTACACGGGTGGACCAGGGTTCGCGCCCCGCCAGGGTAATAAACTTTGGGAGTGTTCACCCTGCCACGGACTGCATTGGCGGACACCAGGGGTGCTGTGGTTGAACCAGTGTCGCTTACTGTAAAGTATGCTTGCACCCAGTCGGCTTGCACGGGCCGATTATACTTGGTTCACAGACTACACATACATCCAAAGCCACTCCAACACAATTACACCAACAAGCACTTCTCACCCTACATACAATCTCTACTAGACAGCCTAAGCCACTTGGTAGAGATACAGTGGCTGTATCATCCTGACTTCAGTTGGGATAGGCTGGTCCTGCGGTGGATATTCAAACGGCTGCTGATATATATATATATATATATATATATATATATATATATATATATATATATATATAAACAAATCGCCTCCACGTCCCCCTGTCCCCCGCCATTTCAATGCCCTGCTCCCAACTCACACCCCTCTCTCATATACTATATATATATATATATATATATATATATATATATATATTATCTATCTATCATCTATCTATCTATCTATCTATCTATCTATATAGATATAGATAGATAGATAGATAGATATAGATAGATATATTTATATATAGATAGATAGATAGATAGATATAGATATAGATAGATAGATAGATAGATAGATACTGTAGATATATTTCATTGTGCAGGAACCCTCTCTAAACCGATGTTAGGATTTGGAATCAAACTGAAAGTAGTATATACGGTTAGTTGTATGATATTCTCATAGAGATGCAAGCGAAGGGTGATTCCTGACCAAAAATATGGAAACGAACAAATCCCGGCATACACCCGTGCAGCCAAGAAAAGAATTTTTGCCACAGGTTCAATAAAGCTGAAGCTGAACGATATTATTCTACGTGTTGCTGTGTGTGAAGACATCCAAGTAACTGAGTCAGATCTTTCTTTGTTACTACAATGAATGATAGACTATTGTATGTAATTACTGAAATGTAACATCCAGGCCAACAGCTTCTTTATAAGGTCCACGTCTTGTATTACCACAATAGCGCCCCTTTTTTCACATATCGCAGGCATAAAACAGACGCAAGCCCACAGCTGGGTTTAGGTATTGTGGGGTAGGTGAATGAATTTTGTCTGGCATTGTTTTCAAGATACTGCTGCTTAGGATATGTTTTAATAGGTCAATAGTAGCCTATATATGTTAACAGAAGATGTTTGTGGCGTTTCATAATTAAAAGCAGTTCTTCACTGTTTATGAAAAAATAAAAATAAAAATTACATGACTACAGTTCACCTTACATTCATGAAAAGGGGAGGCCTGGGACCCTCGTCCCCCCCATCACCCCTCCCTCCCGGCCTGACCCCAAGAACAGACGGTGTTTCATTCAGGTCAGCACAAGAGAGGTTTGTGTACTGAACTTAAGTTCTACAAATGGTCAATGGAAAATGTTTGTAATCCCTTTCCTGCGAGGTGTCTCAGCCACGCTGAACCAAATATTAGGTCTGCACACCGTAGTGTGAATACCTGCCGTATTTGGTGTGTCTCTTTTTTTTTTTTTTTTTTTTCCCAAACATTTTTCACTTTGGTGCCATTCCTTTATAGACTCCTGAAATCGATTCAAACTTGGTACAATGTTCCTTGGGCAAATATCCGCAGTCCATTCTTTTTTACTTTTTTTTTAAAGTGATTTATTGGGTCAAAGGTCAAACGACACAAAGAAACAAATTTGGGGATAGTGTGTTTTTGCATATTCATTAACTCGCATTGTAACTTTAGCTGTATGGAGACCATCCTGGGTTTCCTTCCGAATGCTGGCAAACTTTATCGTGATTTAGGATATTTGCCATACTGCAGTGTTTATTAGAAATCACTTTAACCCCATTACACAAGTTGCAACCAAAGTAGATAATCATTCAGAGGCAGTATCAAGCCATAGGGAAGTCAGGTTCTTTACAACGATGACATAATACCCAGAAAGGGTTCTTCACCTAATAAGTGCTCCAGTCATTGGAGAGATTGATGTAAAGTAACAGTTAATCACTCCAGTTTCAAACAACTTTCACTGGATGATTGTAATTTCATCTTTGAGTACAATATCAAGAATAATACTTTACGTTTAACGCTGAGAGATTTCCTAACCCACAGTCCTGACCTTCACGCTGAGCCAGACCGGTACTTCGGTGATGAGAGAGGCGGCCAGTTCACGGGCATGATCGGACAGCTGCAGCGGGAGGAGACTGACTTCAGCACCATTATCGGTCCCACACCTGGCAGGCTAAAGGTCGTCAATTACCTAAGGTCAGGAGCTTGATGGTGTAGTGGTTTCATTATAGCAGGTCAGTCGTGGTGACATTAGAACACACCTCATTGCACCATCATCCAGATGGCGACGATTAAAAACCACTGTAGTTGTACTCAGCACTCTGCCGAGTACTTTATAACTAAGGGCCTTAATTTTATTCGATTTATTGACTTAGATTATACTAAGCTGAAGCAAACATCTTGTTCTCTAAAGGGATGATAGTGCATATACGCAAACAATTATTCAGACTCATAGCACACACTCAGATAATCCTGTATTCTTATCTGGTGGCGATTTCTGTTTAAATAAAATCTTATGGTGGGATATAGTGTCATTGAGGTTATTTGTTTGTGGCCACCCTTCTGCGGATTAAATGTCTGGCTATATATAAACTTGTTAAGATCTAAAAAACACCCCCCAGAGCAAAAATGGATTGTTATAATTACGTCGGCTTAATGAAATTTATTATTTTTAAATGTGCCCAAAATGAATTATTACCCATAATATTCAAGCAAACAACTTGTATACACTGTCAGACTTATAGTAATACATGATGAACGTCTGCCTTATGGCTGTCCCTGTAATTTTTCGGAATTAGGCAGGGATAATTTAGTGAATGCTGTCACGTGAAATATGTGGATTCAACAGTAGGCTGTCGAAGCGATTGGTTTGTATTAATAAGTTCGTAAATAAAATAAGTATTTTTAATAGCCTGACTGAATAACAAAGCTAGCAATATCTTAGAGATAATATAAATTCATTCGTCATAGAAGTAAATAATTTTATCTTGCACTTTGTGCTCACCGTTCTTCCCAATTACATGTGTTATATATGGTGAAGTATTATAAAATAAAAAATAGTTTAGTATTCAACTACAGAGATCGGCAAAAGTTCATGTCATTATTATTTTTTTGCATAATCATTCCTGGACTACGAGAAAATTCTGTACTGCACAGAATATAGTATACTGTTTAATATTTTCTATTATATATGTATATATATAGAGATATATATATATATATATATATATATATATATATATATATATATATATATATATATATATATATATATACTGTTCTGCTCAGTACGTGGTATATTGTTATACATTTGCCATAAAATTTTCAACTTTTCATATTCATATAGTATAGTTTAGTAATTATTGTCAGTCAGCGAAAACTGTACAATTAACAAATTCACATACCATAACAATGTTTTGCACTTAATTTGTGGTGTTGGTTTGTTTAGTCATAATACCTTCAAGGAATATATAATTGATCTGGTGTTCATTATAAGCAAAAGATGAAAACAATATCTGTCTGTTTCTGTACCAGTCCATATTAGACCCACTTCAGGACCGGAGCTTCTCGGTGGAAGAGAGAGTCAGAATTAATCTTTCCTTATCTTAGCGAAGTGTGAATGTTTTTTTTTTTTTTTTTTTTTTTTTTGTAGGAAAAGCGATCCAAATGAAGGTTAAAGTATTGTAATGACTGTTTATGTGTGATTAAGTCATTGGTAGAACTAACAGGGCACGATCATATGCAAGCATCAGGAAAGACATTCTACCAGCATACAGTTGCAATATCCGGCCTGGGCTCGAACCCTAGACTCGGGGCACGCTCACCATGAGATGAATATGTTAACACTGAGCCTCCCCTTGCTACTAATGACTATTTGGAACCTGTCCTTTACCCACTCCTTTACTGCCCCATCGGGAGCATAAAAGCCTGAAGCGAGGCTACTTGGCTCTGATATTTAAGGGAAGATTTACTAGTTGTTCTTCCTTGAATGGCACTGTTTGAGCAGTGAACCAAAGCCACACTTTCGATATAGCTGAATTGCCATAGGCCACATACACACTAGGATTATAACTTTTTGATTTTTTTTTTCAAATTAAAGGTAGCCTGTATCAAAAATTTATGAACTTTTGTTTAAAAGCAAAGGAAAAAGACCTTATTCGTCTCAGTTTAAAAAAAAGGTCACCCCCAAATAAAAAATGGATTACCATATATTTAATGTTACCACACACAAGTTATATCACTTTCTTAATCTTGCTGTAGATTTTTTTTTAACTCTATGGAGTTGCACAGATTTTAGAACGGTTTAGAACTTTCTAGAACAGTTTGTACCGTTCTAGTATGATTTAACATTGTTTAGAACATTCTAGAATAATCTCAATATAAAATGGGATGCAGTTTTCAGCATCTAACAGTTAATCTTCGCAGTTTGCAGCTGAACAGTCAGCAAAATAATTGCTTGGTGTGTTACTGTTATATACTAAATATTTTTGTTTTTCAGATAATCATGATGTCAAACAAAAGTGATACTATCATGCAGAAGAACAAGGATGTCTAGACCAATAATTTGGTGCAGTTCCAGCAGTCACACAGAAGAAGAGGAATTGTGTCTTTAGAAGAATCTCCATTAGAAGAAAAATGCAGAATGCCAAATTAAATGCAAGTTGTTGGACGTTACCAGTTTCTTCGAACAAAAATCAAATTAAGAAAAGAACGAAAAGTCGAAATTTCCAAAGAAGTTACAAAATTATGGGAGAATAAATTGAACTTTCCACAAGTGTCAGATCAAGCAATATAAGCAAAGCTTGACAGGGTGCTAAAATCTTACGATGAATGTGTCAAGAGGGGAAAATATGATACCCTAAATAAACTTTTTGATATCACATAAGTAAATGGTCGATGGTTATCCACTGAATATAAACAACTCTACCACCTACAAGTGCAAAGCAAAGGAGAAATGGGATACTCAAAAGGTCAAGTTGCAAGTAAGGAAACCATTCACCCTTCAAAAAGACAAAAACTGCCTGATGAACCCAGATTACCATCAACATCTTACGATCTTTCATCTAGTGGTAGTTGCACCGAATCTGATGACAGCGAATGTAAGGATGAAGATGAGACTAATCATCCACCAACCAGAAAACACAACAGACGTAAAGTTGCAACTAACTTGGTGACATCCGCTGGAGTATCGACAAATAAAGCTGCTAAAATATGCAAACAATTGTCACATGATGGTGCTGACATTCCAGCTCCAAGTCAAGCAGCAATTTACAAGTCAATATACAAAGAGGCTGCTACACTGAAGGAGGAAATGATTGAAAAGTTACAGTTGGAAACATGGTCTTTACATTTCGATGGAAAGCGGATTGATGAAAATGAGTACCAGGTAGTACTACTTAAAATGAAAGAACCGAAATAAAATTGGATGTATTGCATTTGGAAAATGGCAAGGCTGAAACTATTGCTGAAGGAAATGCAAAAGTTATTGATGAATACAACTTATGGCATGGAATAAAAATGATCATTGCTGATACAACCAATGTTAACACTAGGAACAAGAGTGGAGTTATTGACAGATTACAACAAATGTTCTCGATAAGAGTTTCAACAAACCACAATTTATCGGTTGACAGCATCACATTCTGGACAGGATTCTCCGTTTGGTGATGGATGAAGAACTTGGCGCCAACACCAATTCTCCAAACATCGAATATCCATTTGTGTCTCAAGTAATAAAAAGTTATGAAAAACTAAAATCACAGGTTGTTAAGGGAACAGAAGAGATCCTCGATAAGTCAAGATGGAAAGATGACATGAAGTTTTTGTACCATTTAACACAAGTGTTTAGATTCCTCACTCTCATCTTAAATGTCGGGACCAACTGCCTAGCCCCGGGCTCCTACGCTCCTCATGGGGCAATGTAGGATTGGATGATAGATGGATGGTTTAGATTCTTTGAAGAAAAATGGCATTTTCCTTTGATTAACTTTCACAAGATACCAAATACCAGTAATGCGAGGTGGAATTCAAGAGCAATTCTCGCTATCCTTGCATTCATTCTTATACCTACAACAAGGAAGACTTTGGAGAAGATATGCAGATTCATTTCGTACGAATGGGCGGAGTACTGGTTTACTAATCAGATGTATAATGAAAATGACTTCAAGAAATTGTCAGCATTAAAAAAAAAAAAAAAAAAAAAAAAAAAAAATTATTGCAGAATCACTGGAAGCAGGAGATATCCTTACTCAAGATACCAAGGAGTAATCAGTGTGCAAAACGTGCAACCAAAGTGATGCAGGAACTTTATGCTACCTGCAGAAACAAAGCCAAACTGCAGCTTAGATTTATTCTGGGTAATAAACAGTGGTTTTAAGAATTAATGCAATTGTATAAGCTCTTTTATTATTATTATTATTATTATTATTATACATGTAAATAATTATACGCTTGCAAAAATCGATTTTTTTTTTTTCGGGGTGACCTTTTTTTTTTTTTCAACTGAGGGGAATAAGGGCTTCATTCTTTGTTTCTAAGCAAAAGTTCATCTACTTGAGGTACAGGAACATAAGGCTGTAAAAAAGTTATAACCCTAATTCATACACATAAAAAATGCCTTCTGTTGGCTATATGGTTACTACCCAACGGAAGAAATAGTGTCCTGATCTACTAGAAACCACTTGATTTATCATACAGTGTGGAATCACTTAAAGGTAACACAATATTAAGTCAGTGGCTGACAATCACCTCAATCTACCTCCAGTTCTTTAGAAATATGAAAAAGAAGAGTGTAATTCGTCCCACATATAGCTCATAATTAGCATGTTTCTTTCTTCCTCAGAACGTACCCATCAGACGTCTTGGTTATCACGTCACTGAAGCCAGCACGTCTGCCTGCACACCTCGCACTCATAAGACCCTTCTCTGGTGAGTATATCCGCTGCATCACCCAGTTATCGTTACTCTCCTTGGTTTTGCCATGGTACTCATTTTAACTAGCAAGCTATAGAGGGTGGATGCACACTTGAATCGAGTGGCATCAAATGCATTCACCAGGATTCAAACCCACATGCTACTAGGCTGGTACTTTCATAGCTAGCAATGCTAACAACTTGGTCACCGTTGGAAAAGGGTAAGCTAAGTAGACATGCCATCGACAGTGTTCATTGACATGACCCATGCTGTATAACCACCCACTTCCTAAATTCATTTGAAGTCTTTATTCCACCCTTGTTCTGATCTTTATTCATTTACAGTTTTGCAGCAGCAGCATCTCTGAATAAGATGTAAGCATCCACATCTTGATTCCATCCAGTGTTGTTTTATGACTGAAGCTTTTTTTTTATTTTTTTTATTAAACTTACTCTTAGGGGAAGTGTGGTTGAGTTTACTTGTGGGCGTGGTGGCATGGGGAGTGACAGTGTGGGTGCTGCAGAGGGTGTGGGTGTGGGCGGCAGGTGGACGTGTCGCCGAGTTTAGCACTACCCTCCTGTATGGCTGGGGCGCCCTTGTGGATAGGCCGCCATCAGACCCTTCCGTCAGTGCTTCGGGACAGGTACTACAGGAAGCACATCATTGACAGCTGTAGTAGTAAAAGAATAAATGGTAATTGTAATAATAATAATAGTAATGTGAAACTTTCTTGGGAACACACTCCCTATCGTTGGATTTATATATATTTAGGCAAAATTTCTAGTCGGGTTAAGAAACGCCGATGTAGAGTTTTCTTAATTTTTCGAGGATAGTTTATGGTCGATTATCGGTACTTTAAATTCAAGTATCACCAGTGCCCCACCACAGTCCATAAATGAAGGCTGAATGGCAACTCACCCAGGCAGTGTACAGCTCAGGCGTCTTGTCAGTAAGTTTCTTCTGGGTAAGTCAGCTCCATAATATAATTACAAAGCGATACGTGAGTGTTGATGTTCTTATCACAGGGACGCCTTTATTTTATTCTTGTTTCCTCCAGGCGATTTTATTCAACTTATGAGGGACAGTCTTAGGCTGAATGTGTTAATAATTGCGAGTGTGTAGGATTCCCCTATATTTTTGACAGTGTATGGACGTACTACGCTACCAAATACAAGTGTTAATGGCCTTATTCCACCCACAAGAAGCTAAAGTAAAACATGTCATATAATGTGACTAAACAATGTGAATACTTAGCTAAAGCAAAAAATAAGTCATATTATATTTCTAAACAATGCCAATACTTAGCTTTCACTTCATGCGGCTAAACTTATTTCTTAACTTTTGCAACCCCTTTTATACTGGTTAACATCAGGTTCCTCAACTAATGTAGTTTAAAGGGTGCTGCTAGTTTGTCCCTTCAAAATCTCTCTTAAAAATTAATGTAAATCGACTGAAGGTAGCAGGAATAAACCTAGCAAGTCCCTTACGCTTTACAGATGCTGGTGGGTTGGTGGCTGGTGTTCTGTCTGATCATCTCCACTGGGTTCAGATCCTCCCTCATTGCCCACCTCACCGTGCAGGGCAAATCCTCAACCTTAGACACCTTCCAAGACCTCGTGAACCAAGACAACTGGAGGTGGGGCACGGAACCCTGGCTGTACAACGGTGCGGCTCTGGAGTACTTTGCCAAACATACCGACCCTGTGGTGAATGAAATCTACCGTGGTATGGAGGTAAGGCTGAACAAAGAGCCATATTCTCTCGGTCAAGGAAGCTCCCTAACACTTCTTCCTTGGCGATTTATAGTTTAATACGGCAGGAGAATAGTTTAGATAGCAGAAAAGAGGACGGCGAGGTGTAATAAGCAAAATAAATCGCTGAGAAAGAGGTGTTCTTGAGCATCCTTAACGACCAGAATAAGGGCCAAGGAAGCTATTTACAGTCGTGAGTCATTGGCCTGAATCCTCGTGGCATAAGAGGCTTTTAGGCCTTTTTTTTTTTTCGTAGAGATTTGTTTTGAATTTTGCTCCCCAGGATTGTATTATGGTATTTGTATGTTAATAATATCGATATACATATTTGAATAGCATACACGAGTGCATCAGTGTATCAGAAATAGAAATAAACTAGTAAGGATGAGGTGCTAAGATGTACTCTAATTTAGCGAGAAAACAGATCATACACCCGCATTCTCGTCGGCTAAGGAAGCTACTTATGACCTTTTATTAATAGATCTGTTTTGCTTATTAAACCTTACCACCCTCCTGTATGTTTACGTTATTCCAATATCGTCGTACAGTGTTTAGATGACGTGAAGTCTATTACCCAGCCAAATCCAAAAATACATCGCTAAGGTAGAGGTGTTAGGGAGCCTTTTTAACTAACGGAAATACGGATCCTATTTTTAGCTCACGCTTCACTTCTCTTGTTAGCTGGAAGAAAGGCTTAGCCAGGGTTTAACACTCAAGAAAGTTCAGTTGTTGGCTGTTAGGAGCTTTTCAAGATTTATTTATTTATTTTTTTTTTACCAGTCAAAAACGCAATTGAGCTAAGGATCTAAAAATCTGAGAAAGCAAATTCCATGATATCATTATTTATATCTGATTTTAAAACATGAATATGATAGGACACCATTACCATATAACTTATCAGAGACAACTTGAATTTATACCTACTGTTTCTCGAGTAGTCTACAAAAATTTGAACTCAGCAACAGGCAGTCGCTCTAGAGACAGAAGTTTAGCAAAAATTATATCTCACCACCGAACAGAAAGCCATCGATTAGGGTTGAGCCTTTTAACTCCAGATTTTATTATATATATATATATATATATATATATATATATATATATATATATATATATATATATATATATATATATATATATTCTAAGTTCTTGGAAAGTATCTGGTGGAGTACCATGATATGGTTTGATAATGTGGAGTGAGTGAAGAGTAAATGCATGACTGGGAGGGTGTATGTGAGTGAGGTAGAGGAGAGAGTGGAAGGGAGAGAACCAGGATATGATGGGTGTATGGGGTGTGGTGGTATATCGAAGAGGAATGTGAACTGGAGAGAAGGCTGCCTGGTGACAGAAGACAGGGTGACATGGAGGCGATTGGCATCTGGGAATCAGTCGTCTGGCTATATATGAAAAGATAAGTGCTACAGAATAGTTACTTCTTAAAGCTGGGCTTTTACATGTACCAGAAGTTTGCCATAATTCTCCAGTTTACCGAAACATTGGAATGGAAAATGCTGTGATGTTTTATCCCTGACATATAACTAGAACTGCCACTATTACCATCGCATCATCATAATCCAGTGCACATAAGGTACACCTTCACTTGGTGGCATCGACTTAACTAGGCAGTGGGGCTGCCTGATTATAGGAACGTTCCTCATTCCCCTTCCTATCTCTCCAAAGAAAGATGGTGGACTGTAGATTTATGGCAGCTTTGGCCTGAAACCCACTGGGTATAATTCAGATGAAACTGGAGCCGCAGCTACTACTGCTATCACCATAATCCTGACGAAAGGTTTGTAGGTGAAGTTAATAAAGTTAGATATTATAACCAATAAAGTGCACTTTGTGAGTACGTGACGAGCGACGGAGCGTTTGTACATAAACTTATCACCATAATTTCATCTTGGTATAAACTTTGAACAATTCTGGTGAGGTAGTTGAACAATAACAGAAGAGGAACTGCGGTAAGGAAGAAGAACAATAGGAACTTAGTGTCAAAATCCAGCACAAAGCAGGATCATCGGGTACAAGTTGTGTACCGGTACGCTGGATGGGCCGGGAGCACAGATACGGCGTCGTGAAAGAAGCGGGTCAATGGAAGAAGTATATCATATCATAGATGAGGATACTTAAGTAAGGAACGGAATTAGATATCGGAAAGAAGACCAATAGAGGTAAGGAAGGACATGATGTTATGGAGGGAAAAATACGGTGATTCTCGGAGAGTCAGCAAGAAGAGGGGGGAGGGGCGTTGGTGACGAGACAAAAAAGGAAATGCAACACGTCGCTGCATAGTGTAAAGAGGACAATCAAGGAAAATATGCTATACGGAGAGAATGGTATTGCAATGAGTACAAAGGGGAGGACAACTGCCAGACATCAAATTAAAGTGGGTAAGTCTAGGATGACCGATTCTAAGACAAGCTAATGCAGTCTCCCACCTCCTATTACGGTGGCAAGGGGTCAACCAGGGGGAAATAAAAGGTTTAACAACACGTAGTTTATTTTTAGTGATAGAGTCCCAACAAGACTGCCACCGGTGTTGAAGGAAGGGAGATAGACCAGGAAGGTCAGAGACTGGAATGAGGAAGGAAGGAGAGACATCTCTGGTAACAGCCATGCGAGCCAACTGATCAGCATGTTCCTTGCCTGTGATGCCCACATGTCCTGGGACCCAACAGAACTGGACTGTTTTATGACAAGAGGAGATACGGAACAATGATTCCAAAATACAATGGACTAAAGGGTGAGAAGCAGACGGTGACTGTAGAAGGGACAGAGCACTATATGAATCAGAGAATATTACAAATAAGGGAGAGGTGGCACGACAAATATACCGCAATGCAAACAAGGGGGCAGATAACTCTGCTGTTAAAACACTTGCATAAGTAGGAAGGCTAAAATGATAAAATGTGTTAGGAGAGATAATCGCAAATCCAACACCTGCAGAGGATTTTGAACCATCAGTGTATACAGGTACTGCAGAGGAATGGTGGAAGAGATGGTCAGAAAACCGGAAACGGAGAACGAAGGAAGGAGAATTGGGCTTGGAATAGGGGAAAATGGAAGGACAAGCGTGGGGTCGCGGAAGTAGCCACGGAGGAAAAAGATATGTGCAAAAAGAGAAAACATTACTAACAGTAAGGGAGGAGTGCGAGAGGAGAGCACGAGCTCGAACTGCAAAAGGTGGCTTGGTCCTAGAAGTGGAAAACATGTCTAAGTCAGGACAGGGAGGAAGTAGAGAAGGGGTATGAGGAAAACAGTGCAACTTAGCATAGGCACGAAGAGAGAGTACAGCATGACGGCGGAAGAATGATGGAATTCCTGATTCAGCATACAGACTCTCAACTGGGGAGGACTTAAAGGCGCCAAGAGCCAGATGCAAACCGTGATGATGCACAGAATCAAGTTGTTGGAGGACGGTGTCTGAAGCGGAAGAATAAACTTGGCGAACGTGGTCAAGTTTGAAGAGAACGAGAACAATATGGAGACGAAGGAAAATAGCATGATCAGCACCCCACGACACGTGAGACAAAGTTTGTAAGTGACGGAGGAGTTGCAAGGCTGAGGTTTTCAAGGAGGCAATATGATCCTTCCAAGAGATGGGAGTCGAAAAGAAGGCCAAGAAAGGAAGCAAAGGTTTTGTATGGGAGAGAGGAGCCATAGAGAAAAAGAGGTGGTTGAGAAATAAGATGAGACTAAGTAAAAGTAATAGCATGAGACTTAAGATGAGAGAACCGAAAGCCATTAGAAGTAGCCCATTCTGAGGCAGCAGAAACTGCATGATGAATAACATCACCAAGGTCACAGATATCAGAATTTCAAGCATATATTGCAAAATCATCTACATAAAAAGAAGAGCAAACACCAACTGGGAGACAAGAAACAGTCCCTACCCTGAGAGTAGGGGGGGTTTTCAAGAATACTCCCCCAGTATCCCTGCTTGTTGTAAAGGGCGATTAAAAGGGTTGGCGGAGGGTTAGTGCCCTTCCCCAGAAAACAACTAACTAAAAAGACAAACAATAAGCCCCGGACAATGACTGACCAAAAGACGACGACCAAGGACCGGACAAAGGACATGGTAATCGGAACTTGGAATGTAAGGGAAGCGAATGATGAGGTGAAAGAGAGGGAGAGATTGTCCAGGTGCTTGAGGGTGCGAAAGTTGATGTATGCGGAATAACTGAAACGAAATGGAGAGGTGAGAGTGTATGAGAATGGGAGTATGGATGGGGTATATGTGCAGGAGTAGGTGAGAATGAGAGGGCAAAAGAAGGAGTATGTATAGTTGTGAGTAAAAGATGGAAGAAGAGCATAAGAGAGTATGGATCAGTTGGGTCAAGGATTGTGTGGGTAAGATTGAAAGTTGGAATACAAATGTGGGCCATTGTGTGTGTGTATGCGCCAACGCAAGATCGTGCAAGCAGAGTGAGAGAAGAGTTCTGGACAAATGTGGAAGTGTGCATGGAAAAGTTTGGAAGGAATGAGAGAGTGTTTTTGATCGGTGATATGAATGGTAAAGTAGGGAATGTGAAGGTGGATGGAATAGTTGGTGAGTGGGGTGTGCCTGCTGAGATAGATGAGAATGGCAGTGCGTTAGTGGACAATTGTGCTGGGAGGGGGTTGGTGATAGCCAATACCCTCTTCAGGCACAAAATGATCCACAGGTATACATGACGAGTGATGAGAAGGGTGGGTGGTGAACTGAATGAAAGGAAGGCAATGATTGATTATGTGTGTGTGAATGAAAGGATGCGAAAATGTGTAATGGATGCAAGAGTTTATAGAGGTTGGGGGAGTGGACTTTCTGACCACTACTTGGTGGTGGCAAGAATAAAGATCCAATTAGAATGGAGAAATAGAAGAAGGGAAGGATGGGAAGAAGGAGTATTTGTAAGAAGAGTGGAAAGGTTACAAGAGGATGAGAAAAAGGCAGAGTATAAGAGAGAAGTGGAGGAAAGATTGGGCAAATATGAATTGGAGCAGATGAGGGACGTGGAAGGTGTGTGCAGGCTATTCACAGAATAAATATGTGCAGCATGTGATGTGGTGTGTGGGATGAAGAGAAGATGGAGGGGTGTGCAAGGAACAGCGTGGTGGAATGAAGAGGTGAGACAGGCTGTGGCACAAAAGAAGAAAGCATACAATGAATGGATGAGAAATAGGGGCATAGAAGAAGTTTAGAGGCGGAAGAGAGAGTTATATGTAGAAAGGAAGAGAGAGGTGAAAAGATTATTAAGAGAGAGTAAGAAGAGAGCGGATGAGGAATTTGGAAAGAGCTTGAGCGTAAAGTGGAGGGACTGTAAGAAAATGTTCTGGAAAGAGGTGAAAAGAGTAAGACAGGGTGGAAGTGAAGTTAGCAGGGGAGTGAAAGATAAAAATGGTATATTACTAGTGGAGAAGGGAGACAAAGTGAGCAGATGGAGAGAACACTTTAAGGAATTGCTGAACATAAAGGATGGAAGTAATGCGAGTATAAGTGGCTGGGGAATGGCTGGGAGAAGGAGGGAGGTGAGAAGACAGGATGAAATCATTAGAACAGAAGTTGTGGAAGCAATGAAGAAAGTTAAACTGGGGAAAGCCTCAGGAACTGATGAAGTGTGTGGTGAAATGCTGAAGTATGTGGAAGAGATAGTAGTAGAATGGATGTGGAAAATGTGCAGATTGGCCTGGGAGGAAGGTAGAGTCCCGGAGGATTGGAAGTCAGGTATAATTTTTCCCTTGTACAAAGGAAAAGGGGAAAAAGAAGTGTGTGGTAATCATAGGGGCATCTGTCTTCTTAGTAAAATAGGAAAAGTGTATGGTAGGATACTTATTGACATAGTTAGAGAAAGAACAGAGGAGTTAGTTGGAGAAGAACAGGGAGGCTATAGGAAGGGAAGAGGTTGTGTAGATCAGATCTTTAGTGGAAAAGTTTCTAGAGAAGGGAAAGAAATTGTATGAGGCTTTCATGGATTTGGAGAAAGCATATGACAGGGTGGATAGACAAGGATTGTGGAAAGTATTAAGAATATATGGAGTAGATGAGAAGTTGTTGAATGCTGTGAAGAGTATGTACGATGGTGCGAAGGCTGCAGTGCGTGTGGATGGTGAACTGAGTGAATTTTTCTCTTTGATGGTTGGGTTGAAACCGGAATGTGTCATGTCTCCATGGTTGTTCAATCTGTACATGGATGGGGTAATACAAGAGGTACAAGGTAGGGTAGTGGATGTTGAAGTGGCCCTGGTGAGAGAGGGTAGTGTTTGGAAACTCCCTGTACTGTTGTTTGCAGATGATACTGTGTTGTTCAGTGAAGACGAAGGAGAGCTGCAAGGCTTGGTGGATGAGTTTGGGAGAGTGTGTAAGAAACGGAATCTAAAGGTGAATGTAGGGAAGAGTAAAGTGATGGTCTTTGAGAGAGGTGAAGTCAGTGAATGTACAGAGATATTGGATGGTGAGGAATTGGAAAATGTGAGTACGTTGAAGTACTTGGGTAGTGTGATGAGTAAGGATGGAGATTTGGAGGGTGAAGTGCTTGAAATGGTACAGCAGGGAAGAAAGGTTGCTGGTTCCTTCAAAGCAGTGATAAGAAGCAGGGAAGTGAGCATGGAAGTGAAAAAGTTACTACATGACAGTATTGTGATACCAACTCTAACGTATGGAAGTGAAGCTTGGATGTTGCTGGAAGGACACAAGTCAAGAGTGAGAGCAGTGGAAATGAGTTATTTAAGAGGAGCCTGTGGAGTCACATGGAGAGACAGGCTGACGAATGAGGATATAAAGGAGCGTTGTGGTGTGGATGTAGATGTGATAGGAAGTGTTAGGAGGAACACACTGAGGTGGTTTGGCCATGTGGAGAGGATGGAGGGTGAAACTGACGAAGAGAGTGTATGTGAGTGAGGTGGAGGGGGGAAGAGGGAGGGGGAGGCCGAGGATGAGATGGAGGGATGGGGTGGAGAGGTATATGAGAGAGGGGGGTGTGAGTTGGGAGCTGGGCAGTGAAATGGCGGGGGAGAGAGCGACGTGGAGGCGATTTGTTTGTGGCCACCCCGAACGGGATTGAGGAGTCTGGCAATAGATAGATAGATAGAAAAAAAGAATAGTGCTAAGAACGCTGCCTTGGGGAACACCTTTGTATTGTGGGAATGGATCTGAGTAAGTATGCTGAACACAGACTCTAAAGAAACCAGCTGATAGAAAATTCTTCAGGAAAACACCAAGGTTACCATCATTACCACGAGAACAAACTGTGCGTAAAACATGGTAGTGCCAGGCTGTGTCATAAGCCTTCTCAAGGTCAAAGAACACTGCGGCAACAGATTGTCGAGAGGTGAAGGCTGAACGGATATAAGTCTCTAGATTTAGGAGGGGAGTTAAGGTGCTGCGAGCTTTTCAAAAAACAAACCGTGAAGAGGAAAAAGCTGCTTGGATTCTAGGAGCCACATAAGATGATTTATCATATGCTCGAACAATTTGCAAAGACAGCTAGTAAGAGCAATGGGGCGATAATCTTCAGGGGCATGGCCAAGCTTTCCCGGTTTAAGAAATGGGAGAATGACAGCATTACGAAAAGAGGGAGGAAATACACCCTCTGTCCAGATACGATTACAAATAGCTAATAATAAGACCAGGGCCTGGGGGAAAAGGTGACGGAGCACATTATACTGTATGCCATCACGACCCTCGCAAGTGTTCTTACAAAGATGAAGGGCAGAGGTCAATTCATGGAGCGTGAATGGTGCGTTATATGAATGACTGGACGACAGCTTGAAGACAACAGGTGTACATTCAGTAGCAGCTTTAAGGGCATGGAATTCAGGTGAGAGATGAGAGCCACTATTAACATTACTAAAATGAAGACCTAAGCCATTAGCAACTAGATGAGCATCTGCAACTGACTCCCCATCTAAATGTAGGACAGGGGAAGGCATGGGAAGATGCATACCGGCTATTTTGTGTTTACGTTTCCAGACAGAAGCAATGCGTATATTGGTAGTAATGGTGGAAACGTATAATCTCCAACTACATCGTTTAGCCTGTTTAATAATCCTACAAAGAAGAGCATGGGCCTTTTTAAACAGTATAAATGTACTCTGTTCATCTGGTGTGTTGCGTTTGCACAGGTTACTCTTCCAACCTGCATGTTTAACATGGAGTGCCACAGTACAATCCGAATTCCACCAAGGCACACACTTCGAAGTAAAAGGATGGGACGACCTAGGAATCGCAGTCAAGGCTTCACTTAGAACTAACACAGGTGAACATATCTAAAATAGTAGAGAAGAAAGACGGAGGTATAGAAGGAACAGTTAAAGAAGTAAATGATGGCCAGTCAGTTTTCAGAGAACCCCATCAAGGGGGTCTGAGTATGGGACAGTATGTAGTAAGAGTAAGTTTGACAGGAAAGTGATCACTATATACAACGTCTGAAAGAACATACCAGTGGAAATCTAAAGAAAGAGAAGGGGAGCACAAGAAGAGATCCAGACAGGAGAAAGTACGCATTTTAGTATCAAAATGCGTTGAAGTTCCTGTATTCAATAGGGATAAATCATTATTAAAAATAAAAGATTCAAGGTGGCGGCCACGCAAATTGGTAACGGCATCGCCCCATACAGCATGACGACAGTTAAACTCTCCCAAAAATAAATCTAGGGTGAGTAACTGGGATAATAAAAGAGATAAGGCAGAGAAATCAATAGGAAGGGAAGGAGAGAAATAAATAGAAGCCACCGTAATCCAACGGCCAAGAAAAACACGAATAAAATGACATGGAACAGTGGTGTTAATGGATAAACATTCAAGAGGAACTGAATGGTGGACTAGGATAGCTGCAACAGAAAGAGTACCAGGACAGAACAAGAAACAATAGCCGCGGATAGGTACCGGAGGGGAAGACAAACGGGGTTCTTGTAAAAAAATTAAGGACGGACAGTGAACTGAAAGAAGATAGCGAAGATCATTGCGATGGGCCGTAAAGCTACGTATGTTCCATTGTGAAACAGACATATTTAAACTTTAAAACACCTAATAAAAAAAACAACAGAAAAATACAATCTGAGAAAGATACAAGATAATTAATATTAAAGATAAAATATAATAAACAGGAAGCAAAATATAATACTTAGGAAGTAAAATATAATACACAGGAAGTAAAATATATAACATAGGAAGTAAAATATAGTACACACGATGTAAAATATAGTACAGATTAGTAACATATATTACCGAGTCGTTACGATAGTAGGAATACGGGCAGAAGGTGGAACTGGTGGACGAGAGGGACGGTCACCATAGCCTGGAAGCATGGGGAAAGAGAGAGGGGAAGGAGTACTGGAAGAAGTGGAAAAGGAGGGGGGTAAAGAGGAGGAGGGGACAGAAGGTGAAGGAGGGGGAGATGAAGGAGGAAGAGGAGTAGGGAGGTCAGGCGAAACAGGGTGAATTTCAACAGAGAGGGTGGAAGGAGAGGGTACAGCATAATCTGCTGAGTCTGGTGTGGAGGTTAAAATATAATCCATAATCTTAGGGATGGTTTCATTGTCGTCATCGCCAGAGGGTTTTGTGTCACAAGTAGCCAGCAGTGGAGAGGGGGACCGTGACTGGGGAAACTGCTTAGATGTGGGTTTCGACAAGGTAGAGTGTATCGATTTGGCGGGGGGGGGGGGGGTATTCGTCGCACGGACTTTACGAGCCGGAGAAGCTGGAGGATGGGCAGAAGAGGTCTTAGAGTTCGACGTGGTGGGCAGTCTTCACTTACCACTTGAGGAAGATGGGGGTCGAGTATTACGTTGGGCTAGAGGCACAAAACGGCTGGTATGAGACACAGAACTGGAAGAGTGAGAGGAAGGACGAGGTTGGAAATGGGGGGAAGGATGAGAAGAAGGAACACATAAGGAAGGGGATGGAGAGGAGGCAGGGGTAGAGGAGTCTAAATTAGAGAAAGAATTAGAGACAGGAACAAGAGCAGTCTGTAAGGAGAGGGCTGAACTAGAGGAGGGTTTAGGAAGAGAGGAAGGGGAGGTGGAAATAGAAGTATTGAGGGGAAGGGAAGAGGGGACAACAGTCACAGGGCCAGGGACAGAGTGAGAGGTGGAAAGACGAGAAGTGGGAAGAGAAGAAGGGATAACAGATACAGAGACAGGTACAGAAGGGGAAGAAGAAATAATACGTTGTTAGAAGCAGATGGAACAACAGGAACAGAAGGGTAAGTAGATACAGACAGATGCGCGGAAGAAGGTTGCGAAAGAGAGGAACGAAGACGGCTGGTATAAGTGGCGATACTTTGAAAACCCTGACGATGAACACAAGTACGTCCGTCACGAAGAGACAGCCCCTCATAGTAACGAACTCGGGCAACTTCTGACTCATATTTATAGGTCAGACAGTTGCAATGAAAGGCAGCATGTGCTTGATCACAATTTGGCCAGCAATAGACAACAGCAGGGCATTCAGCTTGGGAGTGACCAGGTTGTGAGCAAAGAGGACAATGTTGGGAGGAAAGGCAATACTTTGGGGGATGGCCGAATCTCCAACACGAAGTACATTGACGGGGGAAGGGGATAAACTCCCCCACTGGAAGTCGTGTACCTCCAAAGATGACAGTGTCTGGGAGGGTGTGAGAGTCGAAGGTAATCTTGGCTATATTGGTAGAACGTCGGCAGTTACCTCGTGGAGGGACAGAATAACATGTCACGGTCTGGACTGGACAACCCTGTTCGGTGAGTATGTCAAAGATTATTGGGGAACACTCTAGGAGAGACCTGTTTCCAAGTTTAAGGGAAGTTGGTAAGACAACCTTGCTAGTACGTGAGTTATGAAGTTTATCACATTGAACAGGGATAGGGACTCCTGATGGGTCAACAAGTTTAGACATGGCTGCAGCTTGTTGTTCAGAGTTACCGGTAACTAGGGATTACTCATCAAAACAGGAGTGAAAGAGAACATTAGGACCAACCTGACGGATGAGTTGTAATTAAAAGAGAAGGTCATCAGAAGAGAGAGGAGAGACAGGTGGGATACTGAAAAACTTGGTCCAAGTTCCAGGGTCAAACAATGAGGAAGAAGGAAGGGGAACGGTAGAGAAGATAGAAGAGCGGGGGCGGGAGGAGATGAGGAAAGGGGATGAAGAAGCAGCGATAGAGGTAAACGAGGAATTACCGGAGTAAAGAGAAGAAGTACAGGAAGGGAGTGGAGACTGAGTTGCAAATGAAGTAGAGGAAGCCAGGGACGTGTTGCTAGGGGGGGTTGAAGACCCTGTGATGTCATTTGGAACCTGGAAAGGTTTTAGCATGATGATGAGGGAGGGTGAGGAAAAGGGAGCTGGAGATATGTGGACGTCAGGGAGAGAGGCAGGTTGGGGTAAAGTAGATGGTGATGTAACTATATGAGGAGAGGAGGAAGAAGACGAAGTAGGAGGAGAACAGGAAGAGAGGGAATGTGGCGGAAAAGAAGGGGAGGGGGAATCCGCCTGACCAGGAGAAAGTCCAGGAAGAGAGGCCGGGGTTGTCGTTGGGGTCAAACAATCGGCAGAACCTAGGGAGGGGGAACCTGTACCAAATTCCATTAATTTTTCACTAAGGAAAGGAAAAAAGCTCATCGTGACTGTAGAAAAAGAAAGGACTGTTTGGGCGGAACGCACAGTCTAGAGACCAGACCAACGACCCAAGTAGAGGTCAAGCTCCGAGTATGCACTCCCTACCCTACCCTAGATGGGATAGCAACATTGTGCGGGAGGACTAAGTCCTCCAGCACAATGCTGGGCCACTGGCTATTGGCCATGAGTTCTACTGCCAAGTGACAGCATCCCCAGAACCGAAAGATGCTGCCTAGCGGCAGTTCCGCCTCTGCAGAGAGCTACCTCTGCAAAGGTCCACATACTGGGGTGGTGCCAAACCACCATGATCTCCACAATTGGCCAGACCAATAGCCCATGAACACACCCATATCCTTCCTGTTGCATCTTACTCGAGTCACAGATGAGAATTTTGATGAATGTGGAAATTTCCACATTATTTAATGCCAAAGATAGGTTAGAGAGGATAGGAGAAAAGGATAGAAGAAGCAATAGTACAAGAAAAGAGCTTTGCAAAATTAGTTGAGACAGTGACAGGGACTCAAGGAGAGGGGAGAGGGTAGAGCAGAGTGGAGGCGTATGTGCAACATCCACCTAGCAACCAGACTCCCACACTTTTGGAGTGCATTAAGGTACCCTGCTATAGCTCCCCTACACATCGACCCAATCAACGTCTCCGAAACCCCCCCACGACGACAACGAGCAAGGAAACGGGGGTGGAACTGAGGTATATTATTTACTTTCTCACGTTTTCTCTCTGGATGTGCATATAGTGAGGCGCCATAGCATTTATCATACGCTCAGTATTCAGTTCTCTGCTTCTGACTTGCCGCGTCAGTGAACTGTATTGGTAAACGCTTGGCTAATGTTCGAATTTAAAAACCCAGAAATGGGGCGATTACCCTTGCTGATTTCACCCCCAAACACAGAGGGAACGTTCATGTAAATTTATGCGCGTAATGTCCGATATTTAATTGTTAGAATTCATGCAAGAAAACATAGTGTTACTGTACAACAGGAAACAAATTTTAATTAGATTTCATAGTGGAGCATGTTAATTGAAGTCCTCAGTACATTCCCTTGGAAAGCTGAAATTCCAAAGGGTGTCTTTGGTCTCATGAGTAAATATATAGCTAAAAACAAAATTTATTCAGTGTATCTTTTGCCTGCTGGAAGAATCTCTTCTCTATCTCACAGAGCACAAAAGGTTATTAGCCTCTGAAAACCATCGCGGTCGGGCCGGGCCAGGCCCGGTCGTGTCGGGTAGCTCATTTCTCAGCTGAACATAAACATCACTTCGCTACGCTTGCTCGCTCTCTTGTAATAAAAACAGGCTCCTATGGCTCTCCTTTGACTGATTACAATAGTCTCGCATTACTTGAAATATTTTTCCATTTCTCCCGATTATGAGATAATTAATGGTCACAGTATTAATACCCTCTCAATCCTGTGAATCACTCTTAGCTAAATAAAATCGTCTGGCGTACCTGGAATAGAATAATAGAATTGTCCTGACTGTCATATGACATTATGGTGTCAAGGATATATATACCAAGTGGTTTCCCCCTCCCCCAACCTATGATCCTAGATAAGCCTATGGTAATTAACGAAATCGTAAAAACGAAATACCGAAAGCATGTGTTGCGTGAGAGAGAGACACAGGACACAGTGTGAATTTTCCATATTCTTTTCAAACGTTTTGGGAGAAACAAAATCCATTAGATATGTTGGAGAAAATAAGACTTCGAGCTCTTTACTGTGTTTCCCTCCCAAATAAAAAATCTACTGGTCACAATGGATCAGCCGCAGTAAGGATAAAGTTCTTCCTTTTTCAGGTCATGGTAGCAGATAAAGCACTGGAGAAGATCAAACGTGGTGGCTTTTCGCTGATCGACTTCAAGAATTACATTAAAGTCGTTGTGGCCTCCAGATACACAGACTCCAAAGGCAACACTCCTTATTACATCAGCAGCAATGGTATATCAGTGTTTGCTGCCTTTGGATGGGGAATACGGTAAGTACTAGGGGTCACAAAAGTATCGGTGCACAGGGTGTCCGATGCCTACCGATAATATTCGAACAACTGCTTTTATTAAAACGTCTCATTGTGTATGAACAATGTCTGTTCTTATAAATATAACATCTGCTATATGTCTGCAAGAGGTTATTGCTAGTTGGTGACACATGACACCTCCTAGGGCTACCAACGTGTGGTAGGTCGAACACTAATGTTTCAGTGACCTTCCTTCTGTGGTCGAAAATGGTCCATGTATATTGTGCACCGATACTTTTGTGTTCCACAGTATACATATCCCTTCATCACCCTTCCCTGTTACGAAGCCAACATAACACAGAACCCAAGGACTATGCCCACATTGTACTGCAACATTCCCACCCACATACACCAAGCACAACAAACATCATACACCACAGTATCACTCCATAGATAATCCATCAACATAGCCTCAGCAGAAGATCTTTGGGAGCGACTGGCTAAAGTGGCCAGTATCCTGCAGTCCACTGGGTTCACGTCCAGAGTAGCATGGGGTTACAAAAGCAATGACAACCTATATGACATCTAGTGTAATTTATTGTTGCTGTCTATGTGCCATATTATTAAGGACAGGGGATACTTTTAATCACTCAGGCTCGAATAACTCAATTTCAGATGAATAAAATCGTTTGACGTTAGCTAGAACAGAACAGAATAATTGCCAAGACCACGACAGCATTAATAGTCACAATAATAACAGTATCAAGTTCCCATGATTCACTACCATTTCATTAAATTTTTTAGCAGCAGATTATACTGTACTGACGAACTCGGGCTGAACAGGGAGCAGTGTGTACCAAGTAAACAGTTAAATCGCTGAAAAAAAAAAAAAAAGGATTTTGGACAAAGCGTCCAGCGAAATTTTTGAGAGACTTCAGGACGTTATACCAGGACAAATTTTGGTTAAAAAATACTACAACAGGGGGCCCATTTCTCAACATTAAGGAGTTGTAATTACTAATTTCTTTTTAGCGAAAATTGTTTCTTTCTTAATTAAACAATAAGGTCATCAATAACTGCAGCTCCGTGTCAGCTGCGATAGGGATCATTTCCCCCTTTAAATTAGGCATAGAATAACCTCCTCGCGTTTCCTAAAAATAAATAAATAAATAAATAAAAATCTCACGGAAACACTGTATATAAAAATGAGCAATAACGATATTTCAGTCTCTTCGCAAGAGGTATTGGGACTGTCAGCCACTATGCAACACGTAATAATCAAATTCATGCTGGGTGAACTGGGGCAAAGGTGAAGCAAATTTTAACCCAGAGTCTGAGCAACCTGAAAATCAGGCTCGGGTTCTCCACTTAAGAGCTGAACGTGCTAAGTCATGCACTACTGGGTCACCCTATTTCAAGAGACTATAGCAATTCCGTAAAAAGGCACCATAGCACTACTACTACTAGCACTACTACTCTACTACTACATAGCAGTAGTACTGCTACTCTACTACTACATAGCAGTAGTACTGCTACTCTACTACTACATAGCAGTAGTACTGCTACTCTACTACTACATAGCAGTAGTGCTGCTACTCTACTACTACATAGCAGTAGTACTGCTACTCTACTACTACATAGCAGTAGTACTACTAGTACTACTACTCTTCTACTACCACTGCTACATAGCAGTAACACTACTAGTACTATACCTAGTACCTTGTACTAGTGCAAGCACTTCTATTACTACTGCTACTATTACAAGTAGTAGTAGAAGTAGTAGTAGTGGTAGTAGGTATACTAGCAGCAGCAGCAGTAGCAGATTCATCTTACTGTGAACCCAGTGATCTTCAAGATGAAACTGTCTTTCTCCTGCAATCCAGCATCCATCTTTCGAGGGATTAAGAAGGAGTCTGAGAGATATTTATATATCTAGGCAGCTGATCAGTCTGGTGATATCGATGCGACCACATGAAGGCGTCCCTCTCCAGCACTACCAAGACGGAATTACATGGTTAGATGGCTGATCGTCATAGCTGAAGCTTGTTTTATTAAAATCATCAGCACTGACGGGATTTCAGTTATACCTGCTGTGTCTTGCTAAAAAGGGGTGATTAAATACTAACTCTTTTGGAGTCTCTGGCACTACGGAAGTTAATATTACTGGTTATAGTTAATGACTCACAATTGGAAAAGTCTCCCCCATGCTAAAGAATAATGGTCTAAAAGTAGCACGATTAAGTCACACACACACACACACACACACACACACACACACACACACACACACAGGCCCTTATAAACTGGTTATATTGTTATTGTTTTTCCTTCCTCAGGCAAGGTGCACCATTCTACCGTCCATTCCAAACACTGATGACCCGACTGGAAGACGCTGGTATTATAGAGCACTGGACTGTGGAAGTTATTGATCAGCGGGTGAAGGAGAACAGGCAGAGTGCTGACCTGGATCCTACTGTTCCTGAGGATACTAGAGTAAGAATTGAATAACTTTACCATTTTAGTAAGTTAATGTTTTTCATATGACATTCCTTCTGTAATTCTGTCCACATTACCAGACACCTTAATGCCGCAAAAGTTGGCCACAAATAAATCGCCTCCATGATACCCTGTTCTCTGTCATCTGGCTTCCTTTTCTCCAACTCACACCCCTCCCCCGGTATAACCCACCCCATCCCTCAGCCTCATCCTCGGTCTCCCCTTCCCCTTCCAGTCCACCTCAGTCACATACACTCTCCTAGTCAGTCTCTCATTCTTAATCATTTCAACATGGCCAAATTTCCCCTACTGATTTTTATTCCTGGTCTCACTTCACTAAGATCACATTCCTGTTTTTTCTTGAAATCTCCTGACTATTTAATCCGGATCTGAAAGAATCCTTATGAATTGGCAGGATTAGGTATAGCCATCATGAAACCCTCACAACGGGGATTGGGAGGGGGGTCTCACAAAATGAATAAAATACGCCTCGTAGTAGGAAAAACAAACTACTAACGGCGCCGTCTGGAAAGGGATTGTTTTACTCCCTATTAGAATGCAGGCCGACGATATTGATCTGCAAGTGAAGGAAAATGGGCAAGGTGGTGCTGAGGTGAGTCCTGCTGCTGCTGGTGTCTTTACAGTAAACCAAATAATATTACTTTTAGTTCAATATGCTGTTCAATATGTGTTCTAAATTAAAAGAGTATTGCATATCCCCTTCACTATAATGCCACCGTCCACATCACATTCATGCTTGTTTCAGATTTTGGTCGACAAAGGCAGACTTTTTAGGCAGTGGGGTTCGATGCAGCTTTAAAATGCCTTCGGTATAAAGAGTCCTTTCCTAAATTAGTAATATCATGAGGTAATAACAAGCGTAAATCAATAAAATACATCATCTGAGTCAAGAGGTTAAACATTATTTCCGTGCAATATCACTGTCGTTTCTCTGCAGTTTTCTGAATTATATCAGTCTGTCTGTCTAAATACCTAGGCTGTTTCCCCTCTAACGGGGGGGAGCTAAGACAGGACGACACACTCACCATACTACTCATCCACCAACCCATCCACCCACAAGCACGCATGCACGCGCACGCACACACACACACACACACACACACACACACACACACACACACACACACACACACACACACAATTACTCGTATCTAAGCCTCTAATAATGGGACACTTGCAGATATTCTAGATTTCTTCTTTGCAATATATATAGCATAATCATCCTGACCAATTTTCCCACCTAAAGATGAGGTGCGGTGTGGTAGGGTGAGATCCAGGAAGAAGGAAAGAGAATCTACGAATCTGCAGAATTATGAACAAAAGATCCACTGAAATTAGAAACCTCTTTCATTCACTCACTCACTCAAGACCCCTTCATCCTGGCTCCACCTCACTCCCTTAATCATCACATTATTTGTTGATATTATTGTGGTCACTTCCGTTGATGAAATTTGTATGGTCTATAAAGATAGTCATGTCTTGTAATTGTATAGGTGCAAATTTGTTGTTGTTACCCAACCCCTGTCTGCTTGGCCGAGCAGGCTCGTCGACCAAGAGTAAGCAGTTGCTTTTGTGGGGCCGACCTACTGGTACAGTACAATACATACACCGTGTAGGGATCCGACGTCCTCTTGTGATAGGCAGCACCTCACCATGGTCTGACCAGGATCCTTCCCACGGCAAGGTGCAGGGAACTATGAGGAGGCTGTGCCCCAACCAGGGTGCAGAGCCACCTCTTGTAGGTCCCTCATCAGCGCTGGTGGTTTCGAGCTATAGTGAAATCCTCCAGAACTGCTTCTTTAGTTGAATGAATGAGATTATTATTATTTTTATTATTATTATTATTATTATCATTATTATTATTATTATTGTTTCTTCTGCCTACGGGTGACTTTACACTCCCTCTTCTGTCTTTCTTTCCTCTTTCTTCTGCCTATGGGTGACTCTACACTGAGTGACAAGCCAAATGGTTTCCTGTACACCAGGAAACCATTTACTACGCTGGGTGGTAACCATATAACCAAATTATGGCGCCTGGTGGTTTAGTGGGTAAATGAGGTGTTCCAATCGGAACGAGCCGGTGCAGGTTTATTGCTCACGTAATGCCACTCAGGGATGAGTCAGGCTGGTCACTCATCTTAAATGTCAGGACCAACTTGCCTAGCCCCGGGTTCCTACGCTTCTCATGGGGCAGCATAGGATTAGGTGATGGATGGATGGATGGATTATTATTATTATTATTATTATTATTATTATTATTATTATTATTATTATGGTTATTATTATTACCATTATAATTATTAGTATTAGTAATAGTATTACAATTATTAATATTATTATTACTATTATTAGTATTTGTATTAGTATTGTTCTGGTTGTTGTTCATATTCCTGGTTTGTTACTATTGCTGACGTTGTTGTTACTGATGTTTAGTGTTGTAGTTATTGTTGT
The DNA here is from genome assembly GCF_032717465.1 of Coenobita brevimanus. Classification (NCBI taxonomy): domain Eukaryota; kingdom Metazoa; phylum Arthropoda; class Malacostraca; order Decapoda; family Coenobitidae; genus Coenobita; species Coenobita brevimanus. The sequence goes on along the minus strand of NC_136993.1, from coordinate 59,925,917 downwards.
GTTCTACTTCCAGGAAAAGTCTCGCGAGCTGCCGTTGGGCCTGAACCACCTGCAGGGCGCCTTCTACCTGCTGTTCCTGGGCTGCACGCTGGCTGCCGTCATCCTACTGGCGGAGATCCTGGCTCATATCCACTACAGATATGAGTGAAGTCGATTCATCTTTGCCTCCATGCCGTCCATTGGCTGACAGTGTGGTGATATGACTGTCGATCAGTGACGTGGATGTTCTACTTATCTACCTATTGTGTGACGGCCTGGGATGCCAGTGTCTCAGTCTCGACGCATTAACCACCCATTTTTCCACGGGACATTACTCCTGCATTCTATAACTGTCTACAGGAATGCGCGAAGAAAAATTTGCCCAACTTTAATATACCTTGGAGTCTGTACTGATGTCTGGTTATCCACTCCCTTGATGTAGTGCTGCGAACTTCTTCCATTACCTTTATGTGTGTGTGTGTGTGTGTGTGTGTGTTTTTCAATATCTGTCCCCCTCCCTCCTTATTTCTTTCATCCCTTCTCTCACTTCAGGTGGCTCTGCACTTAGTGACAAGCCTTTTATTACTTGTAACACAAGTAGCCATTTACAGTTGTGGGTGATGACTATATAGCCAGGCAATGGGGTGATGCGAAGCCTGCTGTGCTGTACCTGCTAACTGGGTGGAGGGACAATTTCGGTGTCCATCCGGGAGCCAAACCTCTCAACTCCTTCCCGCGCCTGGCTGTGGCAAGGTATTGTCCACTGCAAGGGGGCATCGGCTCAATGCACCGGTTGGCTTGAGGGCAGTTGCTTACCTGTGGTTGACGGGTCTGCACGGCCAGACTGACTGGGGTTACTCTACAATAACAGCAACTCTTGTAGAAACCCAGCCCATTAATTAGTGGGAAATGGGTTGGTGTGATGGTGATCATGATGATGGTAGCAAATATTATCTTTGTTTTATTGATGATCGTCAGTTTGATAATGACGATGGTGATGATTATGATGACGGCCAACAGATACATACTAACTAACCTTGTTCTAAATATGATCGACAGGGAAAATGTGGTAAAATGATACTCACCGTGAGTACGACTACGATTATCAGTTTGCTAATGATGATGATTCCCTGTAGAATCAAACAAATCACACTGATCTTTTGATGGTGATGAAGATGATGATGATAATGGTACGAACCTTTTGGCATCTATCTTTTTTTAAGGATAAAGAACTATTATATATATATATATATATATATATATAATTTTTATATATATATATATATATATAATTTTTTTTTTTTTTCAATATGAGATGTGGTATATACAGTTGTGCTATAGAGCGGCAAGGCATTGGTGGAAATTGTTTAGAACCTCAAATGGATTAAAGTTCTTATGGCGTGTGTGTGTGTGAGGTGAGATGGGTTTAAAGAGACAACTGACAGGGCAAGAGAAAGGTATAAGGTGTCGTAGTAGGATGGAAACAGCTGATCACGGTGTCTTATAACTTATGTTGATGGAATGCGTACTGAGTCAAAAGGAAATATAACAAACGGAAAGGAAGGGAATGAGATGAAAGGGAAGCCAAAGAGGAGATGGGAGACTGATTGGTGACACAGTCTGAATCATAGTAGTTAGAGCATTCAAGATAGTGCAAGAGTATGAGAGGTGCTTAACAAACAGCAATTGGAAATGTAATAGCTTATGAAGTTCTGACACCCTGCTAGTGAGTGGTCTGTAACAGAAAAGGATTGAAGCACGTGAAGTAATCATCGGGGTGACCAGCGGTGTTTGAATGTGGATGTTTCAGCTTATTTTATTTTGTTGTAATTATATATTCTGTGTGACATAATACAGTGAGGATAAAGACTGATGGTGATTTTTCTCGGTGTTGGGCTCCTGCCCACTTGAGTGGGTACAACAAGATTGAAGAGAACACACACACACACACACACACACACACACACACACACACACACACACACACACGAGGTAGCAAGGAGGAGCAAGAGAAAGCTTCCACAGCTGATGATATTCACGACAATGTCATCGCTAGAGGACATAAGTGACGGAGTAGTAAATATCGTTTTCAAAAGTTTAAATCACAGATACATTATTCTGCTGTTAGGAAAGTTTTGTTATGCTGGATCAGGGTGGTTTGTCTACCCAGGTCTAGGATATCCCTCGATGTCTTGCGGTCTGTGGTTATCTAACACAAGGTATAAGCCACTTAAACTCAGCCAAAGCTAATTGCGAAGCAGTGGAACTGGGACTTAACAATATTCATACCCATGTTTACTGTCCTGCTAATTGTTTCCTTAAATATCGAAATTTCTTTAGCTTCTCCTATTTGTTCATGGAGATGTGGTGGTCATATTGTTACCACAACTATCACTGGGAAACTTAGTACTCGGGAAGGGATGAAGTAATGGAAAAATCTGTTTCCCTCAAGACTACAGTGTGAAGGAGGGGGGGAAGGATATGGCAGATGAACCACTGATCTATCAAACACATTCCACGTTTCATATAATTTGTATTAGCCTGAAATGACGATCATTTCTCATTGACAATAAAATATTATCAAGATGTCTCTCTGTTTGTTCTCATTATGTATTTCAAAACCTTTCGCACTTTGAAATAATAACAGAATTTTTAGATGTATAGTTTTACTGATCTCATAAAGCAATAAACTATTTGTCCAATTCTGCAGAATTGGTTGTATGTGAGAGCGTGGGAGGAAATTTGTTAATGATGTATGTGTGTATATATGTACATACATATACCCGGTATAAACACATAGTTTGTTAGATTATTTAGTTATCAGAAGTTATTCCAATCATGATTCAAAACTCCTGTTGCTGAATTGGCACGAAACCCATTGTGTTACTATGATTCCCAATCCAATGGGTGATTTAGTGTGGGGTGAGAGCACTGCGCAAAAGTGGCAGCGCCCTATCACCTGTATATAAATGCGAGGAGCCGCCACACCCTCACCGTCACACTACGTATCCTGCTTTCAACATAGGTGACAGTGCTACTACGGACCCTGCTCTTGTAGAGCAAGGAGGCTTTGTAACATCTGCTTTTAAGCTATTGGCTTTGTATAACAGGTTGTGTTTTTAATGTACTTTAATATCGATAAAGATTACGAATCTAAAATATGAGTATAGCATATGCAGAGATACAGTGGTAATGAGTGATTACAGAAGTCAACGAGATGTGCCATTGAGTCAGTATCACAAGATCTCATTACTCTGGAGTCCACATCAGTCCAGAGCAATTAAACTTTTATTGCTGATTTACTGGAGAGTCTCAGGAAAATTAAAAAGTTTTCTATCGCCAGTATTTAAATAATATATTAACCATAATACTTATCTCCCCAAAAGATAATGCTTGTCTGTGATTAGAGACTTTCAACATTCCCAAGGCAATGCACGATGGCCTTTACAAAAAAAGAAAATATCGATCATTCAAAGAGGTGATTGTTCCATATCTCTGCGCAAATGTTGGAAAAGTTTATGGATTCGTGTTGCTACATTTCACGAATTATGTGCTTGTATCGCTTGTATGGTCGACAGCTGCTTCCATAAAACCCGTCAAAGGGCCTGAGACTATACAGAATGAAAAAGGTATCTGGAGGTATTTGTCCAACGATCGATTGCTCCGAGTTTTAAGTGAACTGATGAATATGAACGAATGGCCTTCAACTAGAAGATATTTAGAAGCAAAAACTGAGTAGTTACACAATGGTATCCACCCTAATGTGGATGCCATAATTAACAGCCTACCCATTACCGCCGAGTGGGCTTAGTGGTTAGCATCATTGACTGATAAGCTGCCGGACCGTTACCTGCAGGGTTCGAATCCTTGTCTAGGTAGATGACATCGTTTGACTCAGGTGTATATCCATCCTTTACCGGATGGCAGGTAAAATGAATCCCTAGGGGAGATAACTATGGTAACCTGGATGATGTAATGGTGTTGTATCCCAGGACAGTAGGTGAATAACTCGCCGTGTGGCGTATATTACACCACAAAGTATTGTACCTCGCATTTCATCTACAGACGTGGTTTCCTTCCATCGTGGCTTTTTCCTCATTTCATCTACACACGTGGTTTCCTTCCCTCATGGCTTTTCCCCACCTTGTTCTCGGAATTAGCATCGCTATTGGTGCCGCTTCCAATAGAATTCAATTTCTCTTCCCTCCTCACCTGTAGTGGTGCCTAAACCAATCAAATTTGTGTATTCAGGCAAGCTAGCCTACCGGTGCTCCTCCCACCTCATTAGGGGGCTTAAAACCGAGCGGGCGACCTAGCTCCGGCCATCTTTCAACTCAGAACTTCACCCGGCTACTACCTGCCTTGTTCTTCGTCTCTCCTGGTAAAATCTGGCCACGAGGTACAACTTTACATATACGATACACATAAACACAACAGCCCGGCACTCCCGTTTCTCACTAAATTCATTACTCATATTCTTAGTCTGTAACTATTCATTCATGTAATTGATCTACACACGCCGTACTGTAGTGGCCTTGAACTATTTTGATATCATGCAACAGCTCTGTATTGTTCCAAGTCAATAATCACTGCCCTGTCTATTTCTTCCCAGCACATTGGCGTTTATTTCCTAACCATTTGCCTTGGTGTAGCCCCTAGTAAAATATATATCCCTATAACCAAAAATGACACAGTGGTGACCCTAACCCCTTAACACGCCACAGCCACACACTCAAAGGCCCATGCTACAAAAATGGGCACCGCGGCTAATTGCCTTTTGACGACTACCCTCACCTTTACATTTACTTAGTGATAGTCGGACAAAGCATACATGGGTCGCATTAGGAGAACCAGTAAAAGAAGCTATATATTTTGGGGTAAATGAGGGCCTTCTATTGAAAGCCTCATTTTTTGTACGGATCTCTAGGGGTGAATTATAAATGAGTGAATGAAACGACATGGAAGAATGAATTCGCGGAGATAGAAATATAAACGTGTGGGAGTTTTAGTCCCAGGAGGTTCTAGTTAATCTAAATATCTATGGCAAAAATTTATGAGTCTGACAGGACGAAACTGCATACCGAATAATAAGGAGAGTTAACATGACCTCTAGAGATAAAAGTTAGAAATCATTATCACGTGAACTGGAAAAGAACGAATGTAACAGCTGTTGCAAGACGTAAAAAAAAATGTCGACCAAACTTACCCACACGCAGGAATAATATTTGCTTCTCCAGGATGGTATAAATGAATCATGTACCTGCTTAAAAAAAAAAAAATCTTTATTCTGAAGCCCGATGGCTATCACTTTAAAGTCTCCGAAGATGCCTAGGCTCTGAGAAAGGAATCAAATAATTTTTTACTGAAAAAAAAACAAAGGAAGAAAAAGTAATAATTTTTAAAAATGACTGATTACAACAAAATTTTTCATTTACCTGAATAAATTTAGCTTACTGTTTCAACGAAAATCAGCTGACGATTTTACGGTACTGGAAAGAGGCCACAACACTGACGATTCCATTCTGGCTTTCTGTCATTGAAGTAGAAGCTACTTTTCAGATCTCTTTATTTAGAAAGCTTCCTGAGAGTTATGAAATAGAAAAATAAAAACCAACTTTGGAGAATTTAGAGACAACTGTAATTTTCTCTTTATTTCTACGTTGCTGTGAATGACTTTTGAGGTACACTTTCTCATAGGGACATGCAAATCATGAAGATGTAAATTTTCGACTGTTTCGACCAACCTATTCATTTCCACACCACGGCAATTTTTTTACTACTTTATGACGGTTTCATGACGCCAAGTTGGTCAGTCGCTCAACAAACGTTCTTACTTAAAGTACTTTTTTAGTGTCTTTGAATACAGTTTTAAATAATGATATTTTTTGATTCAAAGATCCATTATATTCGATGACAAAGCACGAAGTATTTTTTTTATCTATGGCTCAAAAAGTATGTAAGCGATTACATTTCTGAAAGCACATTCTAAAAGCTTGATATCTATTAACATTTAGAACATCGGAATTTTAGTAAAACTATTTCGCACCATATTTTTATCCAGTAATACAATCTATCCATCTATTGCCAGACGCCTTAATCCCGTAAGAGGTGGCCACAAACTGCCTCCATATCGCCCTGGCCCCCTCCATTTCACTGACCTGCTCCCAGCTCACACACCCCTCTCTCATATACCTTTCCATTCCATCTCATCCTTGGCCTCCCTCTTCCTCTCACCCCTCCACCTCACTCACATACACTCTCCTCGTCAGTCTCTCACTCTCCATCCTCTCCACATGGCCAAACCACCTCAATGTGTTCCTCCTAACGTTTCTTATCACTTCTACTGTACATCCACACCACAACGCTCCTTCACTTCCTCATTTGTCAGAGTGTCTCTCCATGTGACTCAGCATGACCCTCTCAAATAACTCATTTCCACTGCTCTCACTCATGACTTGTTTCCCTCCAACAAGATTCAAGCTTCACTTCCATTTGTTAGAGTTGATGTTACAATACTGTCAGGTGGTAACTTTTTCATTTCCATGCTCACTTCCCTGTTTCTTATCACTGCTTTCAAGAAACCAGCAACCTTTCCTCCTTGTTGTACCCTTTCAAGCACTTCAGCCTCTAAACTTCCATCCTTACTTAAATGCACTCACATTTTCCATATCCTCCTCATCCAACCTCGCTGTACATTCACTGACTTCACGTCACTCGAAGACCATAACTTTACTCTTCCCTTCATTCACCTTTAGATTCCGTTTCTTACACACTCTCCCAGACTCATCCACCAAGCCTTGCAGCTCCCCATCGTCTTCACTTAAGAACATAGTATTATCTGCAAACAACAGTACAGAGAGTTTCCAAACACTGCCCTCTCTCATTAGGGCCACTGCCCTACCTTGTATCTCTTTTATAACCCCATCCATATACAGACTGAACAACTATGAAGACATGACACATCCCTGTTTCAATCCAACCTTCAAATAGGAAAATTCACTCAGTTCATTATCCACACGCACTGCAGCCTTAGCACCCACATACAACTCTTCACGGCATTCAACAACTTCCCATCTACTGCATTCAACAACTTCCCCAATACTTTCCACAATCCTTGTCTATCCCCCCTGTCATATGCTTTCTTCATATCCACGAAGGCTGCATACAACTTCTTTCCCTTATCTAGAAACTTTTCCACTAAAGATCTAAGAATGATCTACACTACCTCTTCCCTTCCTAAAACCTCCCTGTCCTTTTCCAACTAATTCTACTGTTATCTCCCTAACTCTGTCAATAAGTATCCTATCATTGACTTTTCTTATTACACTAAGAAGACAAATGTCCCAGTGATTACCACATACTTTTTTTTTCCCTTTTTCTTTATACAGGTGAATAATTATACCTGACTTCCAATCCTCCAGGACTCTACCTTCCTCCCAGGCCAATCTGCACATCTTCCACATCCATTTTACTACTATCTCTCCTCCATGCTTCAGCATTTCACTATATACCCCATCAGTTCCTGGGGCTTTCCCCATATAAACTTTCTGTATTGCTTCCAAAACTTCCATCTTACTGATTGTTTCCTCTCTTCTCACATCCCTCCATCTCCCAGCCACTTACACTCGCATTACTTTCATTTTCATCTTCATCAGTTCATGAAAGTGTTCTCTCCATCTGCACCCTTTTTCTCCCTCCTCCTTTCACTCCCCAAGTAGCTTCTTTGGCACCCTTTCTAACTCTCTTTACCTCCTCCCAGAACATTTTCTTACATTCCCTCCACTTTACCCTCAAATTCCTTCCAAATTCCTCTTCCACTTTCTTCTTACTCTCTCTTACCAACAATACAATGACCTACTTAAATGGAACACTCCCTTGCCACGGGGAAAGAAAGGCCACTGAATCGTTGTGGTCAGTAGAGCCATAATAGCAAAATGGAATTATGATAGGCAGTTTCTCTGTTTGGAATATGGCGAACCGCGTTCTGCTTGCAGCCACTCCCTGTACTGGTCCTGCAAAGGGTTGGCTACCCTATGATAGGTTTCACCAGTCCACTCAGTCCAAACATCAACAAATACAGTTGACCATGGTGGCAGGCAGACCTAGCAAGAAAACCTGATATTCTTTGTACGTAGGTATAAATTTTATTGCTTTTCTTTTACTTTCCGTGTAGTTTATAAGTGAATTCATGACTCTCCTGCTTTTTCCTTATTTGTATACCTTAGATATTAGTAGCTCCATTGTCATATGCTTTACTCTTCATTACCTCTTTCAGCTTTCATCATACTCCTTCCCTCGAATTTGTTCCTAGTTTTTTCTTTGTCCTTTTACCTATTCACTTTTATAGGACTATCATCTTTCCTCCTTGCACATTCATCCTCAGATCAACCGGAGATCTCTCTTACAAATTACTGCTGAATCCGTCGTCTTGTTACCAGATCTTAAGAGACACTCTCCTGTCTTCAAAAAAATCTTGAATTGGTATGAGGGAGATGAGCGTTAAACCTCTTCACTTGTGCTCATTTATTGTACTGGCAGTCGAGTTTCTTCAGTTAAGGCGAGACTTTTTGAGCCACAGGGATAAAATACAGCCTTCTTTAAGTCCACCACCACGACACGTCTGGAACTAAAAAAAAAAATGGTGGTTTGTCGATATACAAACGCCGGGTCATAAATAGTTCTTGCAGTATGAATATAAGTACCAAAAATATAAAACCGTCATCTATTTCGGCAGTTGTAATCAGCCCAAAATAAATGGCTTAATATTAATACTAGGTATTACTCCTTCTTGTCTTCGTGGCTGACGACTTTATCTCGTAGAAAAGAAAACCATTGTATCAGTTCTGAACCGCACCACAGTAGTTTACCGTCATCTATTTCGGCAGTTGTAATCAGCCCAAAATAAATGGATTAATATTATTACTAGGTATTACTCCTTCTGGTCTTCGTGGCTGACGACTTTATCTCGTAGAAAAGAAAACCATTGTATCAGTTCTGAACCGCACCACAGTAGTTTACTGGTCTGCAGAACCACCTCTCCCTCCTAAGTACGATAGATTTAATTTTTCCTGTGTCTAATTACCATGAACTGTAATTCACACGAAGTTTACACAACTGAAAAGATCTATCTATCTATCTATTAACAGACGCCTCAATCCCGTTTGGGGTGGCAGAAAACAAATCGCCTCCACGTCGCCCTTTCCCCTGCCATTTCACTGCCCGTTCCCAACTCACACCCCCCTCTCTCATATACCTCTTCATCCCATCCCTCCATCTCATCCTCGGCCTCCCCCTCCCTCTTCCCCCCTCCACCTCACTCACATACACTCTCTTCGTCAGTCTTTCACCCTCCATCCTCTCCACATGGCCAAATCACCTCAGTGTGTTCCTAATAACACTTCCTATCACATCCACATCCACACCACAACGCTCTTTTATATCCTCATTTGTCAGCCTGTCTCTCCATGTGACTCCACAGGCTCCTCTTAAATAACTCATTTCATCATGCAAATTATGCTGTAAACTGCCAAATGCACTGAAGGGACTTTACACAGTGGCAGATTGTGCTGAGCATTCTTGAATCATCTAACAAGAATTCTGTGAAATTTACAGTATACACATGTGGCATCATACATTAAAACCCAAGTAATAAAAAAAAAAGAAGTATGCGCACTTCTTCCTTTAGTAGATCAGAACAGTAAGGTATATCTGACTTAATTTAATGATGGCGTGTTACAATGTCTATAAGCAATAACTATTTTTAGTATCTAGCAGATCCGATTCAAATGGAGATGGGGTACACCAACCACGCTATCCTAAGAGCTTTGCGGGTAAGGATGGTGCTGCTGTGGGTGAGTGGGATGTCTATGAGGGAGATCTCCTACTACACCGGGTCCAGTGAATCAACGGTGTACCGCTGGGTGAGGCGCTGGCAGGATGAGGGCACACTAGACACCAGATCAAACAGGGGAAGACCATGCAAGAAGACTGAGCAGAAGAGTGGCAAAGATCCAGAAGTGGATGCCAACAATATTGATATTCAGGAAAGTGTGGAATGTACTGAATATACTGCTCAGGAAAACGTGAATTATTCTACGATGTCCTCAACCGGGCAAGAAAAACGCACATTGGAGACTCTGTCAATATCTGAACAAAAGTGTGATGGAGAGGAAGAAGTGTGTGCCAACACTAAAAGTGCTCAAGAAAATGTGCAAAATTCTCTGATGTCGTCAGGAAGGCAGAGCGAAGGCACGGTAGATGCCACACCAAATAGGGGAAGGCCACAAAAGATATCTGAACAGCAGAGTCACAGACAGATGGAAAAGAGAAAAAAGGTTGCCGTTGCTAGAAGTGCTCGGGAAATCTTGGGATATCCTATTATACTAAACGATGCTCAGGAGAACGTAGGATATTCTATCATAGATAACGATGCTCAAAACAATGCTGAATATCCTGTGATGCCCATAAACTGTCTTCCTGGTGCTTTACTGAATTACTCACATGTACCCTACTTTCATTTCCTATTCAACTGCTATGCATGGAGTCTTGATTTTCACACTCATAATGCATGGCATCCGGGATCTCAATAGCACTAATTGTAATGTGAATGAAGTTTTATATTTAACACAGATCTTACTCGTTTTTAAAGAAACTGGCCTTGATTACTACTTTATTACATTTATGCAACTGCTAATTATATTGTCCTAGTGTCACAAAAACAGCTTTACTTGATGATGTAATGTTAGTCTTCACTTGCTACATTGAGTAACGTTAATGCTGTATATTTTCAGTTGTGTAAATATACCGTTGTCACTATTTTTCCATTCCTCACAACCGTGTCAGGTAGGTATTATGCAAATACTGATTTCTAGGAACGACAAGAATCCTAAATCAGACTGTCTTTCTTTCCCGTCATCCAATTTCCAACTGCCATTTGATATTCTCCTGGTAACAGACAATCCAAATACTCAGATAACAAGGAGAAACTGTAATAATTAAACTCGACGACAGATTGTAGGACAAAAACAAAAATGATGTTGTTAACGTAAATTTTGAATTAAGAATGACGTGAATGCATTAATATGTCCGAGGTTATTGACATATTTACTCTCAGTAGAAAAAAAAAAAGTATGTATTGTATCGTTAGTTTATTCACAAGCACACATCAGTTCAGTCCATTCCGTGAGTTACAAAACATTCCATAAATATATACAGTTGCTATACAAACTAACACTTCTCACACGATGTGAAATCTCACTTCAGTATTTCGGAACCCAAGCTATGTAAAGGATGTTTTTGTCACAACTGCACCGGACGACAAAAAAATAAATAAAACAATGATAATATACGGCAATCCAAATGCGGAATAGGAGGAAGATGTAGGTATAGAACCAAGTGGAAGGATGTCCGTAAAATAGCTTGGATAGCATTTAACATTCTCAGATTCCCATGACTTCCACCTGATTAGTATTATCTGGCATTAGGTGGATCAGAACAGAAGTGTTGTCCCTATCATGAGAGGATCAATTTACTGTTAAAGAGTTGCGGAAAATGGCGAAGAGGCATTGATGATGATGACTGACGATGATGATGACTAATGGATGACTGATTGATGGATTATTGACTGATGAATGATAATGATGAGTTTACAGGGATGTGTTGTGAAAGGAGTTGTTTTAGTATTCAGGAAATGACTAAAATGATGAAGGATTAGACGAGGAAGAGATGGTGATCATACTGTATGGTTGAGTATGGGCACTGAAAGCAGTCAAGATAAGAATAAAAGTATAGAAGTAAAGTGAGTCATGGAAAAGTGGGTTTGTCACGAATTCGCGACTTTGTATTATTATTGGAGCTCGCGATGTTATTTTGCGAGTCTATGAGTGTAGTGAGAAATCCCAGATAATGTCACAAATTCGCGACACTGTATTATTATGGTGTCACGGAGTTTTGTAATTTTTATATTAAAAATTACTTTAAAATGTTGCTTGTAAATATGGACAATGAATTGACTTGTGAAAATCAAGCAATGATTACTTTATGCCGGCTTACTTCGCCAATTCTTTAATGACGAGAATTTATTTACTTTCTCAGCAGTACACAGCAGAGACTAATTACTCACAAATGCTGTTTGTTAGTACTGCTAGCCTCACGAGAAAGTGACTCCACCCCTGACAATCAATAACTAATGCTATGAATGATAATACAGGTTCTTGCTGATGCATTAACTCCAAGTCGGCACAACGAATTTAAGTTGATGCAAAAGGACTGGCCTATGTACAGTCGCCAAACTTTCCACCTGGGCCACCCAGCCGCGAGAGGTGTGTAACGGGTGCTGGCAACAGTGTATCTGTTTGTTCTTGCGTACATGCTCGACGAAAGTTCGGATCATCAACTCTCTTCGTCTGTAGTGAACCTCAGTCAGAGTCAGAGTTCATCCCATAGATGGCTGGGTACGTTGTTGGGTGGAGAGAAAAATGTCTCAGGAGTAAGGCGGCTCTCCCATCGGCTCAGCCAGTTGCATGAAACTGGTCGCACGGAAAACTGTGTGCCATAGGTCGCGCTGACCAAGGCCAAATAAATATGATTATTAATTATCTAAGGTAATATATATAATATGATATAGATATATACTCTTATATATACAGTAATACAATAATATATATTATACTATACTTATTTGGCCTTGGTCCGTGCAACCTATGGCACGCAACAATTCCATGCGACAGGTTTCCTGCACCTGGTCGAGCTGGTGAGAGAGCTGCTTAAGGGGGGAGCTTGGCATAGTGAAGGCCAGGGCAGGCCTGGACGGGGGGAGGGGGGTTACGTTATTCATACCGCCAGTGATAATAATTGCCGAACTAGTCTTTGAGATCCATTAGCATTCTACTAAATATTGCATTCTTAACAACACTAAACATTTTATTTTCTCTGTTGTTTTTACATTGTTACCATAACATGTTAATGCACTATATACTGGAATCGCTCCAAGCCTTTCTCTCTCTCACTCTCTCCTTATATCAGTAATTCCATTTCACAGGGTTATCACTGCTAGCCTCACGAGAAAGTGACTCCACCCCTGACAATCAATAACTAATGCTATGAATGATAATACAGGTTCTTGCTGATGCATTAACTCCAAGTCGGCACAACGAATTTAAGTATAGGTTGAAGAGGAATGCAGTTACCTAACATCTATGTCAAGTTACAAGTAAGATACCTTCCATATTCACATCATGAATGACACTGACCAGTATACGTTAGAATGATGTTCAGATACTGTTAACGGTTGCTTATTTCCTCGTTGGTAGTACTTCAGGTAGATGTTTTTATGTGTTCTGTGGTGCACCAGGAAGAGGTATGTTAAAACAGTGTCACCTCAACAGCCAAAGAGTTTATTTATACTGCTGCGGAACATGGCTATTATATCAGCTATGAAATGACTTACCGTATCATATTTCATATGCCTATGGTCATAACAGCACACCTTTATAGTCATTTCACATGACTGATTTACACATTACACGGAAAATTGATTGTGAGCAGTGCCGCTTTTGTGTGAGGTCACACATTTACACGCTCATCGAGTCTTCACCAAACAACATTATCTCACATTATAGCAAGATGAAGACTCCACCGTTACATCACAGTATGCAAAAGCTTCCAGTCATTTGAAGCACAATTGCTACTGATTCATGAATAGCTGGGACATTTATATCACCATTGCCTGTCATCTTACTTATGTGATTGGTAAATGCAACATAACGAACATAAAATTATCATTACAGGCTGGAACACTTTTTTTTTTTTTTTTTTTAATCCCATGACCCTAGGCGCTTTAGCGCCCGTCACCGAGGCCCGGGGTGCGAGGATATGTGATTTTGGTTGCTGACTGCCTGCTACTAAGACTAGGTCATAAGATAAGGGCATGGTATTTAACAGGAGAAACCCATCTCTTCTAACTGGGGTGGAACCACGTCACACGGATCGGCTGGCGGAAGCGTTAATTACCACGTCATCCACAGTACTGTTTTACATATTTAATATATATCAACTGTTAAAACAATAGCCGTGTTTGCATTGCACAGTGATCCACGTAATGATTAAGTGATGAGCCATGGGTTTATCATATAATAATGTAAATGAATACGTTTATAAATATGTAATATATGTAAAGATGCAATTTTTTTAGTTTATTTTACTTACTGTTTTCAATACTCGCATTATCCAATACTTTCAAGAAGTTCCTTTGACATTCTTCCGGCTTAAAATTGTCGACCGAATATTGGGATGAACTCTGACTGAGGTTCACTACGGAAGACGAGAGTTGATGATCCGAACTTTCGTCAAGCATGTACAAACGAACAAACAAATACACTGTTGCCAACACCGTTACCCACCTCTCGCGGCTAGGTGGCCCAGGTGGAAAGTTTGGCGACTGTACAGTCGCCAAACTTTCCACCTGGGCCACCCCGCCACGAGAGGTGGGTAAGGGGTGCTGGCAACAGTGTAGGCTATCTGTTTGTTCGTGTGTACATGCTTGATGAAAGTTCGGATCATCACCTCTCGCTTTCCTTAGTGAACCTCAGTCAAAGTTCATCCCAGTAATCAGTCGACAATTTTTAGGCGATAGAATTTCAGAGGAGCTTCTTGAAAGTATTGGATAATGCAAGTATTGAAAACAATAAGCAAACTAATTCAAAAGACCGCATCTTTACATATCTATTTAAAAACGTATTCTTTTTCATTATTACATGATAAACCCATGGCTAAAAAATGTCCACTGCATATTGGGGGGGAAGAACCGTCGTGTGACCGGCCCTTATGGTTGAAAAGTAGATACCTGTGTCTGACTGTTCGTTTTGCATTTAGCCAGTCCTGGGCCGATCTCGATTAAACCTATTGAAATACCATTCTTGATCCGAGACATGATTAGACAAGTTAGGTCATTAATCGTTACAGGATTACTCATTGGGAGGATATTAATTTAAACTAAGTAGGAGAGTTAGGAGCTGTAGATGTCGGAGGTTGAAACTCGTTCGTTGAGGCAGAATACTGCCTCGAGTCAGCTAGTCATGAGTCAACCTTTCGTTAACAATAGAAAACCTAAGCATCTCATCACTTAATCATTACGTGGATCTCTGTGCTTGCAGTGCAAACACGGCAATTGTTTTAACAGTTGATATATATTAAATATGTGAAACAGTACTGTGGGTGACGTGGTAGTTAACGCTTCCGCCAGGCGATCCGTGTGACGTGGTTCCACCTCCGTCAGGAGAGATGGGTTTCTCCTATTAAACACCAAGCCCTTGTCTTATGACCTAGGTCTTGGTAGTAGCCAGTCAGCAACCAACATCACATATCCTCGCACTCCAGACCTCGGTGACGGGGGCTAAAGCGAGGTTCGCGGGATTTAAAAAAAAAAAAAAAAAAAAAAAAAAAAAAAAAAAGTGTTCCAGCCTGTAATGATAATTTCATGTTCGTTATGTTGCATTTACCAATCACATAAGTAATATCACAGGCAATGGTGATATAAATGTCCAAACAATTCATGAATCAATAAAATTGAGCTTAAAATGACTGGAAGCTTTTGCATACTGTGGTGAAGAGATGGTGTCTTCATCTTGCTATAATGCGAGATAATGTTGTTCGGTGAATAATCGATGAGCATGTAAATGTGTGACCGCACACATAAGCGGCAACGCTCACAATCAGTTTTCCTTGCAATGTGTAATTCAGTCATACGTTAGACGAATGGACTCTAAAGATGTGCTGTAATGATCATAGTCATATGAAAAATGGTACGGTGAATCATTATTATAGCTGATATAATAACCACATTCGACAAAAGTATGCATAAATTCTCTGCCTGTTGAGGTGACAGTATTTTAATCTCCTATCTCTTCGTGGTGCACCACAGAACACATGAAAACATCTGCCTGAAGTACTACCAACGAGGAAATAAGCAACCGTTAACAGTGTCTGAACATCATCCTAATGTTTATTGGTCAGTGTCATTCATGATGTGAATATGGCAGGCAATCATACTTGTAACTGGACGTAGATGTTAGGTAAATGCATTCATCTTCAACCTATACTGATAATGGTATCAAGTGATAACCCTATGAAATGGAATTACTGATATAATGAGAGAGTGTGAGAGAGAGAGAAAGGCTTGGAGTGATTCCAGTATTTAGTGCATTAACATGTTATTGTAACAATGTAAAAACAACATAGAAAATAACATGTTTAGTATTGTTAAAAATGTAAATATTTGGTAGATTGCCAATGGATCTCAAAAACTAGTTTGGCAGTTATTGTCACTGGCGGTATGAATAACGTAACCCCCTTCCCTCAACGTCCTGCACCTGCCCTGGACTTCACTATGCCAAGCTCCCCCCTTAAGCAGCTTCCCCACCGGCTCGACCAGTTGCAGGAAACCGGTCGCATGGAATTGTTGCATGTCACAGGTTGCACGGACCAAGGCCAAATAAGGATAGTATAATATATATTATTGTATTATAAATAAAAGTTTATATTTATATAAGAATATTATTTATATTACTTTATTATAAAATTTATATAGTCATATATCTTTGGCCTTGGTCAGCGCGACCTGTGGCACACAACAATTTTCCATGCGACCAGTTTCATGCAACTGGCTGAGCCGATGGGAGAGCCGCCTTACTCCTGAGACATTTTTCTCACCACCTAACTCCGTATCCAGCCATCTATGGGATGAACTCTGACTCTGACAGAGGTTCACTATGGACGAAGAGAGTTGATGATCCGAACTTTCGTCGAGCATGTACACACGAACAAACATAGACACTGTTGCCAGCACCCGTTACCCACCTCTCGCGGCTAGGTGGCCCAGTTGGAAAGTTTGGCGACTGTACCAGTTATGAATAATACAAAGCGTTTATGCGAACTAGGAGCGGCAAGTAAAATAAACTTAATGTGGAAAAATAAAACACGAGTTTACATTACATTAAGCTCAAGAAAAAGAACTGTAATTTATTAATTACAATAAAATAAGTTTACGTTACATGAGTCTCAAATGAATTCAAAATAAGGAGAACACACTCACTCGCTCACTCAAAAGCTAAACTTAAACCTAGGAAAAACGAAAAGAAATACTGGTCAGAAAAGGGGGCTAGGCGGGATGAACTGGGCGTCGTTACGTAGGAAGGGCGCTGCCACCACGCTGAACTGGATCACACTGAGTGGAGATTTCAGGAGCTCGCTGAAGAACGACATGCTCTCACGGCGCAGAAGTCTGACTTAATTCAAACTGCGAGGCAAGGTCTGTGGCCGGCCGCCCCCGCTAACTGCCAAGGGAAATAATGAGCGAAACACGCCCACAATAAATCACTCAGCGAAGGCACCAATGTCGCGGGCAAGGACGATCACTTATGAAACAGTGAAAATTGCTCTGAAAACCGTCCCAATCGAACGAATGCGTGGACGGTTGAAATGAGCGATACACAAAGAGAATTCCACTATAATTCGCGGTTTCACTCTGAATAAGATGTTACGAACTTATAACACGCTCGCGCCAATTCGTGACATATGGGAACCTGCGAAACTATATTACTATACGAGCCTACCATTTTAGTGGAAATTCCAAAAAACTTCGCACAGCTAACCATCCTACAGCAGCATTCTGATCGGAATGGATTTTCAAAATATGTCATTGTTTCAGGAGTAACTGTCTTCATGCACAGACGTTCATGTATCACTGACCGAAATTAGTATGTGTGTACCGTTCAAGTCAAGAGTGAGAGCAGTGGAAATGAGTTACTTGAGAGGAGCATGTGGAGTGACATGGAGGGACAGGTTGACGAATGAAGAAGTGAAGGAACGTTGTGGGGTAGATGAGGATGTGGTTGAAAAGATTAGGAGAAATACACTGAGGTGGTTTGGACATGTGGAGAGGATGGAGAATGAAAGACTGACTAAGGTGTATGTAGGTGAGGTGGAGGGGGGGAGAGGGAGGGGTAGACCGAGGATGAGGTGGAGGGATGGAGTTGAGAGGTATATGAGGGAGGGGGGGGTGAGTTGGGGGGAGGGGAGTCAAATGGTGGGTGACAGAGTGACTTGGAGGCGTTTTGTCTGCGGCCACCCTTTGCGGGATTAGGGCGTCGGGCTATAGATAGATAGATAGATAGTACCGTTCACCCCACCACGTAACTGCCAACAGAGGAAGCTCCAACCATTTCTCATGCTCATAGCCTGTAGCCTGTGAGAAAAGAAGCAGTTGTTGCCCAGCAGCCATGAGAGACTGACTTATTTGACAGAGCAGCGCAAGAGAGCAGTAATCACCAAAGACTACTCCTTGCGTATTGGCGTGTTTTAGCGGCTACACTACCCAGTCATCTTGCAGCTCTGTGGCTCCATATCTCTCCAGCCGACAGCCCCGACAGTTGGATGTAGCAGAAAGCACTGCAACCTCAGCAGTGTTCAGCAGATCACCCGAGTCTCGTTCCAGTCCCTTGACTCCATATCTCCTTCCATTTACCATTATTTTCTTTTTGTTTTCTAGATTCAAGAGGGTTTGGTAGCTGGATTGCATGAGTGAGTGAATTTACTTGCTTAAGTGTCTTTGTAACGTAAGCATTCATTTAGTTGTAATTAATAAACTTACAGTTTTCCTCTTGAACTCAGTTAAATGTAATATCCTGTTTAATTTTTCCAAACTGTTTTTAATCTGTTTACTCCGACCTTACACAAACTTTTCTTAATCATGACTGGAAATTAAGCCAGTTCTTTCATATTAATTCTTAATAAAACCATTCGCGCAAGCTATGAGAGACGAAAGCAAGAGCCTGGTTTAGCATGTCTATGTTGAAGGGTAAATTATTAACTATCAGGGAGCAAGGTTCATTCTTTCTCTTAGAGGCCGACAGTATTTCTTATTTCAGCAGCCATCAAGAATTATTTCTCATTGCGCCCTGTTTGAAGAGAAAGTTTATAAATTCCTCGTTTCCAGAGAATCAGTGACGTAAGCCAGAATAAAGTAAAACTTTAAGACTTTTAATTTATAGGCCAAAACTTACTTAAATTCCCCCAAGACAGTGTTATAGAGGTGAACAAGTGTTCGTGGGCCCTTCGGGCCCGAGTAGACTCAATTTCTAAAAGTCCCGGTACCGAATAAACTGTTTTCCGAATCAAACTTTGATCGCTCTGAACTCTAATAAAAAATCATCAGTCGAGATGGAACTAAGTTTTTCGACATCAGCGAATATCTGCGATTGTCATGCCAATTTTGGTGCACAAGGACGCTTCCGTACCGAAGAAAGGCGCCCTCACCTCGCTTCGGGAATGGAACCCAAGCTGTCCGAACGCAAGTCCGAGATATTAACCACTCGGCCACGGCAACCGACCGGGTGCCGGGAGTGGCGTTTATTGGTCAAAATTTGATCGCTCATTACATATAGCAACAATTTTTCAATCGTGATGGGACCAAGTTTTTTCACATCTGAATTTTTTGCGATTAATGTGCCAATTTTGGTGTGATTTGAATGTGTAGTTTTGGCTGCCCAAAATACACACACACACACACACACACACACACACACACACACGGCTACTGCTATAGTATATTAGATGGAGATTATGACAACAGAGAGCTCGGCCGATATCGTCAGACATGAGTAACTTCATGTGTGTACATTGAAAAGACAATTATAATTATGAACACATACGCAGACAAAAAAATGAAGGAGCATTCTAGAGTGGATTTAGGAGAAATACACTGTCGGCAACAAACATTCTCATGCCTTTTCTGATAATTTTTCCATGGACTTTGAAAATCAGTTTGGAGGATCTGCAACAATTGTCTAGACTGACTGTTGCCATAATGACATCGATGGTACTCAAAGGACTAATTTTCATTATCTGTACAAAGACAAACATTATAAGTGACAGGACTTTTGTGACCCGCAGTTCAGCCTTGTGCAAACTTCTGCCCATCCCGACTGAAGAAATATTGAAGATAAAGTGACATACAAAGTATTACATTATTTTTATCTCTGATGATAATTGTATCATCAGGAGGAAAGGCGGGGAAGACAGTTGTCTGGACGCCTAAACATTCAATAGCCTTGGCTTGGGCTTTGTTTAACTTGAAATGGGGAGATACTTTGGCGTTTGACTATACTGAAAAAGATGGTTTAAACACGCAAAATGCTAGGATAATTACAAAATTATACAGAGCTGGGAAAGTCAGTCAATGGTTTCTTTAGGCTATGGCTGTGGCTAGTTGATCACTGAAAGCCATAGCAGAAAGGGTAAGACTAAATATAATAATTCTAAATACATTATAACTCAGTTTTGATTACAGCACCTAAACTTGTCAAAAAACAAGAGATTTTTTTCTTTAAATGTATTTATAAATGTAGATGACATTCATACATTCATAACAACAACACCTGACCTTGACAAGGAGTATTTTTTCTGTCTAAGTTTATTTACATGAATGTAACAACGTTCTAGTAAAATTACAATAGCCTCTGAACTTATGGATTTCCAGCGACATTCATGCTCATTTGTAAATAAATAGAGTAATTGCAGATATTCGAAAATATTAATATTATAATGATGCTGATCACCTTTAACCCGTCACGTCCCGAGGTATTCCGCACCTCCGACATCCCCCAGTCCCGAGGTATTTTCGATTTTTTTTTTTTTGGCTAAAACCTTCGCTTTTGGTGAGAAACATCGAAAATTCATAGAGAAATCGCACACCTGAGATTTAAAGTGCCCAA
Source organism: Coenobita brevimanus (assembly GCF_032717465.1). NCBI lineage: Eukaryota > Metazoa > Arthropoda > Malacostraca > Decapoda > Coenobitidae > Coenobita > Coenobita brevimanus. Next base: position 59,905,170 of record NC_136993.1, on the reverse strand, counting down.
TCCAGGTAGGAGTTCCTCCTTACCTGAGTGGGTTTTCTAACATGCTAGCACCAAAGAAAACGAGTTCTATGGGAGGGTAACTATTTTATCCACTCATAAACAGTATTTATTTATTTACTTGGTACGAATGTATATGTAGTATGACAGTATATTGGTTTTCAAGCAGTAATAAAGGCATTATAAGCATTGTTTCACTCACTAACTAATCACCATACCTGACCTATTTTTGCCACACTACCTGATCATTATTTCTGGCTGTTTCTTCTTCTAATGCTATGTAAACATTGTCCTCCACATTGTCATCGATTGGGGAATCACTCTGGCCCTGAATAACTTTACTAGCCAGGTCACTGGTAACAGGTCCTTTGCCAAGACAATGGCGTGAGGGGGGGAGGGGGGAGGTTATGCAGTGTAAGGCATTGTCCCTGCTTGGTATCTTGTACAGGAATAGAGGAAGGTGTCCCGTGTATACATACGAAAAATCACGTGCGAAAATTGAAAATTGTGCAAATTAGGTACCTTGCAATTGCACGACGTACTGGTACGTCGCCGGGACTGGCAAATGCAAATCGTGGTGACGTACCCATACGTCGTCGGGACGGGGCGGGTTAATGTGTTCGTGACACATATTTGCGAAATGGTCAGATGTGGTCTTTAAAATGGAATATAATCTATCGGTAGTTCATGACAATGGGAACATCCCATGAGGCTCAAGAAGAGACATCCCATGAGGCTCAAGAAGAGCCTGTGGGACTGAGCCAAGAATAGAAATACATCAACAAAAAGTGCAGTCTATTTACAAACTGCAGTAAGTATAGGTACTGCTGTCTATCTATGTATCTGTTTAATGCCATACGCAATATCCTCTGAACGGTGGCTTCGACAACAGGATTCCCAAGCGTTTCTGTTCCTACTGAGTAATGACAAGTCTTCTTATGTCAAATCACCCAACTTTTCATGTTTTTGCACCTAATATCACCATCTCGTTCATGGTTTCCCTCTCCTTCCCCAGCTACCAATCAAATTCTCATATATATTCGTCTATCTCTCACTCCCAAGTAGCTCCGGACAGTCAAAACTCCTCCGAGTGGTTGTCTGTACTCTTCCAACAACATCAGTCTCTACACCACATTCTTTACGAATCCCTTCATTTGTCTATCCTTTCCTCCACGTCACCTGACTGACACTTCTGAGATAACTTGTTTCATCATTTCTCATTCTTGATTTATATTCCTTAAGCATCCTGTACGTTAATGTTTGAGCTAATATATTATCATGTGATGCTTCCATGTATCCCGCGATTCCTTTCTTGTTTCTTGTCGTCCTTAATGCCCCTCCCACCTACAAAAAAAAAAAAAAAAAAAAAAGTCCTGCAAACTCTCAGTCACTTCGCCATCCTTTACACATTAGATCCTAAGTACTCGGAGGTTAGCGCTTTTTCTCTTGGAACAGTTCGGCTCTGAGCTTCATTCAACGTCATTATCTTTTTTTTTTTTTTGTTCTATCTACAATACCTTTCAGCTTTCGTTTTTCACACACACTACAAAGTTATGTAATAGGCTGCTTCTTCGTCTCCATATATACTATTAACACTACATTATCTGCAAGTACGGGAAGCTGACATTCATTTCTTCCCCTCTTCATAACCACTCATGTACAACATGTCCTCGATGTCACGTTTCGTTACTCTATCCGCATACTGTGCACCTTAAACAGTTACTTCTGTTTACATATATTTTATTATGACTTCTGGGACATACACACTCAGTGTACAACTCCGGCCAAAAATCCCCTTAAATATTAGAGATTCTAAGGTAAAGGGGCAAGATCTAGCCAATATGATTACTGACTTTATAAGCTAGAACCTATTATACGCTGATAGATTTCAGGATTCTGTACAGGATATGGTGGCTAATACCCAACGTCCAGGCTTGGGATAAAACGACGAACTTAATCCCTGTAGTCAGAGGAAGTTAGTTATATATTTTTCCAAAATACTGAGGGATGGTTTATTCAACTGTGGAAAGACTTCTCACCCAGACGAAATAAAAAGAATCTAGATCAATCACTTATATCAGAGAATGTCTTTCATATTTTATTCTGGTTACATTCAAATGACATTATTCATCTTAAGGAAGACATCCCTGACAGGTGTTAATAATTTTTAGTGGACTTGCTCACACTTTTCAGGTAATGCTATGGGTCTGGGATACTACTTGCTATTCTTGGTCCTGTTTATAGTAAGGGCAGTGTCCGTGGATGCACAGGAGGTGGCTGGGGATGTGGGCTTGGATGAGGTGGGTAAGATGGTGGGTCAGGTGGTGCAGCAGCATCTAACTGGCTGTCACCTGGTGCTCCTCACCACCACACCACACTCACCACTGACTGCAGCTATTTTCAGGTGGGCATGTCAATCTCTGTCAGCATAGGTAAAAACAAAAGAATCATATCCTTAAAAATTTTGGAGGCCCCCTAACATGTTTCTTTTATCTTTTTATGTATGCATGTGAGTCACTGACCTTTTTAATGACACATAAACTACATGCAAATTACCTTGAAGGTGAAGAAAACTTTATTTATTTATTTATTTTTTATTTTTTTTCATAATAAGCATGGCGGCGCAACTGCCAGGGTCATATGCCGCCGTATAACAAAGAAGCAAAAAAAAAAAAAACAGAGGATAAGCCAGACAATCAAAAAGGAGAAATTCTAAATATCATTAAGAAGTCCTGCCTCCTTGACAAAGGAGAGGGTTGCCCCTCCCAAGACACAGGCATCCTCCCCAAGCACGGAGGAAAGATGATACACACCACCATCCGTTTGGTGGTCAGAGAGGAACCGACGCCGCAAATCCTCAAGACTAGGACACTCCACCAACAGGTGCCGAATAGTCAAGGGAACCAGACACTCATCACAGAATGGAGGAGGAGCCCTCTCCATTAAATAACCGTGAGAGAAACGGGTGTGGCCAATGTGGAGGCGGCACAAAGCAGTCTCCCATTGACGAGGGAATCCCTGGTAACTGAATGAGCCCACCTTCTGGCAAATCGAGCGCAACTTATTGGCATCCACAGCATCCCAATGCTCCTGCCAACAGCACCAAACCCTGAAGGTAATAAAGGAGCGCATATCTGCAGCAGGCAGACGATACAGAGGGGACTGTGCAAGAGGGGGACGAGCCGCTGCCGCCTTGGCCAGCTGATCAGCTCGTTCATTCCCTGCCACTCCTACATGAGCTGGAACCCAACAGAAATCTACACGACGTCCACGACGCCCTAAAAGGAAAAGCCACTCTAAAATGGATAAAACCAAAGGATGAGAGGGATTAAAAGACTCCATTGCAGAAAGAGCACTTCGTGAGTCACTAAAAACAGTAAAAGCAGTGTCGGGGAGAGTGAAGAGAATCTGAAGGGCAAATAAAATAGCAGTCAGCTCAGCCGTAAAAACAGAAGCAGTCACAGGGAGGCTCCCACCTCGACAGAAGGTGGGAAACACCACACCAAAGCCCACACCCGCATCAGACTTAGATCCATCAGTATAAACTGGTATGGAGTCCCCATGAGAAGAGGCATGCTCTAAAAACAGAGAAAATAAAACCTGAGAAGGAAGGGAGGCCTTACTGGATGAGAAGAAACGACAAAATGTCACCCTGGGGAGAAGCCAGTAGCCCACCCTCGGGACACGGTGGGGAGTGATCGGCACAGAAGGAACAGAGAAGCTAGACATAATTGACTGCACCCTGAAACCAAAGGGCTTTGGAAAGGATGGCCGAGTGACAAAAATAGGTGACCGAGAATCTTGAGAGACCTTGACAAAGGGCACAGAGTCTGGGAGACGAGATAAGCGATACCAACATCTCATCAAATGGGAAGAGCGGAGCAAGTCTAGAGGAAGGACACCAGCAACAGCCAACAAACTTGAAATCGGGGAAGATCGGAATGCCCCAGTGGCGAGACAAACACCAGCATGATGTATGGAATCTAAAATACGAAGCCGGGCTTCTGAGGCAGAGGAATAAACTTCACATCCATAATGAAGTTTGGATAAAATCAGAGACTGATGCAAGAGGAGGAGGGTCTTGCAATCAGCTCCCCAGTATGTGTGCGCTAAAACTTTCAAGAGACCCAATGCTCTGAGACACTCAGCTTTTACGTACCTCAAGTGAGGGACCCAAGTCAACCGGCTGTCAAAAATCAGCCCTAAAAACCGGGTTTCCTTTAAACACGAAATACGACGCCCATCTAAAAAAAGGTTTGGGTCAGAGTGGACTCCACGAACGCGGCAAAAATGCATGGCAACGGTCTTCTTGAAGGAAAATCGAAAACCTCGTTCATCAGCCCATCTAGAGACACGGTTGAGAGCCATCTGCATCCTCCTTTCTGCCATTGACATCCGTGAGGCAGTGACAGAGATTGATAAATCGTCAACATAGAGAGAGCCACGAACATCATCAGGGAGCACAGAAATAACGCTGTTAATTGCCACTGCGAAAAGGGTAACACTTAGTATGCTCCCTTGTGGCACACCATCCTCAAGGGGACGTGCAGTAGACAGCTCACTCCCAACTCGGACCCGAATAAAACGATTAGATAAAAACTCCCTGATAAAAGTGGGGAGTTGCCCACAGAGACCAAATTCATAAAGAGATTGCAATATACCATGACGCCAGGAAGTGTCGTACGCCTTCTCCAAATCAAAGAACACTGTGAAATGATGCTGGTTAGTTGCAAAAGCCTGGCAGATGGAAGATTCTAAAGAAAGGAGAGCATCTGTGGTCGACCGCATCTTCCAAAACCCATACTGGACTGGAGACAAGTAACCACCCTTCTCTAAGTACCACACGAGCCGACTATTCACCATCTTTTCGAGGACCTTACAAAGGCAAGATGTCAGCGAGACAGGGCGATAATTAGTGGCCTGCAAGTGATCCTTACCCGGCTTAGGGATGGGAAGAACCACATCAACACCCCATGAGGTCGGAAACCCACCACTACCAAATTCTGTTATACAGTGACAACAGAAAATGAAGGGCTGCATCAGGCAAGTGGTGTAAGAAGGCATATGGGACATCATCCAAGCCTGGAGACGAGTCGCGACACTGCGACAATGCCGTCTGAAGTTCAGAAGCAGAAAAAGCAACATTATATGACTCCTCCGCAGTAGATGGAAAACTAATGCCCAAAGATTCCAGGTGCCATCGGCGGCGTGCCGACGGGGATGAGGTGTCCTTCCTAGAGACATTAGCAAAATGAGCTGCAAATATCTCGGCAACAGACGAAGAATGAGCCACCACCACACCCGCATGAGATAAAACAGGAGGAGAGGGAACGGGAAATTTCCCTGAAATCTTCCTCACCCGTTTCCACACTTTTGTGAGAGGAGTCTGTGAAGAAATTGAAGAAACAAATGATGCCCAAGACTTCCTCCTAGCCTCCTTCATAACCCGCCGGGCATGAGCTCGGGCCCTCCTATATGCTGCTAAGTAACCAGGGTCACTTCGGTGACGACGAAGTCGGGAGAAAGCAGCACGTTTAGCCCGAACAGCAGAAGCACACTCATCAGTCCACCAGGGAACTGGACGGCAAGGAAAGTGACCAGCTGTTCTCGGAATACTCTGCAGTGCCGCCGAGTGTAGTAAGTCTGTGAAATACTCAACAGCAGCATCAGTGCTGACAAAATCCTCCACACATCGGTTCGGGGAACACAGCTCCTCAAAAACCGGCCAGACCGCCCTATCCAAGCGCCAGTGGGGAAGACGACGCTGAGGCGCACTCTGTGTCAATCTTAATAAAATAGGGAAGTGGTCACTGCCATGTAAGTCCGGTAACACAGCCCATGTAAAATTCAGGGCTACTCCTGCAGAGCACAGAGACAAATCAATAGAAGTAAAAATACCCGTTTGACTATGGAAGTAAGTAACTTCACCAGAATTTAAAATGTACAGGTCCACATCCTCCACAATGGAGGTTAACATAGTACCTCTAGCATCTGCTGTGGAGCCACCCCACAGGGGATGATGACTGTTCATGTCGGCCAGCAAGAAATAGGATGAGGGAAGTGCACGAATAAGATTTTCAAGATCAACCCTCTCAATAGTGGCACTAGGAGGGACGTACAAAGAGCACACAGTATAACGACGGGGAAGGAAAATCTGGAGAGCAACAGCCTGCAGTGGAGTGTTAAGACTCACAGCAGTGAAAGGTATGTCACTGCGCACTAGAATAGCCACACCCCCACCATGACCCTGTCCAGGAAGAGGATCTGAATAAAAAACCTGGTAACCAGGTGGACTGGGAGGCGCAGCATCACCAACCATTGTCTCTTGTAGGCAAACACACACAGGTGAATACTCAGCCAGAAGCCAACGGAGTTCCTCCCAGTTGGCTTGTAAACCACGGCAATTCCATTGAATAATATTAGCCATTAAAACTATTGAAATAAAAAGGGGCAGGGGAGAGGGACAAACAGAAAACCATAAAAAAATAATAAAAATATTAAAATGGAGGAACTATATACACAAAAGAAAGGGTCACTTAGTGGAAACCTCTGAGCGACCCTGGGAGACAATCTTCTTGGGAATGTGGATACGCCCACTAAGGGGCTTGTCACGGGCAGCAGCATGGCAAGAACGAGGGCCTGGGGTGTGCGAAATGTTGGGAGACTTCACAGACACCCGTCGCTGCCCAGCAGGAGAGGAAGAGCTACTCCGAACTCTGCCCAGGGCCCCCAGTGAACCAAGAGGTCGAGCAGGAGGGATTGGGGTCCTGGCCTCCAAACGTGGAGGGGGCAGGACAGGATCCTCCGAGGTAACCGGAGGAGGAACATCCGATACCCCGGAGGAAGAGGTGCCAGACTGACCTGACACCCCAGAAGTCCCCAAAGACCCAGAAGCAGGGTCCGAGGGCTGTTGCACAGATGGACTAACTACAGAGGATGTGGACTCCACGACCAACACCTTGCTTGGAGGATCTTCAAGACTCAAAGACTCTGAGGAACCACGATGACGTTTAGCAAATGAAGAGTGTGCACCATGACTACCAGGGGATACCATAGATGTAGAGGTCGAGTCTTGAACTGTAGCGTCAACCATCTCAAGTGCGGGAGAGTGTTGCACTGACATGGAATCAGCAGATGAAAGCATAGGAGCTGACACAACAGGAGGAACTCGGGTCTGCTGCTGGACAGGACGACGAGGACGGCTATGACCGGACAAAACTGATGCATAAGACACTCCGTTACGGAAAACAGATGACATGGCTCTACTCCTGGCCTCAGGAAAGCTTATTTTATCCCGATTACGGATGAGGAGGATCTCCTTCTCCAAGCAAAACCGGGAACAGTCTTTAGATGAAGCAGGATGTGCCTCGCCACAGTGCAAACAACAAACAGGTCCAGGACAGTCCTGTCCTGCATGAGTGGATGCTCCACAACTGACACACACCACTGGGAGGCCCTGTTGCAAACGACGACAGACTTGCCCAACATGCCCGTACATCTGACAGTGGTAGCAGCGTCGTGGATTTGGGACAAAGGGTTTGACCCTAAGGGACAACCAAGCCACCTTGATGGATCAAGGCAGAACAGTACAGTCGAACGTCAGCAACAAGGATGGAGTTGGGGTAAGAACACCATCAACCTTCTTCTGAAACCTCTCCAATTTAACCACCCTGTGGACCTGGAGTTCTTCAAGCAGCTTCTCTTCACTGTAATGCAATAAGTCTTTTGAGAAAACAACACCTCGACTATGATTAAAAAAGGCATGGGGAACACAAGTGAACAGTACATCCGGGTCCTTACACTGGGCAGCCAGCCGGGAACCCTCCTCAGGGGATGTAACCTCCACTAGGAGGCTACCATCCCCCTGAGGTGAGATCTTCGGCTCTCTCCCACAGATTGACACAATGCGCCGATGAATAGTAAATATGTCCAGACTACCAATAGGCTGACCATCCAAAGTACGAATGGTGTAGTACTTTGCGAAATCAACCCTCTCAAAGACACCCGGCAGGACCTCACGGGCATGTCCACAATATGTTGTCTGTTGCCGGCTCTTCTTTGTAGTGGCCACTGACCATAAACCACTGGAACCAGGAAGGTATGGTTCCAGGGTGGCAATATGGGCCTCACCAGCCAGAGGCACAGGAGGCACACAGGAGGGAGACTGTAATGGATGGTCAGGGACGGAACCAGGGTCGTCAGCTGCAAAAGATTTATACGAAGCCATATTCAAAATAAACCACCTTCATTTCCCCACCCCTCCACCCACCATGGAGCCCAACAAGGGGAGGCCATATGCCAGGGAAAGCACCACTGGCGACCCCAGAGGTAGTGGGAAAGTATACGCAGGTAACCACCCAGGGACCCTGACAAGGGTGACTCCAGGACGATAGGAGCCACCAGGTCCCCCAGTGCCCGCTTGACCCTAAAGCCACTAGGTGACTAGCCTGGATGGCTAGCCAGTGACCAGCCGATTGACCTGGTCGGGCCCAACCAGGCCACCCGTCTAGCCAGAATAAGGGACCAAAGAGGTGTATTGCTAGCTGCAGGGCGCACCATGCAGCATCGCTCAACCTCCAGGACTCCCGTCTCCCAGCATTACGGGACGCCACGCACGGCAAACACGTGGAGAGGCAACAGTCCCGCCCTAGATGGGAAATGGGCAGGGACTGACATCACCAGTAGGCCTCCTCTACCAGTGATGTAGGGGGTGCTTGGTCCACAAGGCCGACAAATGCCAAACCCTACAAAGGTAGGCTTGCCTCCCAAGTAGGTGGCACTGCCAACCATGCTTCAAGCCCCACCACCACGTCAAGGTGACCCCCTACAGTGGGGTGAAGAAAACTTATAAATACGCAAATCCTGCCGTCAGAATCCAATTATTAATGATACAGATTAATGCAACGTAAATTCTTACAAACCGTAATAGTGCCTCAAGTGGGCCTCCTGGGCATTACGATATAATATTACTTTCCAGACAGATACTCACCTCTTACTCAATCTGTTACCCCTGAAGTATAGTTTAATCGCGTCGTATACCTACACTCCTCCCATGACGCCAGGAGACTAATATCAAGACCTAGCACAAAAATACACAGGAATAGTATTTCCAGTGATGAAAAACTGATCATCATCATCATCCAGACCTACTTTCCTACCCTGGAGTCGGGGTAGGGCAAAATCCAGAAAGATGAATAGTTTCGTATTATACCACACCGTTAAATAATATGACAATCCAAGCACAAACATTAGGAGGAATACCATTTTCCCTCAAAGATCGAATTATAAAAGTGATGTGTAGGATGATCATTATTTTACTTTTGCCCAGATAAATAGGGATACTTATTTCTGTGATTCCTGTCTTCATCAAGACCATTATTTTCACAAGATCATATCATAAAATATCCATTATCCTACTGGAGTGGGTGCAAAAAAGGTATGGTATGTAAGAAAAATCTAACGATCAGAGATATTCTTGATTTGCCATAGGCATGTGTGTGTTGGAGCTGTGATAGTAGCAGGGTCAGTGTGGCAGCACGACCTACCCCAGGGGGTTTGGGGTGACACCAGGATTACCTGCCGGGCACTCATCATACACATAAACGACACAACCAACACCAATACCACTGAAATGGTCCTGAGGTATGTGACCATCATCCGGGAAATACTGTCCTCATATTCTGAGAACAGATGGGGAAAAATAATGATGGGGACTGAATGCACAAGGATATTCGTTTTTTAACAGGTAGTGGGTTGAAATGCTTGAAATTTAAATGCCATGACACCATGACAGGCACAGCTTGCTTTTTTATGATATAAAATAATAAGGGACTGAAATGAATACTGGCAGGTACTGTATATACCAGTATATGTCATTTTCCAACCTCCAGGGCGCCATTATTCTGCTTTAGATAGAGGTATATAGACAGAACTTTCTGAGGCTAAAACGTGAACTGCCTGGGATACAAACTGGTATAAAGTGTGATCCGTGAAATTATTGTTTCAGAAGTAGTGTCTTTTTTTCCACTCCCCATGTTGTAAAAGATAAAACCATAAGATGATCCAAGAAACGTATGTAATGTAAGATATTACTGCTCAGCATCCTGGAGCATGCTGGTCTGTGGAAGCTGCATGAGATGCGGGTTGTGGTGGTAGGTGGGAGGGCAGGAATGGAGGCCGTCCTGCTCCACCCTAGCCTCCGCAACGCCATCCACGTCATATACCTCGCACTGCACCACGCCATATTCGGTCCCTCTCAACAAGGATCTCATTTCTACACACACACGCACGAAAGTTAGTCGCATCGTCTATTTTTCGGAGGGAGTTGCTATCATGATGGGCTGAATTCATAAAGTACAAATATTATACTCCACTTTCGAATGTGGTACTTGGACAACAAAGACTATATAGAAATATAAAGAATGAATCTAGTTAAAATGGAAATAGTGTTTTTCTTAAAATAAAAACGATTAAGTATATACTTGATTTTAAAAATCCAGAAACATCTTTAAGACAGATTGGGACTCGTTTCCAGTGAAATTTTGCCACAGTCACCTGGAAAAATGCTTCGCTTCCCTTTACAAGTCTGACAGTTTTTTGTTTACAGTGATAGAACATACAGGGTGTCGTGCGTGGTGTTAGTATGACCGACTTGCATCTAATGTCCAAATGTAAATAAACAAGTATAAACATTTTTTTCTCATTCACATCATCATAGCTTGGTCAAATTTCATATTGTAAGATGAATCAACATAGATGGTGCAGTAGTGCAATGCACTCTAAACAGCCTTCCTACGGTGTTTATTCCTCTTCCTGTTGCTCCATCACAGATTCCCTCACTGATTTCATTTGCAGATAGTTCTGATCTACGTGTAGTGGTTTTCTGATGGTACTTTCTTTTCACCTACTTTCTTCCTCTTACTTTATTGTCGTTCTCCGAGCTATATATCTAGCGCTGATGTATCCACCCTTTGCTTTTCCACCCGACATTCGCAGTGTCCATCCCAGCAGTCTCTACAGTAACCACGAGATTAGGCTTTGGCCACTCAGCTATTAATATGTCTCCCATTTGTGATTCAGAGAAAAGAAACCTCTGTAATTTTCGCCCCTTAACAATGCAGTTTTGAAGCTATGCGTCCTCCGTTATATATTTCATATAACACCGGTGACAACAAACAATGGCGTCATACCTCCACGTACTCCCTATGACCTTCCAACTCAGTGTCACGAAATAAAGGCTCATCTTTATTAGCCTATAATTGTCATTTTGTCCTTAAATAGCGCCGTGTATATTACGTACGCTGTTGCTATCACTTTGGTCAGCTCAATTGCATATAACGGAACTAAAGTGGTGGGAGTGTGGGTGAAGCCACATACTCCCACCTCGGAATCTAGGAAGGTACTGAGGGGAAGGGGGATCCGAACCAGGTTTGCTTCACGGCCAATAATCATACAATATCCAGGGAACTTTTTTTTTCTTTAATTTGTGGCAAAAATCTGAGTTCAAATTGGCATACAATTTTATGAGATTATATATGTACTTTATAATCTACAGTAACCATATATCTCAGGTGTGAAATCTTTTATTTTGCAAAGGTTAATGGTGGCTATAAATGAAATCACCTACAGTTCGACAAGTCTGTCCGAATTGAAGTTAATTGTCTGGAATTAATAGGAATCGTCATCATCATCATCATCATCATCATCATCGCTTTGCATCTTAAAATTATGCTGAGGTAAAAATAAATTGTAAAAGATGTCATCGTAGAGGAATAGTTTAATACGTTCAGACTCCTCGTATGTAGACATACTGAACCATTAACCTTCTAATTTTGGGGCAGCTATAATATTCTAATCCAGCTGACTGAACGATTTTATTCAACTGAGAGAGAATATAGGAGCCTGAGGGTGTTACCTAACCTTACTCATTTGCTCCATTATACCTTCCTTACGAACTCTACTTGTGCAGCAAAGGTGGGTCAGCTGGTGAAAGTGTACCGACGGTGTCTTTACTGCAACGCCGGAAAGGCAGCTGTTGCCTTTGTCACTCAGGCCAACATAACTTTACTCAGTCTTCCCTCTCAGGTTTTTAATGGTAAGTAATACATGAATTTTATCCCACAGAGAACCCATCGTTTTCTAACTCCTTTTCTCATCTGACACATTCTCTCCATACCCCAACTAGCAGAGGTACCCGGCGTCCCCCTTCCTCTTTATTTATCTTCCTCCTTCTGTTCCTTCCCCCCATCTCTCTCTCTCTCTCTCTCTCTCTCTCTCTCTCTCTCTCTCTCTCTCTCTCTCTCGTTCCCCCTCCTTATTTATGGCTCTTACTACTCTGCCCCCCTCCCTCAAACCAACGGTCTTTTTGGTCTTAAAACCTTCCTTGGGTCATAAGACCAAAAAGACGAACACTCCAGTCCTATTTGTTCTAGTTCAGTCTTTCTTTCTACGCCAGAAAGACCATGTACAGTACCTCTCATGCTTCTGAAGAGGGATTATAAGAGGTCCAGGAACTTTCTTTTTCAGCTTTCACAGATTAACGCAGAGTATTTGTGCATTCTTGTTTACTATCACCGATGACCTAAAATGACCTCTGATCGGTGGCCTCAAATGACCTCGGAGTCAGCCTCACATAGCCTATGTCCGAACTGGAGGTCATGTGAGTCTCCATGCCAAAAATTGGGGTACAGGGGTACCCGGCGTTGTCCGGGCCAAAAAGGCAAATACTCAACCCAGATCTGAATTTTTATCCGCCTAAAACCTTCCTCTGGGTCATACGGATTCCAGATATGTAGGTTAAGGCCACGTAAAATGAAAATTGGGGGAGTAGTTCGTGAACAAACAGACAGACAGACAGATAGTGCCCTTTATATAGTAGATTTTTTGGGAACGTATATCCTTTATTGTCCCCTTCTGCTACATTCCAACCGAGTTCATCCCGTACTCTAACCGCTATGGAATCCAGTAGAACAAATATGCCTTTACTGGTACAATTGTTTTGTTGTTTGATAGTACCATTCCTGTCTTTTGGTGGCACTGCGTCTAATGTTTTTGTTTTTTTTCCTCTTTAGAATTTCTCTCCAGTCTTTTTTTTTTTTTTTTTTTTTTTTAATAGAGTCTTGGAGTTATAAAACCATTGAAACAACCTATACACATCAGGGCCGTTTACACGAAGGGGGAATGTTACCCCCCATTTGGAAAGTATGAAAAATTCGAATGAAACTAATACCAAAAACGCAATTCATTAAATTAATTGAATCCAGTTAAGAATGTTACGAGAGGAAAATAATAGAAAAGGAGTTTAAAAAGTTCTACAAAAGATGAGAAAGAAAGAATAGGAGTGTTCACAAACTCCAAAACGTTGCCAGTCTTTACCTAATAGCTATAGTTAAAAAGAAAAAAAAATCCTTTCATGACATATTTTGATGATCTGTTGTGATATTTTCCTTGGTAAATATTAATTCCTCAGTACACTGCATACAGACTTTACTGATATATTAATCTTCCATTGCTACATGTAGAGCAATTTAGTGTGTTGGTTGTTAGGGCAAAGTTGTGATATTCTGAAATACCTCCTATATTTGTAACAGACTCTCACTCTCTGAATTGCCCTAACTTCCAAGGTGCTCTGTTCACTGATATCCACATTACTGTCTCTTCCAAGGTTCTGTAGAGTTCGGTATGTAAATTACCCTGAGTTTGTACCCTTTTGGTACTTTTGTCAGTCACAGTACCTAAGTTTACCGTATTGCGTTACTTAGATTAGTGGGTAAATAGGGCGCTCCAATCGGATTGAACCTGTGCAAGTTTACATTCTAGGGGTGGTTGGGGTTTATTATTTTTCTTTATTTTTTAACGCGAGGAAGAAGGAACAAAAGGCTAGGAGCCAGCATTTACAGTTCCTTCCAAGAAAAAAAACAAAATCAATACAAAAGAGAGCCAAATTCAATTCACGTAATGTCAATCAGGGATGAGTGAGGCTGGTCACTCTGATCTTAAATATCCGGACCAACTTGCCTAGACCCGGGCTCCTACATTCCTCACGGGGCAACACAGGATTAGATGATGAATGAATGAATTAATTAATGAATTATTGTGAATAAACTGAATAAACTATGTTATGAAATACTAGTGTTTTTAACCTTCTCTTTCAAAAATTCTGCGCATGGCTCGGATACGGACTATATAGGACAGGTGTTTCGAGATACTGTGACCAAGTACACTACACAATTTGAAAATTTTAGGTCAGTCTCCCTCCCAAATATTATACTCGTGAGGCTCTAGCATCGAGCGTTGGTATGAAGTACGAAAACACCAAAATCTAGAAGGAAGAGGGAAAACCACGAATAAAAATTTGTGGGCAATGCATGAGATTTGCTATTGATTCTTACTGATTATTTCCTTGTATTAAGACTTATATGATAAACCCGAGAGAAGATTCTTTCCAGAATGTGCTGGAAGGTGAATACGAGTTGAACATGTGCCTTACTGGGATGATTGTTTGACGTCCGATGGTTACTCGCTCATTTCGCTTTTTTTTTTTTATTTGTTCTGTCAAAATATTTTAAAAGCCTGAATCTAAAATCTGAGCAAATCGTTAAGAGATGTGTCCAGGCACAGGTATAGTAATTTTCAGACCACTTGGCCCAGACTCATATGCCGTAGTCTCGGTCGTTGGTAAGAACAACGAGAACAGCGCTTAGAAGAATCAGAAATAAAACACACAATTTTTTTTGTCTGGAAATGTAATAATTGAAATATGGGAGGGATGTAACTTGAAATAAAATAAATGAATAATAATAAAAGTGAACTCACAATATTTTGTGTGCGCGGAGAAGTACAGCACTTTTTCTTTAACTGTGTAGTCGACTGATTGGCTTTCCCCACAAGCATTAGAAATGCCAAATTAAATGGATCGTTTGGCCTGTGAATGGGAATCAAGAATTCGGAAGGCTTGGTTGACAAATGAATGGATTCGTGGCCTTTCTCGCTGGGTGTTGTTTGATAATTTTGTTTAGCTTTTGTTCTCTCCTCATATTGTTTCCAGCACCTTTCCATCTCAGAGAGTACTGGGAAAGAGGATTGGGATAGTATACAGACAGACAGGCAAACAGACAGATAAAAGATAAATGGACTGACTGATAAAAGTCCAGTGGGCAGGATATGTAGCTAGAAGAAAAGGTAAAAGATGGAGTAAGAGATTAATTGACAGTCCTCCAAATGACAGACGCAGCAAAGAAAACATGCAAGAAGTGGGGAGATGAGGTAAAGAAGTCTGTAGGGAAAACATGACAGTTGCGGGACTTACTGAGAAAGTTTGGCAGAGGCCTTTGTCAGCTAGGGACCTTTAATGGTGCTGGTGCAGGTCTTTGCTCATCAATAGGCCGTTAATAGCGACCCTTAATGTTGATGATGACGATTGTGATGGTAATGTCATTGATGATAATAATATAGTGTAGTACTGTAAGGGACTCATTTTCAGATCAAATGACGTCCCTGAATGGCCACCGCCTTCGCGTCATCACCCTGCAACTCTTCCCGTACATCGACTTCTCTGCCATAGAGGGCGAGCCACAAGGGGGACGGGTCACACCCAAAGATTCACTAGACTACAGGATGCTCGCTGCCTTTGCTGAAGCCCTAAATTTTACGCAAGTTACATTTGCATAAGGTTATTTTATGATGATTCCTTAAAGACTCATGTTGCTAAGGTACTTGATCATCGTCAGGCAGAAATATGAGTTCTTTAATTATGACAGTATTTGCTCTGTTTGCCAGACCCTTCAAAGGCATGACACCCTGCCCTTGAGTGGGAAAGGAGGTCCGGATGATGATGATGATGATATATTCTTGTATATCATTTAATATTCTTGTATATCAAGAGTACTTCCCCAGTATCCCTGCTTGTCGTATGACGCAACTAAAAGGGTTGGTGGTGGGTGGGTTAGTGCCCCACCCCTTAAAATGAACTAACTAAACAAGCGAATAAAGGGCCTCGGACCAGGACGGACCATACGTTGACGACTAAGGAATGGACAAAGGACATTCTGGAGGTTGGGACATGGAATGTGAGAGGAGTGAATGATGAAATGAAAGACAGAGAGATTGTTCAGGTGCTTGAGGATGCAAGAGCGGATATATATGGATTAACTGAAACCAAATGGTAAGGTGAAAGGGTGAGAGAATAGGAATATGGTACTGTATAGGAATATGTGCAGGAGTTAATGAGAATGAGAGGGCAAGAGAGGGAGTATGTCCTATGATAAGCAAGAAGTGGAAGGAGAATATAAGACAATATGGAACAGTGGGTGCAAGGATTGTATGGGTGAGGATGAAAGTAGGTATACAAGCGCGATTATGTGTGTGTGTATGTGCCGACAGAGGACCGAGTGGCAAGAGTGAAAGATGAGTTTTGGGCAAGTGTCGAAGCATGTATGGACAAGTTTGAGAGGAGCGAGAGATTGTTTTTGATTGGAGACATGAATGGCAAAATTGGGAATGTACGAGTGGATGGAGTGGTTGGTTAGTGGAGTGTGCCAGCTGAAGTAGATGGGATTGGAATTGCTTTGATGGACATCTGTACTGGTAAGAGGTTGGCAATATCCACCACCTACTTTTGGCATAAGATGATCCACAGGTATACATGGAGAGTCATGAGGATGATCGATGGTGAACGTGTTGAACGAAAGGCAATGATAGATTACGTGCATGTGGATAAGCGAATGAGAAGACAAGTGTTGGATGCAAGAGTGTGGAGAGGGTGGGGGAATGGAATCTCGGATCATCACTTAGTGATGGCCAAGGTAAGGCTGCAAAGAAAATGGATGAAGAGACAGAGGGGAAGACAGGAGGAAACAGCTCCTGTGAGAAGAGTGGAGAAGTTGCAAGATGGTGAGAAAATGGCAGAGTATAAGAGCACAGTGAAAGAAAGATTGGGAAGGTATGAGTTAGAGCAGATGGAAGGGGTGGAAGACGTATGAATGATAATCACGGAAGATAGGTGCAGCCTGTGAGGTGGTTTGTGGAGTGAGGAGGAGATGCAAGGGTGTGCAAGGGACAGCATGGTGAAATGATGAGGTGAAGCGAGCTGTGGAACAAAAGAAGAAGGCATATAGTGAATGGCTAGCAAATAGATGTAGGGGAGAAGATGAGAGAGAGAAGAGAGAGGTATATGTGAGAAGGAGAAGGGAGGTGAAGAGACTGGTGAAGGAGAGTAAGAAGAAAGTTGATGAAGAGTTTGGGAGGAATCTGAGTGTGAAATGGAGGGAGTGTAAGAAACTGTTTTGGAAGGAGGTAAAGAAAGTAAGGCAGTGTGAAAGGGGAAATAGTAGGGGAGTGAAAGATAGTAATAATAGATTGTTGATGGAAAAGAAAGAGAAATTGAGGAGATGGAAGGAGCACTTTGATGATTTATTGAATGTAGAGAGTGAGAGCAATGCGAGTATAAGTGGCTGGGGAATGGCTGGGAGAAGAGATGAGAGGAGGGAGGAACAGATCAATAGGGCGGAAGTAATGGAAGCAATGAAGAAGATCAAGATGGGAAAGGCCCCAGGAATTGATGGAGTTTGTGGTGAAATGCTGAAGTATGGGAGTGAGATTGTAGTGGAGTGTATATGGAAGTTGTGTAGACTGGTGTGGGAAGAGGGAAGGGTTCCAGAGGACTGGAAATCAGGTATAATTGTTCCTTTATACAAAGGAAAAGGGGGGAGAGAAGTATGTAGTATACATTAGGGGTATTTGCCTTCTTAGTGTGACTGGAAAAATATATGGTAGAATACTCATTGATACGTTAGGCATATAACAGAGGAGATAGTTTGAGAAGAACAGGGGAGATTTAGGAAGGGAAAAGGGTGTGTAGATCAGATTCTAAGATGTTTAGTTGAGAAGTATCTAGAGAAGGGAAAGAAAGTGTATGCTGCCTTCATGGACTATGAGAAAGCAGAATAGATAGGCAAGGTATGTGGAAGGTATTAAGAAGTGGAGGGGAAATTGTTGAGCGCTGTGAAGAGCATTTACGAAGCAGCTAGGGGTACGATGCGAGTGGATGGTGACCTGAGTTCTTTGATCTCAATGTAGGACTGAAACAGGGTTGTGTGATGTCTCCACGGCTGTTTAATATATACATGGATGGGGTTGTAGAGGTGGTGCAAGGTAGGGCAGTGGATGTGGGGGTGGCTCTAATGAATCAGGGTGAGATTTGGAAGATTCCGGTGTTGTTGTTTGCTGATGATACAGTCTTCTTGAGTGAAGATGAATGGGAGTTGCAAGGTTTGGTGAATGAATTTGAGGTAGTGTGAAGGAAGAGGAATCTGAAAGTTAATGTAAACAAGAGTAAAGTTATGGTGTTTGAGAGGAATGAAGTCACAGAAAACACAGTGAGGTTGGACGGTGAGGATATGGAGAATGTGAGTGTATTCAATTACTTGGGTAGTGTGATGAGTAATGATGGAACTTTTGGGGATGAAGTGCTTGAAAGGGTACAACAGAGAAGGAAGGTTGTTGGTTCACTGAAAGTAGTGATGAGAAATAGGGAGGTGAGTATGGAAGTTAAGAAAGTCACTGCATGATAGTACAGTATCGTGATCCCTACCCTGACGTATGGAAGCGAGGCATGGACTTGCTAGAAGGGAACAAGTCAAGAGTGAGAGCAGTGGAAATGAGTTACTTGAGAGGAGCATGTGGAGTAACATGGAGGGACAGGTTGACGAATGAAGAAGTGAAGGAACGCCGTGGGGTGGATGTGGATGTGATTGAGAAGATTGGGAGAAATACACTGAGGTGGTTTGGACATGTGGAGAGAATGGAGAATGAAAGACTGACTAAGAGGGTGTAGCCTATGTAGGTGAGGTGGAGGGAGGGAGAGGGAGGAGAAGACCGAGGATGAGGTGGAAGGATGGAGTTGAGAGATATATGAGGGAGGGGGAAATGAGCTGGGGGGAGGGTAGTCAAATGGTGGGTGACAGAGCGACTTCGAGGGGTTTTGTCTGCGACCACCCTTTGCGGGATTAGGGCGTTGGGCTATAGATAGATAGACAGATATCATCAATTAGAAGGCACTAGGGGATTCGAGGGAAAGATGGCGAGGAATAGTTAATGTCTCCAAACCCGGTTCAAGAGAAAGAGAGAGAGAAAGAAAGAGAGAGATCAATTGGATACTCGGTGTTCTAGCAATGTGATGCCACAGGTTTAGGAGCTGAAAAACGAATCACATTTATTTGTGTTTATTTAATTGTCTTTTTCGCTGCATTTTTGATACATGTATACTATACATTTTGTTTATGCATTTATATATCTTGAGGCTCAAAACATGACGTTCACATGAGAGACTTGCTTTTATTGCCTCCGCCAACGAAGTTGGAGGAAGTTATATATTCACCTATGTATGTCTCTCTGTTTGTCCGGACGATATTTCCTAAAGTTCTCAATGAATTTCAATGAAATTTGATGGAAGGGTGAGCCATGGGTCAAGAAAGAATTGATAAAGTTTGGGAGCGGATCCGGATCCTATATATCCCGCACAATATCTCCGAGAGTTCTCCATGAAATTCAATGAAATTTTGTTGAACGGTGGGCCATAGGCCAAGAAAGAATTGATTAAATTTTGGGGCTGGGCTGGAGCCTATGTACTCGTATATCATTTTTATGTATCATACGCCAGCCAGCTTGACGCATGTCTGCTGGCGGACCTTTTGCGGCCATTTCATGCCATTTTTATCATATGCCAGACAGCCTGGTGCAAGTCTGCTCGGCCGAGACCTAACACAGCCATTGCAGTCTATACTGTCTTAGTACAAGAAAACACTCAGAGAGTGCATACCCTCCGCCAGTGCCATTAAAACGTATCCGGATCCGGATCTGTGGAAATATTGTGTGGAATACTCGTAAAATGACCACAGAACGACAAGCTAAGACAATCTGTGACAAGCTAAGACACGCTAAGACACGCTAAGTCACTGCTAAGGGAAATGACAGTACCGTCACGACATGTCACATTCTCCTCCTTGTCGGCACCCACGCCAAAAAATTTTTAACATTCTAAAAATTGTTCTAGCGCACCAAGAACCACGAAGAATGACCAAGTTCTCCAAGTCATCGCTACGTCATCGCTGAGTCACGCCACTTTACTCATGACGACATGCGGAGACACACGAAGACATGAAGATCGTGGCGTGTCGTGGAAATGTTCCTGACAGTGGGACATAGGCTTAAGAGACTATCACATTCCTAGGCCGGCCCTGCCAAGAGCAGGGTCCAGCCAATACCAGGAATCTGGTAAAGAGTGTTCCTACGTATGGATTCAACTAACTTGTGTGTTATGTTTCCGTACTGACAGTGAAATGATACCCTGGCAAATAAACACAATTTTATTCGTCATTGATAAACCTCACGAGGTCTGAGGGTTACGAAACCAGATGAGTCTAACCCTTAAACTTTTATTACTTATCAATATAACTATGGATAACGCCACATAGTATTACTTGCCAGTGAGAAACCTCTAGTGTTTTGGGGGTAGATGGCAATCAGTGGCAGTATGATATCGATTGCCGGTGTGAGAATAAATACCAGTAATGGTACTGATACAGTAATGATGATTATTAGTAATGCTCTTGATCTTTTAGTGTCTGGCTTATAAAGAAGCAATATAATCACAACTGATCTCTTTCCTCAAGGTATGAGTACTGGGCAGAACCGAACAGACTGTTTGGTGACGAGAAGGTTGACGGTCAGTTCACAGGCATGGTGGGACAGCTGCAGCGGGAGGAGTGTGACCTCACCACCATCATTGCACCAACGCCAGGAAGGACCAAGGCAGTAGAGTTTCTCAGGTTATTATTATTATTATTTTTTTTTTCACACATCACTACATTTTATATCTATCCAACACCCACTAAGACATTATTATGAACCATTTTGCATATCTGTGAAACTCTTTTCTTGCTTAGTGCAATTCGTGGTACAGTTTTCAAGCAAGGAACTCAGATTGGATACATTAGTTTTCTGTATTAGATACCAGGACAAGAACATGATATTCCCTTCAGGGTTACCATCATTCGTCATCTTCAAGATGTCAAATGTTTTGGCCTTCTTGGAGATTGTTTTATCAGGATCGGTTAAACGAGGAACTTGTGGTGATATCATAATTCTATCTCTCTATCTGTCTATTGGCAGACGCCTTAATCCTGTACGGGGTGGCCACAAACAAATCGCCTCCATGTCGCCATGTTCCCCGCCATTTCACTGCCCTGCTCCCAGCTCACACCCCCCTCTCACATACACTTCTCCACACCATCTCTCCATCTCATACTCGGCCTCTCCCTCCCTCTCCCTCCTCCAGCTCACTCACATACACTCTTCTCGTCAGTTTCTCACCCTCCATCCTCACCACATGGCCAAACCACCTCAGTGTGTTCCTCCTAATGCTTCCTATCACATCCACACCCACACCACAACGCTCCTTTATATCCTCATTTGTCAGCCTGTCTCTCCATGTGACTCCACAGGCTTCTCTTAAATAACTCATTTCCACTGCACTCACTCTTGACTTGTGTCCTTCCAACAATGTCCAAGCTTCACTTCCATACGTTAGAGCTGGTATCACAATACTGTCATGTAGTAACTTTTTCATTTCCATGCTCACTTCCCTGTTTCTTATCACTGCTTTCAAAGAACCAACAACCTTTCTTCCTTGTTGTAACCCGTCAAGCATTTCACCCTCCAAACTTCCATCTTTACTCATCACACTCCCCAAGTACCTGAACGTACTCACATTTTCCGCTTCCTCACCATCCAACCACACTGTACATTCACTGACTTCACCTCTCTCAAAGACCATCACTTTACTCTTCCCTACATTCACCTTTAGATTCCGTTTCTTACACACTCTTCCAAACTCATCCACCAAGCTTTGCAGCTCTCCTTCGTCTTCACTTAACAACACAGTTTCATCTGCAAACAACAGTACAGGGAGTTTCCAAACACTACCCTCTCTCACCAGGGCCAGTCCAACATCCACTGGCCTACCTTGTATGTCTTTTATTACCCCATCCATGTACAGATGAACAACCATGGAGACATAGCACATTCCTGTTTCAACCCAACCTTCAAAGTGAAAAATTCACTCAGTTCACCATCCACACGCACTGCAGCCTTAGCACCATCATACATACTCTTCACAACATTCAACAACTTTCCATCTACTCCATATATTTGTAATACTTTCCACAATCCTTGTCTATCCACCCTGTCATAAAGTTTGTCCAAATCATAGTTGATTTCACATTATTTGAGTAAAACAAAAAATTTTGAAGAGGACGAGTTTCCTCAGCTTGAGAGAAATATTACTGACCACTTCACTGAAAGGGAATTTTAAGCTGCCTAAAAATCATGTGGTAAGCATAAATACAGTAATGTAATACATACAAATTACATCTATGGGCTGAGAGTTATACCAAAGGGTTTTTGCATGGACTCAGTGCAAGTATAGTTTCATCGCATGAGTTATCATGAATTAAATACACGGAACTCACATAATTTCACTTAGGGAATCTGATCATGATAATTCACCAACAGATCACGTGATAATTAAACGAACCTACTGTATGTTCTAATATTTTCCTTAACCACCAGGTGAATATAACTGCTGAGGGTGGGCTATGATTGATCAATTCGCTGACTGAATAAACGAAATGAAAAACTGGGGGCGCAACTCCCAGGGTCATATATGCCATTGGACGTCAAACCAAAATACTACAACAAAGAATAATAGCAGACAAGAATCTACAACACAAGTAAAAATACAAACACTAAAAGCAAACTAAAATCACTAAAAACATTAAAAATGACGCAATAAAAACTGAGGACCGTAAAAAAAACATAATAATAAGTCTTACGATGCAGTCCAGCTGCCTCTCCAAAGTTGAGAGAGTCCCCTTCCATACAACAGGCAATCTCACCAAGCACCGATGAAAGATGGCACAGGCCATCACCAGTCCAGTGCGCAGAGAGGTACTGACTGCATAAATGCTCAAGACTGGGACACTCCACCAACAAGAGGAGAACAATCAGGGGGACCAGGCAATCATCACAGAAAGGAGGAGGAGTGCCCTCCATTAAAACACTGGTCAACATTTTGAAAAAAAAATTTCCGTTGATTTAATGCTTCATGCTGATTTCGTACAATTCGAGAGTGCTGATTTCGAATATTTTCAAAAATTATGTAGAACGTCAAAATTGTTCACAAAACACATGAGTATATTTATGCAATAAAGGAAAGACGGCCAGCATTAAACACCACTGTAATGGAAGTTCACTGGAACGGCTACCCCAGAAATGCATAAATGTAATGCGCAAGACAATTGATTAGCACTGGTAGTTAATCTAAGGCTGGAATTTCCTTCTCTTAGATTTCCTAGCGTAGTCTGTGTCCGAACAATTGCGCTGCAAGCACCAGCCATAGACTGTTGTCATGTTGGCATTCCATCTCCCTTGATACCTGTGTTCCATCGTCTTGATGTCCTGCTGAAATCCTCACCTTGTTCTCCATTGATTGTGCCGATATTCCCTGGGAAAATGTTCATGTGACTTTCACGCTCATGTTTGCCCCCACGTCTCTCCACGATGTTAGGAGAGTTTCCACGATGGATTCATAGTTTTCTGCTTTCTGGTTTCCAAGAAAATTCGAAACTACGTTGGCAAATGCAGTCCAGCAATCATTTTCACCCGGTGTCATGGATTTCACGAATTCCTCATCCTTCATGAGCAGCCTTATTCGAGCCATCGAATATTCCCGCCTTGAGTTTTTCATCCGAAAGTGTGGGGGACTTCAAGCAAATGTATTGGACACATGTTTTTTCCTTGTCAAGAATTTTCACAAATTGTCTCATCAGACCTAAATTTATATGTCTTTGCATGGCTGTCCCAGAGACATAGAAAACAAGGAAACTTTGTGTATGCTGCCCTAAAATCATCGATAGCACCTTCAAGTCACTGCACACCATCAAGCTTTGATCACCTTATTTGATTTTTTTCAAGAGCCAGTTTCATTGTGTCGTATGTTTCTTTCAAGATGACTGATTGACCGATAGGATTTGAGGCAAGTTTGTTGCCGTTGTGCAGTAGCACACACTTGAAACTTCTCTTCGAACTGTCAATAAAAAGCCTCCATTCATCTGGCCGTATTCACATCCTATTTTCTCTATCAGCCCTTTAATACCAGTACAATAAATAAAGCCATTTTCCATTGTGAAGTAATGCGGTAAATCTGCATCTCGGTTGCGGTACTTGATGTTTGTTCCAGGTGACAACATGTCCTTATCCTTAAGCCTTGACCCCCAATAATTCTGCAGATAACTTTTGCAGGTTGGAATCCTTTACCAAATCGTTCAGTTCAGCCTGCGTGAATAGCCTCGTACTCTTGATATCGCTACTTGAGTCAGTATATTCATCATTAGTATCAGATAGTTCAGGCGTTG
The DNA here is from genome assembly GCF_032717465.1 of Coenobita brevimanus. Lineage (NCBI taxonomy): Eukaryota > Metazoa > Arthropoda > Malacostraca > Decapoda > Coenobitidae > Coenobita > Coenobita brevimanus. Next base: position 59,880,703 of record NC_136993.1, on the reverse strand, counting down.
AACTTTCATCCGAACTTACAACATCCAAAGTGGTGAAAGTAAGCACAGGGACTTCATCTGAGTGAGGAACAGGCCGCAGTGCTGGGAGATGATTGGAATACTCAATTCAGGTCTTCGTCTTCGAGGTGAAACCAGACACAATGACCATGCAAAAACAGCAATCGGTCAGGTGGTTTTAGGGGTTCCTGCCATGCCATCGGAACTCCAAAACTGAGACTCTTCCTCAGATTTTGTCCAATGCCTGAGGTTCTCAGCACATGTCCTGCATACTTTATGGAGGGCCCATGGTTTCTCCTGGTCACCAAGAGGAATATCAAAGTTTGGGGTGATAAAAGATCCACAGATATAGTAAAACACATCAGGATCGGTTTTACATTTTCTACAAGAAGCCATTGTCTTCTGTGATAATCAGTATAAATGACGCAATAGCTGGCTCGACCGACTAGCACAGCACCAACACTGCAGTCATCCAACCAACAACTCTCCCCTACCTACCAGGTGTTCTTTCGTCGGCTGTTGAATCATACCAGCCAGAGGCACTTCTGGTCCCCCCTTCTCGGACTGACAAAGGTGTAAATACCGCATGTACACGGTAGCAACCGAAATATTGGGGTAACAGCATAATATATCATTTTATCTTCATCTACCTCAGCCTTATATTACAATGAGACCATTTCAGTGACGGCATACAGCATTTTGTGGGAAAATTTGACATTCTGGCTGAAAGTGATTGTGATTTTTGGAATCAGCATGCCAGAAATACCCTTAATCTAGTATGAGCTGATGGTCAGCCAGAGTGATGTAGACCAATGAAATCCATTAGAGAATGGATGTGTCCAAGTCGCAATTGACATAAAGCCATCTCTCACTCGTTAGACATATCTCAGTAAGTTAAGGGGCCCACCTTGCCTCAAATACCATGCATCTTGTTAGCCCCCACCGCATCCCAGCAGTTTTGCCAACAACACCAAATCCGTCCAGCAATAAAAGAGTACAAATCATAAGCAGGCAGCTGATGCAGAGGAGAATGGGATCCCACAGTAGCAGGAGGGCGAGCCGATGCTACCTTAGCCAGCAGATCAGCCTGCGCATTCCTGGACACCCCCACATAGGAAGGAGCCCAACAAATCCCCACACGATGACCACGACGGCTAAGGAGGAATAGCACTCTAAAATTGATAAAAGCAGTGGATGAGATTAATTTAATAGAATCATGTGCAGATAGGGCACTGGGGGAGTCTAAAAATCACAAAAACAGAGAGAGAGAGAGAGAGAGTAAAAATGATTTAGAAAAGCACATAAAATTGCGCTCAGTTCCGCTGTGAAAACTGTAGCCATATCAGGAAGACTAACGCCCTAACTGAAGGGAGAGAAGATGACACCAAAACCTAATCTAGTATCAAAACTTGAACCATCATTATACCCGTAGACAGGAATATAGCCATCATGAGTAGATGCATGTTCAAATAAAAGAGAGGTACACCTGAGAGGGAGGTAATTTCTTTCTAATAATGATGGACCTACAGAATATCACACAAGGGAGTACCTCAAAACCCACCTCCAGGATCCAGTGCAGACAAACTGTCAGTCAGATAATAGAGATAGCTTTCTCATAACAGAGATAGCTTACATATCAGACCAGACTCTGTAACCAAAAGGCTTCGGGAAACTAGGACGAGTGTCTTAAACAGAAGATCAGGAATCCTGTGAGATCCCAGCACACGGCACTGAGTTCAGAAGGCGGTGAAGATCATACCATCACTTCATCATCAGTGGCTGGCGACGTAAATTTGAAGGGAGGGGATCAGCATCCTCCAACAAACTAGGAATTGGAGGTGATCTGAATGCCCCAGTTGCACGAAGAACAACAGCATGATGAACCGAATATAATATCCGGAGATGGGTATCTTCAGTAGAGGAGCAGACCTCATACCCGTATTTAGGTTTAGAAAGAATAGGGGATCTGTGTACGAGAAGGGGAGTCTGACAGTCAGAACCCCAAGATAGAGGAGCCAACCCTCAGGAAACTCAAGGTCGTAACACAGTTCCTCATGTATCAAATATACGACTCAGAAACAAAGTCTCTTCCACAGAAGGGATCTGCAACCACAGTTACACAGATAAGGGTCTGGGTGAAACCCATGAAGGAAAAAATGCATAGCCACAGTCTTTGTGGAAGAAAAATGGAAACCACGAGACTTAGCCCTCTAAGAAACTCTTTTAAGAACCAGCTGCAACATTCTCTCAAACAGAGACATTCAAGATGCAGTGACGATAATCATAGTCATTGACTTATAGTGAACTACATACACCATTTGCGAGTACAGTTATTGAAACAGTGATGACCACAGCAAAGAGAGTAACACTGAGGATACTCCCTAACGGAACTCCATCTAGAAGTGCACGGACATAAGAAAGCAGCCCCCCACCTGGTTCCCTAAAAAAATGCTAGATAAAAACTGGTGAATGAAAATAGACAAGCGTCCACAAAAACCAAACTCATTAAGAGAACGTAAAATACCATGATGCCAAGCAGTGTCATATGCCTTCTAGAGATTGAAGAAGGCCGTGATCTGATTTTGGTTATTGGAGAAAACCTCACTGACAGAAGATTCCAAGGACAATATGACATTAGATTGCATTTTATGAAAATCATACTGGACTGGGGATAAGAAGTCACCTTTCTCTCCATAAACCACACAACCAGCCCATTCACCATCCTTTCCAAGACCTGACTCATGCAAGAAGTCAGAGAAATGGTCCAAAAATCTGTCGTCTATACATGATCCTAAGTTTCACTCCGCATACAGCTTACATCTCTAATTTTATGCGCTAATACAAATATACAAATCTCCTCCTTACATTTCTGTTTTCTTGCCTATACTTTTCAATAACCTTATATCTTATTTCTATGTCATTTATCATTATTTCACTTAATTTCACTTAGGAACTTTTTCTACTGACACAATGTATACACACAGTATTATATACACACACTATTATATACACTTGAGAAAGCAACACACACTTACGCTATACACACACTATTATATACACTTGAGAAAGCAACACACACTTGTGCTGTGCACACACTATTATATACACTTGAGAAAGCAACACACACTTGTGTTTAGTACAGAAAGTTATGAGCCGATGATATTCGAACCTGAAACGCTGTTATAATACCTATCATAACTTCACTTATAATTAATTTTCTTTTGAGTACTTTCACTTATACAGCTTATTTCGTTACTCTTATATGCTAATACATATGTACGAATCACTTCCTTACATTTCATTTTCTAAGCACTACTGATCAGTAGCACTAGTTCTAATTTGCTTAATATTAATTAACTTAATTTTACTGTCGTACCTTTTCTCGGTTTACACACACTCTTATATACGCTCTTTACAAACCATTACACACCTGTGCTTAGAAGATTGCGAGCTGATATTATTATGAAAAGTACACATGGTAGGGGTGATGCAGGGTGCTGAGGCAGGGTGGAACAGTGAGGGTGTGTAGGTGCATGCACATGTATCACATGGCAGATATTTTTATCTTAACTTTTGTCTTCCCCACCTTCATCTTCACCCCCAGACTCCTTATATGACTCCTTTTACTCATCGAGGGGGTAGGGAGATGCAGGGTAGACTGCAGGGTCGTCGGGGTCACTTTCCATGGTTGGCATGAGGCATAAGAAAGACAGAGGAACAATATCAGAGAAGCTACTGTATAATTAGAGCTCATCGTCCACATGCAAGCACTGCACTCAGATGACTAACCTTGGCAACTTATAGCCACCCCAGCACCTGGGAGATCGTGATGGTGAGAAAAAAAATAGCAAGAACTTCATATAGCAGCAGAAAAGCGCTGACAGATCGGTCCAACACCGGGGAACATCTGGGACCCTGCGTGCAACAGACCACTCCGACACCTGAGGTTAACAATGCCATATACAGCAAAAATTCTCTCACCCCTCCACCCACCATGAAGCCCAACAAAGAGAGGTCATATGACAGGGCTAACACCCCTGGCGATCCCAGACGTAGCAAGGGAGTACATGCAGGTAACCATAGGGCAACCCAGACCTAGGACGATATGAGCCACCAGGTCCTCCAGAGCCCACTTGACTCTAATCAACAAATCGCCAGCCGATTGACCTGGTCGGGCCCAACCAGGCCACCCATCTAGCCAGAGGAAGGAACCAAAGAGGTGTGTTGCTAGCTTCAGGGTGCATTGTGCAACATCACTCAACCTCCAGGACTCCCATTTCCCACTGTTATGGGACGCCACGCACGGCAATCGTACTGGGAGACAATTTCCCCACCCAAGATGGGGAATGGAGAGGGACGTGCAACATCACAAGCAAGCCTTCTCTGCCGGTGATATAAGGGGGTTCTTGGCCCATGAGGCTTACAGATGCCGAACCCTACAAAGGTATGCAGGCCTCCAGAATAGGTGGCATTGCCAGCCATGCTTCAAGTCACCAACATTATCAAGGTGGTTTCCCTCAGCGGGGAGGATTGACCCTGGTATCTTGTAATCGATGATAACTTTAGTATGAGGTACAGTTAGGAGGACACATTTTATTTTCTAAATTGTCTAACTTTCCAGTTAAAATTGGTGCAAAAGAGAACCCAATATGGTCACAGTTTTTCATATCCACGAATAATTTGAAAAATATTATAATAATCTCAAGACAATGCGAAGAATCATCTACCTCCCTCAGCTCTTTGTTGAATATTTCTAGTCAAATTGTGGTGTACAGTGAAGCCTTGCATTTTAATTCTGATGATTAGTTGGAAATAATTTACAGCGTCTCATTGTAAGAATACTAGCCTAGGTTTCTTAGCATCATTTTCAACAACACTTAATGAAACAAAAATGTTATACAGTTATAAATTATATACTCAAGATTATTATTGTGTGTATGTGTGAGAGAGAGAGAGAGAGAGAGAGAGAGAGAGAGAGAGAGAGAGAGAGAGAGAGGTCCTTCTCCCACAGACTATACCCTAACGACGTGATGGTGGTTACGTCACTTAAGCCAGCACTACTACCAGCACATCTGGCCTTGGTCAGACCTTTTTCAAGTAAGTATAAATCATTTGTGTGTGTGTGTGTGTGTGTGTGTGTGTGTGTGTGTGTGTGTGATATTTACATGTAGATGTGTACTCATCCATCCATCATCCAATCCTATATCGTCCCGTGAGAAGCGTAGGAACCCGGGGCTAGGCAAGTTGGTCCTGACATTTAAGATGAGAGTGACTGGCCTTACTCATTGTCACGGGGGGATGTGAGTTTATGTATTAATAATGCTTAGATGTTGCTTGAAAAAAAATAAAGCAGTAAGTTTTACTTTATGCTGGATTACTTCACCAATTCTCTAAAGACGAGAATTTATAAACTTTCTCAACAGTACATAGCAGAGACTAATTACTCACGAGTGCTGTTTGTAGTACTGTTAGCCTCTCGAGAAAGTGACTCCACCGCTTACAATCAATTAATGCTAATAATAATAAACAGGTTCTTGCCGGTGCATTAACTCCTGGCTGGCACAATGGATTTAAACTTGATACAAAAGAACTGGCCTAAGTACCAGTAATGAATAATGTAAGGTGTTTGTGCAAACTAAGAGTGGCAACTAAAAGAAGCTTAACGTGGAGAAATAAAACATGAGTTTAACTACATTAAGATCAAGGGAAAAAAAATGTAAATTTATTAATTACAATAAAATAAATTTACGTTATATGAGGGAGGGGGGGGTGAGTTGGGGGGAGGGGAGTCAAATGATGGGTGACAGAGTGACTTGGAGGCGTTTTGTCTGCGGCCACCCTTTGCGGGATTAGGGCGTCGGGCTATAGATAGATAGATAGATAGACGTTACATGAGTCTCAAAAATGAATTCAAAATAACAAGGAGAATACATTCACTCGCTCATTCAAAAGCTAACACACTTAAACCTAGGAAAAAATGGAAAGAAATACTGGTTAATGGAGGGGAGCTGAGCGAAAAGAACTGGGCACCTGTGCAGGACATCAGATGCTGCAATTCGCTAAACCCTCTTCGCCAATTCACCTTCTAGGTGGAGATTCAGAAACTCGCTATACAATGGCGACGCTGCCTTACGCTGGGCACAACGATCTTACTCTCGCGACGACTCAAAGCTGACTAACTTCAAACTATGAAAGAGGGCGAGGGATGGCCGTGTTCGAACTTCGACGGTCAACAGAAAGAATGTGAGCGATATACGCTCACAATAAATCACTCAGTGAAGGCACTAATGTCGTGCATAAGAATGATCACTTGTGAAACAGTGAGAAATGTTCTGAAAACCATCCTGATCGGAATGAATACGAGGACGGTTGAACTGAGTGATGCTCAGTGGGAATTCCAGCAGTGTTCTTGGTTTTCCCACTTAGGTACTATGTCACGAATTTATAAAAATACACTTGCGCGAATTCGTGACACTCATCCCTGAGTGGCATTACGTGAACAATAAACCTCAACCACCCTGTGAATATAAACCTACAGAGGCTCAATTCGATTGGAGCACCTTAGTTACCCACTAAACCACCAGGCGCCATAATTTGGTTATATGGTTACCACCCAACGTAGTAAATGGTTTCCTGATGTACAGGAAACAGTCTGGTTTGTCACTCATTGTAGAGTCACCCATAGGCAGAAGGAGAGAAAATAATGAAGGAAAGGAAGACAGAAGATGGAGTGTAAAGTCACCCGTAGGCAGAAGGAAGAAAAGAATGAAGGAAAGAAAGAGAGAAGAGGAAGAAAAAAAGAAAGGAAAGCAGCGCTACATCGAGTGAGTGGATGGTGAACACCCCCACCTATTTGCATTATACAAGAGTTATACTGTTAGTTCGTAGATGTACACCTAGCATTCAAAGTCTGTATGCATGCAGAATTTAGCTGAGTCTATTCATAGGGGAATATTGGTTGGAATGTCGATGGTCGAGTGTCCATAACAGCAAGATGTCTTTCCTGAGGATCTGAATAATGTGAAAAGGTGTGGGTGGGTGTTAATCTGATTATTCTTCACCAAGGCACTGTCTTCTCTGCTGAAATTAAAAAAATACAGCTGGTTTGTTTCTAGGCCTCACTGTTAGATCAGATAGCAAATGATGGCCCTTGCCACTGAATTCATAGTGTTATTATAAGAGAACTGGTGTAGCCTACCCAAGTGCCTCTCCATTGCTACTAAACTCCAAATCTAACAAAAATAGCGACGATGATAACGATGACGCAGTGACGATGACGACGATGATGATGAGATGATGATGACGTTGATGAGTTATTTAAATTATTTATTTTATAGATGAAGTATGGCTGGGTCTGCTGGTGGGCGTGGTTGTGTGGGGAATGATCCTGTGGGCACTTCAGAAAGCGTGGGTGTGGGTGGCAGGAGGACGTAGCCTCCAGTTCAGCACAGCCATTATTTATGGTTGGGGTGCTCTGTTGGATCGCCCACCATTAGACCCTTCAGTCAACATTTCAGGACGGGTGAGGTTGCTAAAGGTGGTTCTCTTGATTTTCAAATTGATATTTTAATAGTGTATGACCCTTTATCTGCCCAACAGCGACCCTTTTATGCTAAAAATTGGAAAGGCATCTTAGGGCTTATTAAGTTAAATGACAATGTTTCTAAGTTTTTAAAAGAATATTCATGGGGTTTATTATTAATGGACAAATGTGATTGAACTCCGATGATTATTTAATCATATAATAGCAAGCTCATAAATTAAAGAAACCCTACTAAAAGAACTCCCTCAGCCACCACTTAGATATGTAATTGCCTAAGACCCTTTGTTGGGACCAAAACATGACCAGAACTTAAAAAAGCCCGTTGAATTTGCATTTTCAGATGGTTTTCATCAAATGTTGTTATTATTAGAATCTTCAGAATAATGCTAAATTATTGGCTGAGGTGTTGATTTAACTGAATTGTTCCCTGCGGCGGATGTTATTTTCTCCTGAAATGATGCCAAATGTGTGAAATTGGCAACTCCAGTGGCAGGCACTCTATCACTTCCACGGAGTTTGAGTTAAGTGAGACAGTCTGGCGGCTTAGCAAACATGGAATATAAAGGCTGACCCTCATTATAAATGGATATGTTGTTTGATACAGATGCTGGTGGGATGCTGGCTGTTGTTCTGCCTGATCATCTCCTCGGGGTTCAGGTCCTCCCTCATCTCCCACCTCACCGTCAAGAGTACTTCAAAGACCATAGAAACTCTCCGTGATCTGGTGGAGAGGGACAACTGGGCTTGGAGTACTGAGGGATGGTTCTATAATGGGGCTGCTCTTGAATATTTTACCAAACACACAGATCCAATTGTGCAGCAAGTGAGGGAAAAAATGCAGGTAATTTTTTCTCGTGATGTGGATATATTAATATGATTTGATTCACACACACACACACACACACACACACACACACACACACACAGTGGTAGCGTTCTCGCTTGCCATCTGGCAGACGGGAGTTCGCGCCTCGCTCAGGCTGCGAAAAGTTTCACTGACGAAGTGGGCGGTTACTGTCCCCCTAGAGCAAGGGGACGGGTGTGTGAGTGTGTGCAGGTCACAGCCTTGCCCTCAGATCGGACTATATGAGCTCTCAGCTCCCTTCCGGGAGGGTAAAAGCTGAATATCACGACCATCAATGATTCTGACCGACCCGGTGAATTACACACACACACACACAACACTGCATGGGATTAGTGTGTATGTGACAGGAGGTGTGGAACAACAGACAAACACAGCTGGTGTAAGTTGAGAAACCCCGCCACGAAGATATTTCAGTTTATTCAAGACAGCGGCTGCAACTGCTACACGTCCCACTGGTAGGAAGACTTCTCTGCTACTGAGTTCTGCATCCTGAAAGCGAGAGCGTGGGAGCAGGCCATGGGGCGAGCACGCTCTGGTCACGCGTCGCTAACGTTTGACTAACTTGCAAATTAATACTTTGTTCTGGTCACACCAGGCTCTCAGCAGCTATGTTGTGCATTCCTACAACTGCATCATACAAATGCTATATATTAAGGTGTATATATCTTCAAACAACTAGCGATATTTCAAAAGATATATATGTTATCCTCTCTCTCTCTCTCTCTCTCTCTCTCTGTCTCTCTCTCTCTCTCTGTCTGTCTCTCTCTCTCTCTCTCTCTCTCTCTCTCTCTCTCTCTTGAATCGATGGATGGCTTGATGAATGGATAGTGAATGGATATTGGATGATTGATGGATGGATGATAGATGTAAGCTGGATGACGAATAAATGCTGGAATAATGGATGGATGATGATGGATGAATGTTGAATAATGGTCAAGATGTGGATGACTGATGACTATGATGATACGGTTGACTGACTATGAAGGAGGATAAGATGATGACGATAATGAATTATCGTATATATGTGTCCACACTTATTTTTTAGGCCAAAGGGAAGATGCTAGATGATGATGACAGAGAAGATTAAGAAAATGACGATGATGATTATGATGATGATAAAGTCCCATCACTTTTCTCTTACAGGTGATGCCAGCAAATGAAGTTCTGGGGAAGGTACTAGAGGGAGGGTTCTCTTTCATTATCACGAAGAACTACATCACGGTCTTGGTTGCCTCTAGGTACACAGACAACAAAGGCCAGACTCCATTCTATATCAGCAAACAGGGCTCTTATATACTCCCCTCTTTTGGATGGAGTATGAGGTTGGTAGTTATAACCTCTCTCTCACTAAATATATGTAGAATCTAATTTACTTTTTTTTGTACTTGCACAACTCTTATAATGGAACATCAACTTGGTTACGTTTTCCCCACAAACTGGATGATAATGAAAACACTGAAAACCACAAACTGGTGTAAAACCGGTATAAGTAAATGCAACCGTGAGCCTGGGATCAACAGTACACCACTTCTCACACGTGTAAATTTTTCTTGCAGAAAAGGTTCACCTTTCTACAAGAAGTTCCAGACTATGATGCACTGCTTGGATGACACTGGGCTCATCCAGTACTGGACTGACGATGTGATTGCCAGGCGGGTGAGACAGACCAGAGCAGCTGCCCAGTCACAGACATCCACCATCAGTTATGGCTCTGCTGATGTCAGTTACTTCTAAAGTACTTTGACCCTTGTATACTGTGGGCACCATGTAGTCTAGAGATGAAAATCCCCTAGTTGGAGTGGTGGCATTGCCATGTACATTGCTTTAATTCTCAGCAGGTGACTGGGTATTTCTCGGTTATGTAAAGCCACAAATGACATACTGGAGTATCTCATATGCTGCGTAACTTTGGGGTCCTAAGGTCACCTTACGCTGGTGTCCTCGCAGTTGATAATATGGGACTGCATGTTTATGTTGCGTCTATATAAATTGTTCTTATAATGGTCTGATATTTCAGTTTCACATCACCAAACAAATGCATAAAATAATTGGGCAGACATTTTGAACAACAGAAATTAGAAATAGCTTACAGTAACCTCATCACAATAATAGCCCACTCCCAAATGAATTGAATAGTCTGGGAATAGCAAGAAAAAATAGAATAGACGTTCTGGGGCTACAATTGTTAATAAAGGACGACACAAGATTTCTCTCTCTCTCTCTCTCTCTCTCTCTCTCTCTCTCTCTCTCTCTCTCTCTCTATCTATATATATATATATATATATATATATATATATATATATATATATATATATATATATATATATATATATATATATATATATATATATATATATATATATATATATATACTAATTTTTTCTCGTACAGGAAGAGAACCGAGAGGTAGTGTTGGGCCTCAACCACCTGCAGGGCGCCTTCTACCTGCTGTTTCTGGGTTCCACCCTGGCCGCCCTCACCCTGCTGGCAGAGGCTTCAGCTCACTCACGCTCTTGATTCACCTGACTCACACGTATGCTTAAACCTCAACTCGTTAAGACGGGGACAGTCCTCTAATGTTTTCTCGATAATTTCTGATGTACTGTTGCGGACATAAATATAGATCTTCACCTTTAAGATATATACCTGGTCAATGAACAGTCACTTTTGAAACTCACTGATGCGCCAGGTTAGTTAGCTAGAATGGATTTACGCCTAGTGAGTGCATCATGCGTCATCAAGGCAGGTAACCACTCTGGGCTTAAGATTGTTGATGGGAATTCTGCAACCTGCACGCCCCACCTCTCCTCGTAAAGCTAGAACGTGCCAGGCCTCATGGCTGGTGACTGCACTGTAAACAGGGATGCAGGATGATCAAATGGAATACCCATAGGCTTTTATGAAGGTAAGTAAAAAAATTAGGATGCTCGGTATATATCGATGTAAGACTATTACATCATGTAGTCGTACAATATCTTAATACAAAAGCTAATATACATTTCGTAATATCGTCTTTTACTTCTAACATTTCAAACAATTGGAGTGGATTACCTCTTGTTACGTTTTTTTCTGACTTTATAATTACTTAGTGTTTATTTTGAGCTTGTGAATAAATGAATACATGAAATTTCTTGCTCCATCTCTTAATATTATTACTCCATAACATTTCCTTCATAAAAAATGTTAAATCCGGTTAGCTTTAGGAAATATAAATCAACGTGGAGAGCGCCACAGTATTATGAAGGACTTTAGTTGTACTTTCTGATTTTCCATTGTTGTTATTGTTGTTGTAGTTGTTTTTTGTTATTGTTCTTGTTGTTCTTGCTTGTTATGCTTGTTCTTGTTGTTCTTATTCCTTTTTGTTTTTGTTGTTCTTGTGTTTGTTGTTCTTGTTTGTGTTGCTGAAGTTCTTGTCGCTGTTCCTGTCGCTCTTGTTGTTGTTGTTGTTGCTGTTGCTCTTATTATTATTATTGTTATTATTGATGTTTTTGTTATTATTATTATTATTATTATTATTATTATTATTATTATCATCATCATCATCATCATCATCATCATTCAAGCCTCTTTTTGCAGCCATGAAGTAACTTGATATATTCAGGCTAATATTAATTCATGTTCTTCTCTTTTTATGGAAATTCGGGCAGTTAAAGGACAGAGACAATCAGGATTAGAACACTGCTTACCCTGGGCTTTCTCAGCTTCACCTCGATGGACACTATTATTAGTTTACTACTCTTTCAACTTTCCTCCTCCCTATCTCTCCTCCTTCCTTTCCGTTTTTAATATTGCTTGACATTACTTTAAATTCCTCTTCTAACTCATCTCTTTCCCTCCTTTCTTTCTTTCCTTCTTCCCTCCTCCTCTAGCCCTCTATCCATCTTCACTTTGTCTCCCTTTCTTGACGGACTGACCTTTTCTTCTCTCATGCTCTCTCCCCTCTCCCCTGCTCCTTTCTTTTCCTCTGTCTCTCCTTCCTCTTGCTGAGAGGGGACTGAGCGCAAGCGTACCTCGCCTCCCCCTCCCAGCATTACTATGTCATAAATACAGGGGATGAACGCCGCTGCACCTCAGGCCGTCAGCTCTCGCTGCTAAAACAACATACACTGGTAAGTCTCTCCTGAACATCTTGAGTGGCTTTCTCGCTGCGCAGGTGTGTGTGTGTGTGTGTGTGTGTGTGTGTGTGTGTGTGTGTGTGTGTGTGTGTGTGTGTGCGCGCGCTGGGTAGTATCTCCTTTAGGCAGCATTCAGACACCGTATAACTCGGCCAACACCTAGGCCGGACAGCTCAGAGCACCACCAAAATTTATTCACCTCTTTGCCCCATGACCCACATATCCACAAAATTTAACTTAAATTCATCAATAACGTTTTAAGACATCTTGTGAACCAACAAACAAATAGACAATAGGGGTGAATACAAATACCTCCGCCAACACAATCTGCCTTCCCGTTATATTTTCCAGGCTATTCTTGGTATTAATTCAGCTGGGAGGAGATCATTCCAGGGTAGTTGCTGTAGATGTTTATAGCTGGGATTAAAAGCAGTGCAGGAGCAAAGGAGAAGGATGGTAGGATATTTGTGAAAGGAATGAGGTACTGAAGATATAAGAGGTGGGAACACTTCAATCAGCTGCTGAATGTGGTGAATGACAATGGGGCAGTAAATCAAATACTGGGATAGCTTTGCTAGCAGGAAATAGAGAGAGAGAGAGAGAGAGAGAGAGAGAGAGAGACAGAGAGAGAGAGAGAGAGAGAGAGAGAGAGAGAGAGAGAGAGAGAGAAATGGTTATGCTTTCAAAAATGAAAAATTAAATCTGAAGCCGAGAACACACTTCAAACACAAAAGAAATAATCCCATCCACATCAACATTTGAAACTGAAATGGCTAATTTGTATGTGGTCCACAGTATTTTTGTCATTTCTTTCTATCTATTGCCAGACGCCTTAATCCCATACGGGGTGGCAACAAACAAATCGTCTCCACGTCTCCCTGTCCCCCGCCATTTCACTGCCTTGCTCCCAACTCACACCCCTTCTCTCATATACCTCTCCACTCCATCCCTCCGTCTCATCCTTGGCCTCCCCTACCCTCTAGCCCCTTCCACCTCACCCACATTCATCCGCCCCGTCAGCCTCTCACTCTCCATCCTCTCCATATGGCCAAACCATCTCAATGTGTTTCTCCTAACGCTTCCTATCATATCCACATCCTTACCACAACGCTCCCTGACTTCCTCATTTGGTAGTCTGTCTAACCATGTGACTCCACATGCTCCTCTCAAATAACTCATTTCCACTGCTCTCACTTTTGTGTTCCTATAACAAGAACCAAGTTTCACTTCCATATGTTAGAGTTGGTCTTACAATACTGTCATGTAGTAACTTTTTCACTTCCATGCTCACTTCCCTGTTTCTTATCACTGCCTTCAAGGAACCAGCAACCTTTCTTCCTTGTTGTACCCTTTCAAGCACTTCACCCTCCAAACTTCCATCCTTACTCATCACACTACCCAAGTACTTAATCGTACTCACATTTTCCATTTCCTCCTCATTCAACCTCACTGTACATTCAATGACTTCACTTCTCTCGAAGACCATCACTTTACCCTTCCCTACATTCACCTTTAGATTCCGTTTCTTACACACTCCTCCAAGTCATCCACCAAGCCTTGCAGCTCCCCTTCGTCCTCACTTAACAACACAGTATTATCTGTAAACAACAGTACAGGCAGTTTCCAACCACTGCCCTCTCTCATTAGGGCCACTCCAACATTCACTGCCCTACCTTGTATCTCTTTTATAACCCCATCCATATACAGATTGAACAACCATGGAGACATGACACATCCCTGTTTCAACCCAACCTTCATATAGAAAAATTCACTCATTTCACTATCCACACGCACTGCAGCATTAGCCCCCTCATACATACTCTTCACATCATTCAACAACTTCCCATCTCCTCCATATACTCTTAATACTTTTCACAATCCTTGTCTATCCACGCTGTAATATGCTTTCTCCAAATCCATGAAGGCCGCATACAACTTCTTTCCCTTCTCTAGAAACATTTCCACTAAAGATCTAAGAATGAATAGCTGATCTACACAACCTCTTCCCTTCCTGAAACCTCCCTGTTCTTCTCCAACTAATTCCTCCGTTATTTCTCTAACTCTGTCAATAAGTATCCTACCAAACACTTTTCCTATTACACTAAGAAGACAAATGCCCCTATGATTACCACACACTTCTTTTTCCCCTTTCCCTATGTACAAGGGAATAATTATACCTGACTTCCAATCCTCCGGGACTCTACCTTCCTCCCAGGCCAATCTGCACATCTTCCACATCCATTCTACTACTATCTCTCCCCCATTTCAGTATTTCACCACACACTCCGCCAATTCCTGGGGCTTTCCTCATTTTGACTTTCTTTATTGTTTCCACAACTTCCATCCTACTGATTTCTTCTTGTCTTCTCACCTCCCTCCTCCCAGCCATTCCCCAGCCACTTATACTTGCATTACTTTCATTCTGTATGATCACCATTCCTTAAAATGTTCTCTCCAACTGCTCACTTTTCTCCCTTCTTCATTAGTAATCTACGATTTTTATCTTTCACTCCCCTACTAACTTCATTCCCACCCTGTCTAACTCTCTTTACCTCTTTCCAGAACATTTTCTACAGTCCCTGCACTTGACACTCAAATTCCTTCCAAATTCCTCATCCACTCTCTTCTTACCCTCTCTTACTAATCTTTTCACCTTTCTCTTCCTTTTTTACATATAACTCTCTTCTGTCTCTCAACTTCTTCCACGCCCCTATTTCTCATCCATTCATTCTATGTTTTCTTCTTTGTGCCACAGCCTGTCTCACCTCTTTATTCCACCATGCTGTTCCCTGCACCCCCTTTAGTCTTCTCTTCACCCCACACACCACCTCACATGGTGCACATATTTCTTCTGTGAATATCTTGCACACACCTTCCACAACCCCCATCTGCTCCATTCCATATATTCCCAATCGTTCCTCCACTTGTCTCTTATATTCCGCCTTTTTCTCATCCTCTTGTAACCTTTCCACTCTCCTTGCATCTACTCATTCCTCCCGTCCTTCCCTTCTTCTATTTCTCCATTTTACTTGGACCTTGATTCTTACCACCAAGTAGTGGTCAAAAAGTCCACTCCCCCAACCTCTATATGCTCTTGCATCCATTACACACCTTCACATCCTTTCATCCACACACACATAATCAGTCACTGCCTTCCTTTCATTCAGCTCACCACCCACCCTTCTCATCACTCGCCATGTATACCTATGGATCATCTTGTGTTAGAAGAGGGTACTGGCTATCACCAACCCCCTCCCGGCAAAATGTCCACTAAAGCACTGCCATTCTCATTTATCTCAGCAGGCTCACCTCACTCACCAAGTACTCCATCCACCTTCACATTCCCTACTTTACCATTCATATCACCAATTAAAAACACTCTCTCATTCCTTTCAAACTTTTCCATGCACACTTCCACATTTGTCCAGAACTCTTCTCTCACTCTGCTTGCACGATCTTGCATTGGCGCATACACACACATAATCGCCCACATTTGTATTCCAACTTTCAATCTTACGTACACAATCCTTGAACAACTGATCCATACTCTCTTAGATTCTCCTTCCATCTGTTATTCACAACAATACACACCCCTTCTTTTGCCCTCTCATTCTCACCATTCCTGCACACATACCCTATCTATACTCCCATTCCCTCACTCTTTCTTCTCCTTTTAGTTTCAGTTAATCCACAAACATCCATCATCTTAAATACGCTTTGTACATAATTAATGTAACAATTCTTGTAACTGTAAAAGTGTAAATGAGTGACGGGTGCTAGTAAATTTTTTAGGAATAACTGGCTCTTTAGAAAAACAAAAAGCAAGATTATTATTATTATTATTATTATTATTATTATTATTATTATTATTATTAACTCGCATGAAACTCACTGTACAGGATTATATAAGGTCCGTCACGCCGTGGCACCTGCTAAGTACTTTCACTATGAAAACTTATTACAGGTGAGCAACCTCAGCAAGCGAGGCGAGCAAACGTACCGAAACGATGTTTGTTCTACGTTCAGCAGAGAAATGAGCGGCCTGACATGATACGGCCCGACCACGATGGTTTTCAGAGGTTAATAACTTTTCTATTATGTTAGATATAGAGGAAATTCTTTCTGAAGGTAGTAATCACATTCAATAAATTCTGTTTTTAGCTATACATTTACTCATGAAATTAGAAGAAAAGAAAACTAGCAATCCCAGCTTTCCAAGGGAATATACCACGCGCTTTAATTGACATGCTTCACTATGAAATTGAATTAAAAATGATTTCTTGTTGTAACGCTATGCTTTCTTGCATGAAATCTAACAATTAAATATTGGACATTACGCTCATAATTTTACGTGAACATTTCTTCTATGTTTAGGGGATGGAAGCAGCAAGGGTAATCGCCCCATTTCTGGGTTTTTCAATTCGATCAATAGCCAAACGTTTACCGACGCAGTTCGTTGACAAGGCAAGTCGGGAGCAGAAAACTGAATTGCGCGTGTGATTAATGTTGCGGCCCCTAGCTACAGTATATGCACATCCAAAGAGAAAACGTGAGAGAAAGAAAACATGAAAAAGTAAATATTTTTAGGTCAATTATTCTTCTGTCATTGTTCAACTACCTCACGAGAAATGGTGAAAGTTTACACCAAGATTAAATTATGATGACAGGCATATGTACAAACCTTCAATCGCTCGTCACGCGCTCACAAAGCGCACATTAATGGTTTTTAATTTATTATCTCTACCACCAGGTGGTTTTATTCAGTGCGGGAGTCGCACTAAAGGAGGTAAAGTGCCCTCTCTAACTACTTCACTACAAGAGGACTCTCCTAATTAAAATAAAAGACACACATGTATCAGAAGGAATATAGTCAAAGAAACATTCTGTGGTTCTTGTTGATAAGTCATTTGTTTCCACATAAAGTGCCACATTTCATACCAAACGGTCCCAAAAGGCGTAATATGTTTTGCTGGTGTTCCAAAGGTGGATGGTGTCAGTGTATAAATGCGAGTAGGAAAGGCAGTAAAAGTCTGGTCCTGGATGCTTCATGGTGTAGCAGGGATTAAGGAAAGTGTGTGTGGCAAATCGTAACAAGGTATAAGTGAAAATATACAGTAAGTAGAGAGAGGAAAATCTGTGACAACAGCTCGTACATTTGTCGAAAAACAAGGCTCAGGATGAATACACAGTGGAAACACGAAGGTCATCAAGGCAGATATTCAGTTTTTGCCAATTCACATTTCCCCTATATAACGACCTGCAATAATCGGTATTACACTTAGGTTTCCAGTCATCATCATCATCATAATCATTATCATCATCACCATCATGAGCATCTTACATTCCACTGCAGGACATAGGCCTCTCCCAAACGTTCCCATTCATCCCAGTATTCTGCTATTTCTTTCCATCTAAGATCTCGAACGAATTTTCTGTTTCCGTCGTTTGCACTTTTTTTTGTCTGGGACTCTGTATCTCCTGCTGGAATACTTTATTTCATCGCACCGTCGCCAATTATACAGATAGTCTAAGCAGTTTCATTCCTCAGATTATTAGAAAAGGCTTATGGTAAAGATAATTAGAAAAGGCTTATAGGTGAGAGCGTTAGCAAAGTTTTATGGCTGAGATCATTAGAAAAGGCTTATGGTTAAGATCATTAGAAAATGCTCATTGGTGAGATCATCAGAAAATGCTTATGGCTGAGAACATCATAGAAGCATTGTGGTTGTGTAGTGTTGGAAGAATGAAGGACTGAAGCTGGAAAATACTGAGCTGAAAGCAAATTACTCAAAGATATGTTGATTACGTAGCATGGGTATTTATTTCACAGTAATGGTACCATTTATAGACGGCATTATATTCTTTTTAATCAGGACATCTTATTATTCAGCTTAGAAAAGAGTTTTCGAAGTGCAAAGATGAGAACTGCACTTCATTACACCACTGTAAGAAGTATAGCATTAACGAAATGAAAATCCACTGAATGTAAGAAGAAGAAGAAAGAAAAAAAAAAGGCCACTGAACTAAAGACCTTACAAGCAACTATGAGAGTAGATGTTCCGCTGAGTGGAAGATTTACCCTGAAAACTTAATTAAAACGGGATTTATCACTTCAGAATTGCCGTCATTGTGCATGTGGATTGCTGAGGGAGATTAACTCCTTCAGTATTAACTGCGACCACAGACAACCTATTTCTGACACATCAAGACGCAATAGTGTAAGGACAAATTTTTCAAACTGTAAGAGTTACTTTTTTTCTATATTCAAATGTTTTTATGCTTGTAAAGGAGTTAGGAGAGACTTTTCGAACTGAACGAATTAGACAGATCTTTCACAAAGCATCTAATACTACAGGCTGTTTCCAAGTTCAATGTAATCATCTGAACTAGCAAGTATAAAACTATGCAATTAGATAGAAGGGGTTACAGTGACAACATCTATTACAGGAGTGTCACTGAAGAAGGTAGCAATGAGAGACGTTAGGTAAATACAAGATGAAGGCTGGGAGTTACAGAATCTGTCAGAGAAAACTCGTAATGTGTGAAAGATGCAACGTACAGATATATACCAGAAAAAACATATGGATGGTTTTTGAAATAAGTAACACTGTAAACGAAAGAAAAGTTGATATTTCATGGTACAACGAGGGAAAATATATTTTTGGTTAGGTATTTGGAATGAACTGTAAAGAAAACGTGTAGCCTTGGAAGTGAATTGATGGTCAGTGAACAGTGGCTTTGAAAACAGGAGCAAATCTGGTAGTAAATATGGAAAAAAAAAAAAAAATGGTTTTACGCCTGGTATCCCCAAACGTCCAAGGCGTTGCCCCTGGGTAGAGCACTTTTGGATTGGCGCGTGTAGCATTTTATGACCGGATGCCCTTCCTGATGTGTAGCAATAACACTCGGGTGGATTCGATCCTCCCACCCTTCGGTCACAGCGCAGCGCTCCACACACTGAGCCACGGCTATTACTGATAGTAAGTGGTAAGCACTAGAGATTTCAGTCGACGTATACAAATGATGCTGTACTAACTGCTAATACTCAGAGAGTTGCAGTGGTATATTCAGAAGTATACTCGACCATAATCGAAAGATCTGAAGGAGGATTCCCGAGTCAACTACGGAAGTTTTGAGAAGGTTCTCAGAACACCAGTCTGTATAGTCCATTAACGGCATTAGGGACCTTGTTCTGCAAATCGATGGATGTTATCTTGTAATTAGGGGGAATGTTTGGTGGTACTTTGCTTTTCAGTGATCCTTGTTAATGCTGAGATGTGCATTATCAGATTGGTCAAATTTGTAAATGCTTGTAACTAGTGACATTTGAAAGCTATGAAACGATGCTGTCAATTCCAGTTTCATTCATCCTACATAGTTCATTCACCTCATCTTGGCCAATGAGTTACAATATTATGTTAATTCTACCGACAAAAAATTACATAAAACTTAGGACACACTTCTCACAGTAAAAGGGTGAAGCCATAACCTCTGATTTCTCGTCTGCACTAATGTCGTAATTCTTTTATTCCTCTGGTTACCGAAAGACTTTTGTTTTGGGACAGCCGTGGCATATTTACGAATTTAAAATATGCCGTTATAATCTTTGGTGCGATCATACCTCCTTCCCCTTTATAAACCTTATTCCTACTATTAGCAAACATTACTTTAAGCCCTAAAACAGTCTCGCATTAAATGTGTTAATCAACACTCTCACACTGGAATGATTTATTTATTGATTAACTGAAAATAAAAACTGTCATTGCAACTACCAGGGTCTTATGCCACCGTACAACTTAAAAAGAGAGGACAAAAACAGACAAGAAGAATTAATGTAATAAGGAAAAAAAATACTTAGGCACCCAAAGCACTAATAAAACACTACAAACCCTAATAAAACTCTAAAAATGCTAATAGAATACCACACACACACACACACACACACACACACACAAAATTACTGGACGATGCCAGTTACGCTGGCTTCTTTTCTACTTTATTCCTGCTATGTAAAGATCGGAACAGCCGAGTGGTTGCTGTGGGTAGCAACAAAGCTGCCGGCCTGTTAGCGCCAGGGGTCGTATCCTTCTTCTGTCATCTGACGCCTCTCGACTGATGTGCCCATCCTCACTTTGTGGGCTGGTTGCTAGAATGAATACCTAGGGTGACTTGGACGATGCAATGACTTTGTATCCCAGAAAATTGCCTACAATCGCCAAAGCTCAAAGGCCTTATTATGGAGATGAGCACCGCTTTTAAGCGCCTCACGGCGTCTGCCCCCAGCTTGGCCTTTACCCTGTGCTCAAGAATTTTTACAATGATTAAAGATTTTTTTGTTGTTCTAGAGATTATTACATATACCGTACATCAGTCTCTTCCCTTCTGTTTTCATTTAAAATTGTTAAAAATGTTCTTCTAGGAGATGAGTGATGTGAAAACGGTGTTGAAAATGTGATGGTGCAATACTATCAAGCATTGTCTTTTTTTTTCTTTTTGTGCCTAGTGTTTATATCCATCTTGGGGTAGTCTTCTTGCGTGATGAGTTTATAACAACAATCATCCGTTAGAAAAATCTTCAAAAGACACCAGAGCACAACAGCGAAGCCTGGGGTCCATCTATGTCTCAGACATTGTTTATCTAGATGGGTATGACATGGGATTCTCTGTTACCGTATTTAATAACCGGCAGAAAAGGGTGTCAATGGAGCGGAGACCAGCAAATCTTGTGGTGGCCAGTGCGTTACGAGCCAGGATGGTGTTTCTCTGGCTGAATGGTTTGTCGGCCCGGGATATCTCGTACTACACAGGGGCGAGTGTGTCGACCGTGTACCGCTGGGTGAGGCGGTGGCAGGAGGAAGGCACGGTGGAGGCCAGACCGAACAAAGGCAGACCACGCAAGATATCACCACACATAATGAAGATACAACAGAGGAGTTTTCACGAAAGTGCTTCAGATTCTATGGAAAGCTCATTGTTGTCCCGAGTGTGTAAGCCTGCAGGCGTGAATTACTCCCAGTCCCATTACTTCCCTTATTATCCCAGTCCTTATCACTGCAGTTTTGACTTACGAGATGAAGAGTTTTGGCATTCAGTTTACAAGTACTATGAAGGAGTATAGTTTTAGATTTGGAAGGCTACTCTTTGCTGTTTATGGAGTGTCATCGTGGAACTGTAAGCGACTCCTCTTATTCACTCCACCTGCCTTAACACTTCAGCCTAACAAATGCAACACTGAAGAGACTAATGAAGGTAATATCGTTGACTCCCAGTTCGAAAAGCTTCTCTAAAGTAAATCAAGTCATTTGGAAATAGGAAAAAGATATGTTACGACAAATTAATGACGGCCTAAATCTGTTTAATAAGATGGTAAAGTTGGTCACAAATCAACCTGGGACAATGTATGTGTAAAGTGGAGGTTTAGCTACAATTTCCGACGTTCATGCAGCATAGTTATTTGGCAATTTCAGCCAATATTTGACACCTCCATACATACATGTCGGTGCCTCCAACAAACGTATGATTATATCAAGGTTGTCAAGTGTTTCCTCTGCAAAACAGTGATGCTGTCCCAGTTTCATAAGCTGGTAACTTTATTTTATTTATTTATTTATTTATGCGATCTTTCGAGGATTTTCTTCAGTTCAGAGAAGGCTCTTTCGAATGTCATTAAGTCCTTCACTGCTAATGAGTACTCCTAAGCTGAAGAAAATTGCATGGTAACAGCAAGACCAATGTGGAAATTATGTCCCCTGGTTCAAAGGATTAAGCAGAAATTTTACAGTTTGACGGGTACAGACTATGCAGGTTTGCCTTGCTTTGATATTATTGTTTTTTATATTCCATGAATTTTTAAATAAACTCTGTGTATGTACTGTATTTTCATTTATCCTGGCGACGTAAATTATATTCAGCGATGTTTAAACCCGTCAATCGCTGGTGCCTTTTCCTTGTTAAATTTGCTACCTCAGACAATTTCGCTAAACTCTTTTTGTCCGTGGATGTCATGTTTACTGCATTCTTGCTACCCACAATCTTTTTCAGCACGGAAAAGGCTTTTCGAACATATAGGGTAAGATATGGGCTTCATTAATTATATCTTTTCGAGAGGTCCTTCGTGCAGGTAGCACGAATAAAGAACGAGTGTTAGGGACGTTCTGAGGCTGGAAGGGCTAAGAGCGACTCAAAACTTAATAGGTTAACTTTAGTCTTCACTGATCCTTTCATCAAAGAAGATCCCTCAGTAAGTAAAGCAATTATAAGGGTCACACAAAGGTTTTAAAACTCTACTCTCCCTAATACCAGATTAAGACTTAACTTATGTTGGATGTTAGTAAAGGCGTTTTATAGCAATAGGTTTAATTCCTTTACTCCTTTTCATTCACTAATAGAAGTCTCACGTAAACTGAATAAATTTATGTGGCAATAGGATGAATAAAGTAGAACAAAGAAAAACTCATCACACTTTTGGGGTTCAGTAGCTCTGGAACTGACACAAATGTCATTAACAAGAGCCACATTGAGCGGTATGTAAGTTCAGATCAATATCTTTAATAATATATTCTCCATCAAGTCACTCCCATTCAACACACTGTTTATCCTTGGAAGCAGATATTGAATTTGTTATTGCATGCAGGGTATACCTTTTTTTGCGTCATATGACAGAGATCCTGCGGGGCCTAGTTGTTATTTAATCATTCATTCATTCATTCCATTCGTCAGTTAAATCTACTTCGCCTGATGTCTGTTTCTTACTTTCTTAACACCGCCAGACGATTTTATTTAGTATAGGGTAGACTTTCCGAACATGATGGGGTGGATAAAGCCGGCATTGTCCCTTTCATGATTGAAGATTCATTCTAACTTAAGTAAAATCATTTGGAGGTAGCCAGATAGAATATATATATATATATATATATATATATATATATATATATATATATATATATATATATATATATATATATATATATATATATGGAGAGATTCAGCATTGGGATGTGTCCAAAGCATATTATGAAAATATGGAGTCTTGGACTAATTAGTTAAAGGAAAGTTAAAATTATTGATGAAGTAAAAATTTGTGGAAATTTAGGTACTGTCAACTACTTAAATCATTTTGGCAATATTCAGGGAGTCTTAGTTTCTTCAATGTATTTGTGACAGCAAGGCATACAACACAACTGTGAAAGACCGAATGTAAGTGGAAGAAGACAGTGAAAGTTGAATATCTGACGAGAAGACCAGTCATGAAGAGCAATGTGTTAAAGCCTCTCACAGTTAAGACATTTACCCTAACTTCATAAAATGTTTCATGGCAATAGTTTCCGCATTTGCACCTGAACTATGATTGTGAAGTGTAACGCTGCCATACCAATACATATCTTTATCAGAAAGGTTTATCACTTACTGCCTTATAATTTGTACTTAAACCTTCATTCTAAGTTTCTTTTTCTTCTGCCAGCGAATATGGAACTCATTAATACCGTCTTGGTGGTGATGGCTGTTGTGGTAGCGAAGGCAGTGTACGTCGCTGGACAGGATGTTGGTGAGGTGAGCGAGATGGTGGGTCAGGTGGTGGAGCAACACCTCGTCAGCTGTGATCTTGTGCTCCTCACCACCACACCGCATTCTCCCATTGCAGCAACCATCCACAGGTACAGAAGCTAATACCAGCCTATCTACATATAAACTTTTACGATTATGTATAAATCTACAGAATTCCTTCTTTTGTATTTCACTCCCATGAAGAAGGGGAATGAAGAGAATGAAACTGGTAATTTTGAGTATTTAATTTTTAAAGAATATTGGTTCTGTGTATTGTAACTAATGTGTTTTAAGGCTTCTACAGACGCTGGAGAGACAAATAGCCAGAGGGTTATGCAGTATACCGTTAATAGGTTGGGTCACGTGAGTTATGAAAACGTATTTTGTGTGTGAGTATCGGGTGTCTGACGAGTTAATTGCCACTGGAATCTTGTCCTGTGAACAAGAGAGGTAGTGCAGCCGTCATGAAACCAGGTTCTAATCCAGGCTGGGGTAGAAAAGAGTTTAATTATTTGAATTTCATTAAAGCAGTCTTTACTGATCCACCAGAAGACCGGCTGACATATCGTAAAAACATCCTCGCCAGCTCCGTTACACCAGTCCTGTATGAGACAGTCCTAGCATGTATTCAATATAGACGGTGGGTGTTAGCGCTGAAGTTGTGATATTTGGAGGTGCGTAGTACGTACGAGGATTGCTGGGCTTTGGGAACTGGCTGTGAAGCTTCTTCCCAGAGTCGGATTAAAAAAAAAAAAAAATAAGATGTCAGGAAGGTTCACACAGACTTCTTTAGCCTCGGGTCTCATTGTGTCATGAGAGAGCAGAAGACGGAAGCAACAGCCAGCACCAGGCAGCAAGATACTGTAGAAGGGCTGACGGAAACTGCTGATGAGTCATGGTGAAGCTCGACTCGCGGCTGAGCCTGGATTCTTGAACGTCAGAGCCGGAGGTTGCCCTTGGTCCCAGTGTCCCATGGACATTCAACAGGCCTGCATATGATTTAAGACTTTTTCTACTGTGCTCTATTAGCTTATTCGACAAGCCTGTCTTTGATAAAGCTGGATGTGTATATGATTTACTGTGTTAAAAATGTTAATCCCCCTTGACGTCAGTCGTAGGTGAATTCAAAATCTTGGAGTGATTTTCTGGCAATATATTAAGTACCACCTTATAATCTCCACACAGCCGTATGAACACGACCCTTACACGTCCCCAGGCCGTTGCTAACTCCTCGATTCTCACCAGCAAGGGCTTTGGTGCGGCCTTAAACTCATGGTTCAGCAAAATATAAATCAGGCCAGACTTTAGTAAGCGATCAATTGCGCCCAAATTAGACCACACTTACAATACACTTACATGCTACATATTATTACAGATGGTTACAACAATTTTCTCCCGCGTTAAAAAGCATGCCTCGTAACACAGCGGTGGAGGCATCAAATCATAATGTGGCAAGAGTGTAACTGGACAGGTTATACAGTTGACTGGAGATTACAGGGGAGTATAATAATAAAAGGAATCTTATAGTACAATGTAAGAAGTTGCATACAACAAAGAAGAAATATATTTACAGTACATGACCATGTTGGAAAGGCAAGGAAGGTGATAATTATTAATAAATGCAAAAGCAGAATGCAAATAATGCACTATCGTCGTATAGGCAACGAATTAACTAGGCATATAGTATATGATAAGTGTAGTGATACCATACGTATATAGGTTTGGTCAAATTTACAAATGGATGTCTTCATATATATATGATAAGTACCAGTGATCACAATGATACTTCCATGAGGAATATAGCAATTGAATGTACCACTTTATACACTCCAGTTTATCTTACATAGAAGGAACTGTTTGAGGGTGATCATATATTCACTTCCCATAGTTTTCATGTCCTTGACTCACTGTGTAGTAATTATACTGATATTATTACATTTTGTTTCAATTAGCTCAACTTTCAATTTTGCACAGGGATTCTTTTTTCTTTTTTTTTTTTCTTCTTCAGTATGATCTTCACGGCTTCACCAATCATAATGAGTGTTACTTAGAACTACCAGTTTCCAGGTCTTTTGGTTGTCGCACGAACCTTGTTGCTACACGGATCTCGTGCAGTCTTTTGTCCCTTCGCTTGACACAACAGTTTAGGATACATACAGTTACAAGAAATCCAAGAAGACAGAATACCACTGGAGGAAATACAAAGACTGGATGTACCCAGGAGTGGTTAAAGGCTGAAGAAAACTGGTTCATAAGGAAATTAGACTGATTCAGAAAGTTCAACATACGTAGGTTGTCTGATGTGATGGAAAGATTGTCTGGTGGTAGATGAAAGGTAGTATTAATAGGTTTGAAGATGTCATATTTGTGGGAGCGAAGTGCGAAGTGATCATGCGTAGCATGGGCTATTACAGACTCAGACTTTACTGTACAGTAATCAGGGGCCCTATACAAACCAATTGCTGATAGTGAGCGGACAGGGGTTCCTGGACAAATAAGACTGACAGAAGTTGAGCCACTACAGAAGAAATAGCGGATGTGATTTAGACGAGCATGGTGCACTTGGAGCTTGGGGACCGGAACAAAGGTAGAGACAGGTTGGCAGATTCGCAAGGGGCAACGCTGCCAGGAAAGATTGTTAGGAGGTATGCAGCACAAACTGGAGAGTTGGGTGTGAGGAAGACACATCTGTCAAAGTCAGTGAAGGAAGAGAAGATGATATAGAAATGGGCATGGGAAAGAAGGAAGTACTCTGAAGAGACAGAGGCTTGTACCAGGGAATTAGTGTACCACAAGGGAAAAGGGAATGATGCGCAAGAGGTCGAATGTGATAGAAGAATGAAGAGGGATATGAACAATTATATCTTTAGTAAGGAATGTGGCCTCTAGTATTGGGTAGTAGTTTTCCAAAGAAGAAAATGAAATCATAGGAGACAAGTCGAATGCTGAATGAGCTCATTCTAAAGTAGAGTGAAGGTCAGAGATACATACTAAATCTTGGGTGAGACGACCATCAACAGCATTGACTAAAATACGAATTAAGCTAGAAACTTGGAAGACAAGAGAGTCCAGAGAAACTTGCAAATTATCTACATATAATTTTGCATACATTAACTCTGATGCAATATTTACCTTCGATACTTCATGCTTAAGAATTCCCATAAAATTATTTAGTGTTTGTAACATTATTTAAATGGTGTGTTATCTCTTGTAGCACAGAATGTTGAACACTTAATACCTTTTCTTGGGACTCTAGAACATTTGCTAATTGAAACAAGTCTTCCTTAACCCGCCCCATCCCGTTGACGTATGGGTACGTTGCAACATTTTGCATTTCCCAGTCCCGACAACATACTGGTATGTTGTGCAATAGCAAGGTCCCTAATTTGCAAAATTTTCAATTTTCGCGCGTGATTTTTCGTACGTATACACGGGACACCTTCCTCTAATCCTCTACAAGATGCCAAGCAGGTACAATGCCTTACACTGCATAACCTCCCCCCTCCATTGTCTCGGCAATTCACCTGTTAACAGTGACCTGGCCAATAAAGACATTCAGGGCCAGAGTGATTCCCCAATCGAAGACAATGTGGAGGACAAACTTTACATAGCATTAGAGGAAGAAACAGTCAGAAATGAAGATCAGGTAACGTGGCAAAAGAAGGTCAGGAATGGTGATGAGTTAGTGAGTGAAACAATGCTTATAATGCCTATATTACTGTTTGAAAACCAATATACTCTCGTACTACATATAAATTCGTACCAAATAAATAAATAAATACCGTTTATGAGTGGTGTGGAATAGTTATCCTCCCATAGAACTCGTTTTCTTTGCAGCCAGCCTGATAGAAAACCCTGTAATGTAAGGAGGTACTCCTACCTGTATCGAGTATTTTAAACCTCAGGTGAGCGATTTCTCTATGAATTTTCGATGTTTCTTACCAAAAGCAGAGGTTTTAGCAAAAAAAAATTTTTTCCAAAAATGCTCGGGACTGGGGGGTGTCGGAGATGCGAAAGTGCTCGGGACGTGACGGGTTAAATCCAGAAAGGTCACGGGCAGTTGCTACGCCAAATAATTCGCTCAGAATTTCTCCTCCAAGATCAAAAAGTCCACGTTTCACTCGTGAACGGCCCACATGTGTTTGGTTAGGGAAGGAATCTTGGAGATGGTTGAACTGATAACAAATATAATCCAGTTTCCAGAAGATGTGTAGGTAGAGTGGGTACCAAAATGTGTCTGTGGGATGTTGATATTTAATACCTGACAGGAGTCCCTGCAGGCCCTCTAGCTGACGTGCAAAGTCAGGTAGGGCGATGGCCATAGCTGCCAGTGGCTCTAGGTCGTAGCGCAAGGAGACTACATCATTCACCACCATTTCCTCGCCTTCTGTGCCAACCAAGGCCCAGGGCTGTATTACACCATCGTCCTCACCCGACCCAGACCCGACCAGAGTCAGTACTGCCAGCACGTTGACCCACAACATCTTTCCTACAAAATGAGTTGATGTTAGAGGTGATGTAAATGCAGAGGATGACGAGAGTATGAGATGATAGCATTATGCAAGAGACTTGGTGGCAGAACGCAATTTGGCACGATAGTTATTAACAGTTGGGGAACGTTGAGTGGAAGTGTCAGAAGAAGGACTTGAAGAAGAAGAAGAATCTACTTGCTGTGGAGAAGATGTGGTCTCTCCCAGTGGCTCCTCAAAGACTATGCGCTTAGATGCACGTTTGAGATCATCTGCATTCACCCATGTTGTCTCTGCCATGTATGGATCTTTCATTTCGAATTTATTATGCTTACTATATATGACACGGAAGGGACCCAAGAATTTACCATCTAGTTTTTGATTCTCTGTCACGATCTAGGGCAAAAACTAAGTCACCTACTTGGATGGTAACGCCTGAGGTGGCGGCATGTTGGTTACGTACCATTTCTTCATTTGTAAGGGCCAGATTATCCTGAACGTATTTATGAATCTTCTGGAAGTTGGACAAATGGACTCGCACATAGTCATCGTAGTTGTAGATCAGATCAGGTTTGGATTACACCAATGAATAAGGTAGTCTGTTGTCAAAGCCATAGCCGACAAAGAATGGTGTTTCACCAATTGACTTATTGATGGATGAATTAATTGAGGCAGCTACCTGAGGAATCCACTCATCCCAAGTGAAAGTCTGAACTCCCACTATGTGATGCAGACTGTCCAATATCTTTCTGTTCTGGCGCTCTACTAGGTCATTTGAGGCTGGATGATGGGCCACTATATTGCATTTCTTAATTCCGTATCAAAGACAAATGTCTTCCAGTACTGAATTATTGAACTCTGACCCGTTATCAATGAAAATAACTTCTGGTGTTGTGAAAGGGCAAATTACTTAATTCATAAACGCATGTGCCACTGTGTTAGCAAATTTGTCATGCAATGGAGCCAAGATAACAAATCTGGAGAATGATTGACTACCACTAATACATAGACGAAGCCAGATTCTGTACGAGGCAGCTTCAGAAGATCAAGAAAGACAGTTTGCTAAGGCTTTGACAGTTCTGGGTACTGCAATATAGGAGCAGGTTGACAGGTGGTTCCCTTATGATGGGCACATGATAAACATGCATTGCAGTGCGCTTCTACATCCTTTCGCATAGTAGGCCAGTAATATGAAAGACATGCTTGCCATAAGGTTCTGTCTTTGCCAGGGTGTGATGCACGAAGGGTGTCGTGGATTAACTGAAGGGCAGCAGGAATTAAGTCTGTTGGAATGACTAGTTGCTCAGCTTCACGATGAGGTACGTTGTTACCTTTCAGCACTGAGTGTTTATAGAGCAGTTCATTGTTGGGGAAGAAATCAGATACAGGGACTGGTAACTTGGTCAAGGAAGAATCATCGCCTGACTCAAGAAAATATATGACCTGTGACCATATAGGGTCCACACACTGGAACCCATGTAGTGTGTCATAACTGAATGCCAAGTTTAAATCGTAACCAGTTGAAACTGTGGCTACATGCCACGAGAGGGCATCGGCTGTGACATTGGACTTCCCAGGAACATATTCAAATGTCGGATTATAGTCATTCACAGTGACTACCCAACGTGCAAGTCAACCGGTAAGGTTAGGTCCTCAAAACAGGTCACGTAAGGGATGATGGTCTGTTTGGACGTGAACAGGATAACCGTAGATGATGTCGCGGAAATGTTTTAGAGACCAGATCACGGCTAGAGCTTCCCAGTGAGTTACACTGTAATTCTTTTCTGCGGAGTTTAACACAAGGCTGGCATAGACAGTGACACATTTCCTTCCTTTGGAGTCATTTTGGACGAGAACAGTACCTAGGCCTACTCTGGAAGCATCAGTACAGAGAAGAAATGGTTTTGAATAATCAGGGAATGCCAAAACCTGGGCTTGTGCTAGGGTATTATTCAGTGTTGTAAATGCAGTTGCTTGTTCATCAGCCCACACAAAAGGCGCATTCTTCTTTAGCAGTTTTGTTAATGATGCAGCTATCTGGGCGTACCCTTTAATAAATCGGCGATAATAGCCACTAAGACCGAGGAAACTGCATACTGCATCGGTGTTGGTTGGAGTAGGGAAGTTTGTTATGGCTTTGACCTTGTCATCTGATGTATGAATTCGGTGAGGATCAACAACATGTCCTAGGAACTGGAGTTTCTTATGTAAAAATTCACACTTTGATAGTTTGATCTTGAAGTCCAGCTTGTTTGAGTCTAGTGAACACTTCGGCCAATTTTTCTAAGTGTTCCTCTACTAGCATTGATGACATCGTCTAGGTAAGCAAAGACTGAGTGACCAATCATGCCGGCGAAAACTGTATGAATTAGCTGCATGAACGCCGATGGTGCATTTCTCAAACCGAATGTAAGTCTACAGAATTGGCAATGCCCGGATGGGGTGCTGAAGGCAGTGATTGGACGAGATGATTCCCCCAGTTCTACTTGCCAGTAGCCACTCAAAAGATCTAAGGAGGAGAAAACAATTGTTTTCGCCTAAGGATTCCAGCATATTAGTGAGTACAGGAATTGAAAATCTGTGTGGGACAGCCACCGCATTCACGTGTCTGTAATCTATCACTGGTTGTAACCCACCACCTTTCTTTGGAACGAGAAATAGTGGGCTGTTCCACGGACTATCAGAGTGTTCAATGACCTCGTTGTCCAACATGGCCTGAATAAGATGATCAGCTTGTTGACATTGGCTGTGTGGTAAACGGTAGGCAGGTATATATACTGGCTGAGCTCTGGGCTGTAACGTAATTTGATACTTTACTAAGCCCGTTTTTCCCCATATACTCACCGGGAAGGGCTATGACATCACGATAATCTCACAAGAGATTAAGCAAGTGACTTCTACATTCCCGGTAATCACTATGTTTCACATGAGATTAAGATTAGATGGAATGTCGGTGGACTGAGTAACTGAGCACACATCTGCAACAGAGAATGGGAAATATTGGCACACACGTAAGGCTGCTGGGTATACCAAAAAGTCACCAATCTGTGTTCCCGTTCCTAGCTTAAGTGGGGCATTAGTAAAGTTGGCTAAGTACAAGTACCATAAACTATCCTCCAGCACCGTACACAATGCCGACTCATAAGCTAAGCCATTCACACAACACGTCTCAGGTAAGGTTAGTACATCCACTCCCTCTTTCACACCCACAACACGAACAGAGACTTTGGTAAATTTAAGCGACAACAAAATTGTGCACTGATTTCTTACTGCACACCTTGTCTCTGCGTGTTGTAAAACATTGTTCACACTAAGTGAGGTAGTTAAATGAGACGTGTCTGGGTCGGCAAATGAGCCACTGTTAGAGGGGTTGATACGATCCACAGTTGAATGCTCAGAGGGTACATCCATTGGAAAATGCTCAGAGGATGTAGTACTAGATGGTACTGAATTTGGCTGTTTAGGTAAAGGTGTGTTTATATCTTTACTCTCGAGTAATAGTGGAATCACGTGTGAGTGAATAACTGAGTTTGTTTCGGAAAGTACCAGACGTGGATACTCCATGCTAGATACTGGGAACTCATTGATATCTATGCAACGAGAAGCCGGTAGGAGAGCAATTGCTTGTTGAGCCATTGTCAAAAAGCCAATGAGAGCATCTGCTGGATATTTAAGCTCATTCGTGACGTGAATATTCACGTCAAAAAGTCTTAAGGCTTTATCAAGTTGTACTTTTAGTGTGATCTTTCCTTTGACCAGTAATTCTGAGCCATCCACGCCGCATAGACGAATGTCAGGTGGTTCGAGGAGCCTGACTCTTTTAGTTGTTTCCATAATGTTGTTTAGAGAGGTATCTGAGATCAGGTTTACCATAGATCCGGTGTCCATAAAGAAAGAGCTTTGTACCCCTTCGCTCCATCCTAGAATGACTAGGCCTAAAGATGTTATAGGTCCTACCTGGCGAATGGGGAGTTGACTTTCAGTTACCTTATTTTCAGACACTGGCGGATCTTTTGCTATCATGTTACATTTTTCCGATCCGAGTGCTCCTCTTCCTCCAACTGACAGCTCTTAAGCTATAACGACACTCGTCAGTGGAGTGAGTTGTGCTGTTCTTGTGATATTAGCATGTAAGACAATCAGATCGCAAAGGTGTGCGCTGTCGTTCCCATGAGTGAAATAATCTTTGTTTGCATACACAACTAGACTCTCGATGACCTATATTACTGTAGTGCCAGCACACAATTGAGGATTGGTTTGCTTCGTCGCACAGTAGATTTGTCACGACCGCTAGATGGTGAACGGTACTGCGAGTGAGACCGATGACTAGGTTTGCTTTTTTAGTTGGCCATGAATGAGAGGAATCGGATGAAGTAGTGATGGTGTATAGTACTCTCACAGTACCCCTCACAAAGTGAGAGGCTGAGGTGAGAGAACTGGCCTGGCGAGTGAAGTCTGATCCCTACCTTTCTACTATGGCTTTTGAGATGTTAACTGTTTTGTCTCTGGAGTTAAAGCCAAGTTGTAGTGCTATTTGTTTTTGGTGGTCTGTAACGCAATTAATAAATCTAAAGTAACCCCACAAATCTGCAAAATTGTGTAGTGAAACCATAAGCTCTCCATTAACTTTGGCTACCCACTGAGTACCACGGAACAATTGGCGCATCTCTGAACCCGTCGCCCTCATCGTAGCAGCTGCCTTAATTACCTTTGCATGTTGGGGAGGTACCTTCATGTCCTCCTTCATTTGCTTAAAAGGTTTGTCAACCCTATGAGAGATGCAGCATTGGAATGTTGACAACACAGTTGAATTAACTGTTGGCGACAGGCATCAAATGTTTCGCAATCTTCGAAGTGCCCCGCACGAATAGCGGCTCCTATTAGTGACTTGCCTTGATGTAGTCAACCTATCAGATAAGAAACTTTGGTTCAGTTGTGATTTGCCGACCTCTCTGAGGAAGTCGTAAATGGAAACTGTACTATCCTCTCCTGTAAATTTGGGTCGGTTAACATCGTCCAAATATATGGACTGGGGAGATGGCGGGTTCTGATTTGCCATTGCAGGAAGAGGGTGAGACTGCAAAGGTGAGGTAGTAGGCACAGTAGTAAACTGAGACGGTGTGTGAGAAGGCAGTGTCGTGGCGGTAGTGGTGTTAATGGTGGTGTATGTGTAGTAGAAGGTAAGGACAAAGGCTGTGGAGAAGGCTGAGTTACTTCAAGGAATCAGTTGGGGAAGATGATAGAGTATCTGGTGTCGATATATCTGGATTTAGGGTAGGAGTAGTAGGGTCAGTATCGGTGGTAGCAGGTCTGGTAGGAGTAGTAGGGTCAGTATCGGTGGTAGCAGGTCTGGTAGGAGTAACAGGAGTAGTCGTAACAGAAGCCGGTAGGGAACTTACGGTTTGTTTACTATACGATCTGCCACTACGAAGACACGTTACACTATCATCACACACAGGATCAACTGTTTCACTATCAGATTCAATAGGGGAGAGATATACCCTTTTAAAAAAGGAAATTATTAGAACAGGAAGCAAGTAAATGAAAATAAATTACCAAATGGATGAATAAATGAAAGATTGAATAAATGAAAATATTAATATTATATGAAGAAATGATATATATATATACAATGAATATGAGTGAAAATGAATGCGTTATTTAGAGCTGAGTATGAGTATAATTGGGAGAAAATGGGATGAAGCAGGAGTGAGTGAACGAGAAATTCTGAATGAATGAAAAATGGGGGGCGAAAAATGCAATGAATGGATAGTAAATGATGAAAATATCACAATCTATAGAGACAGCTCGTCATCTCTGTAGAAAGGAATCGATTAATGTGATGGCATGAGAAAATGCATGCAGATAGAAGAATGCGTGTATGGTGGTACCAATCTTAAGTGGCGGTTTGGGTGGGGCACGAACCTCTGTACAGTGGTGCCACGTGTTCCATACCCGCTATGTGAACGGCTCTGATATATGTAATAGGCATCACAATAAGATAAACACATAAGAATACAATGGTAACGTGTGTATTATAATATATGAAAGAACAGTAAACTGATTATGCGTAAAATATTTATACGGCAATACAGAAACGTGGCATAATTATTTTACAGTGTTGCTTAAAAAAAAATAGTCACTTTTATTGGCTGTTACCGTCTTTCTGGGGTTGGTAATAATGTCACAATTATGATTATAAGATAATGTGCAGGAATATAAGCAAATATATGCCAGTTTCTTAGCAAAAAAAATATATACACTAAACCCTCGTGAGCGGCAACACTCACACACACCCAGTCCGACCTGGTC